>NC_080097.1:73907749-74214680 GCF_950005125.1 Chionomys nivalis
GGACCGGTGCATCCAGCTCCTCTTCCTCTCCCAAGCTTAGACAGTACAGCGGCATTTGGATTTGTGTGATCTCTTTCTGTCCCTGCACTTCCTTTCCTTCGGAGAAGCACCTCTGACCCTAGAGACAGTGGCAGTTACAAACCACACCGAGTACTACAGCCTTCAAAGAGGGATTAAAAGTGTCTCACAAAGACAATGAAGGCCTATATCTCTAAGCCCCACTAACCACCGTTAGTCCATCCTATCTCAGCTTGGGCTCTTATGCTACCTTTCTCTACTCAGGCTCCTCAGCTTTCTGCCCAGGGGCTCTGCGATCTTCCCGGCTGCCATCTCATGACTGCCAGTCCGGTAGCCCAAGGCCTCCCTCTCATACATCTTCTAAATGTTTTCTGAGTCAGAAGAATGTCAAGTCCCATGTCAATCCCCCAGAACCAAAGAGCTTCTCCATTCGCTACCACCTCCCTGACAGGGCCATTGGAAAATTCAGTGGAATAATGCATGTTTGACTCTGCAAATTGCAAAACCCCAAATCCCAGCAGGGTAGCAGCAGTTGTGCTTTGAACCAGAACTTTGTGAAGCACATTTTTACTGGGATGTCAGCTTTGCCCAAGGCTAACTTGTTAGTTAGCAGAGACACCATACGGCTCAGGTAAACTTTCCCCCAAGAGTCCACAGGGGAAGTATGTTCCTGTCTGCCAGTTCTGATCTATATACTAAGTGTGTTCACATGGATGTGTCGTGTCAGCACACAGGTACACAGGAAGTGAGTCCTGATGTAGCAGCTACTGCACATCTAACCTCGGACGCACCCCGCTGACTGCTGTGAAAATTGTGCTGGCCTGCTTCCCAATCCAAGGCTTTCTGGAGACATGGACTGTTCTTGAGATCTATCACCCAGAATCTCTGCACTAGATATTTGGTAAGAATGAAGATGAAGATACCAGTGAAGACAGCCCTAAGGTACAGAGTAACTCGGGAAAGGCCATGACAGACTCTTGGAGACACAGCTCAGTAGTAAAGCCTAGCTATATGCATGCCTGCGGTTCAATTCCTAGAACTCTCCCAAAGAAACAAAAGGCTGAAACCAAAATGCTCTGAGAAAAGGTCCCCAGACACAGAAATCAGAGAAACGAAGGCACTGAAATCGCAATAATAAAAGATAAGGCTAGAATCAAGATCAGCATCCAAAAACAATTACCAAAGCTACTTCCTGAACTCCAGTAGTAGTAGGGATGGGTCTCGGGGTCCTGGAACAAGCTGGAAGGTCCAGATTCGCAGAGAAACATGGAACCTTCTTGGTAGGAGACTCAGGGAACAGGCAATTGCTAGTGTTCGGGCTATGCAAATCAGCCTGCATTGTATGAGCTACATGAAGACCCTGGAGCAAGGGGCTGGTAGATGCAGTGCTCTTGACAGTGGATAGGGTGGCAAGACATCGGTTCTCCAGGGAGAGGACGTCAGGGTGGACAGATGTCTGTCCACATAGCTTCTCCAGGGGCTGGAGGTCAGGGAGCATGGTCAGGCACCGGTTCTCCAGGGAGAGGACGTCAGGGTGGAGAGATGTCTGTCCACATAGCTTCTCCAGGGGCTGGAGGTCAGGGAGCATGGTCAGGCCCCGGTTCTCCAAGGAGAGGATGTCTGGGTGGACAGATGTATGTCCACATAGCTTCTCCAGGGGCTGGAGGTCAGGGAGCATGGTCACGCCCCGGTTCTCCAAGGAGAGGATGTCTGGGTGAACAGGCACATGCCTACAGAGTTTCTCCATAGCTGCTGTACCACCAACATATACCTGGAGGGAAAGAGCAGGTGATGAGCTGTGTTAGAAACATACCAACTCCAGATTCACCTGTTTGTGCCAATGATATGCAAAGAACAAACCATATTTTTATTTCTTTTTAAAAATAGGTATGTATGTATGTATTAGCAGTAGTAGTAGTGTTTAGTGTGTGCGTGTGTGTGTGTGTGTGTGCGTGTATGTGCTGGGGAAGAGTATGTGTATAAGTTCAGCCACGTGTGTCACAGCACACATGAAGTTAGAGGACAACCCTTGGGGGTTGGCTTTCTCCTTCAAACACTGGGATCAGGGATTGAGCTCAAGTGGTCAGGACTGAACAGCAAACACTTTTAGCCCTTGAGCCACCTTGTTGGCCCTTCTTTTTTTGATTCATCCAGAGAGAATTCTAGGGGAAAAAAGGTGGGGAAAGGTAAAGCAAAAGCTTAGCATGAAAAAAAAAGCCTGGCTCGGTGGAGACCTGCCTAGTGGAAGAGAGAGGAGGGCATCAAAAAGACCAGCCTGGGCTGCATTGCAAATTCCAGGCCTCTGGGAGCTACGCTAACACACCCTACCTCAAAAGAAAACATGTCCAGCTTATTCCCGTCTCTGTACTAGAATAGGCGGGGGGGGAGGGCACAGTAAGGGCAGGCATGGCACACACCAACCCTCTCAGCACTTGAGGCAGAGGCAGGAGGATCAGGAGATCGAGGTCATCCTTGGCTGTCTAGCAAGTTTGTCCAAAAGGGGTGGGAGCTAGGAAGATGGGTCAGCTGATGAAGCACCCACGGGTGGATTCTTCCAGCTAGCTGGCCAGCCAGCCTACCAAAAGCAAGCTGGGAAGCAACCAAGTAAGGCACCTGATTGATGTACCTGCTAGCCTGGAGATAGTGTATATACATCCGCACATGTCCATACTATCGCACACACGAACATGTACGTACACACATACACCCCATACACGAGTAATAATTAATCCCAGAATTAATCCAAGATTGTCTTTATTTTTTGTTTGTTTATTTATTTATTTGGTGAAAAGGGTTTCACTACGTAGGTCTGGCTGTCCTGGAACTACTATATAGACCAGGCTGGCCTTGAACTCACATAGAACCACCTGCCTCTACCCCCCACCTCCAGTGCTAGGATTAAAGGCATATACAACCACACCGTCCAACCACGTACTCCAAAATTGAAAAACAAGTTCTCAAAATAAAAATTAAGTTAACAGGAAAACAAAGACATAATTTTTTTCCTTCCCTGGAGTTTATAAAGATTCAGATGAACCAAATCAGAAACTTTATCCCCATGTCCCAGAGATACTGCTATTGATTCAAACACTTTCTGTGCATATATACAAGTATGTACTTCTGCCCCCACTTCTACCTCCCGCCCCTTTTCTTTGGCTTCACAACTGGGGCCATACTTCAAACGTTATTCTGGTCTGGGGAAGTCGTGAAGGCCTGCTATGTTCGCACCTTAGCGTCCACCTCTCTGTGTTAAGCGCGGTGGTCAGTCTAGCGGGTTTAGCACCCCTCATTTGTGACAGTCACTCCTTCTAGGGCACTTAAGGCAAAAGGAATCTGTTCTCCACCCCACACCCACCAGGCTGCCCGGAAGGACGAGGCAGCTGCACTGCCCTCGCCCGGAGGCCCTGCCCGGAGTCCAACCACTCGGTCTCAGCCAGGGTTCTACCTGCGCTCGGGACTGGAAAAGCTGTGCACTGTGAGGGGCGCGTTGGTTCGCTGCAACAGGGAGCAGAAAGCGGCCTGGGTCAGCCGGTGGAAAGGGTGGAAAGATTGGAAACGGAACTGAAAGGGCGCAGGAGCAAGGGCGAGGCTGGGCTGTGGGCGGGGCGGGGCTGAGGGCGGGACTGCAGCAGGGAATATAATCACAAATGCTGGGAAGGCAGGCTTCGCTAACCACACCCGGTTTGAGTCATAGGGTTCCCTGATTCATACTCAAAGCCAGGCCAGCTTTACCAACCGCTGCATCCCTACCCAATACGTCATGTTCTGATGGTATTATGTATCTTCAAAATCCCCCAAAGGCTTACATGCTAAAAACATGATTGCCAGCTATTGCAAGGTGGCGAAACCTTTAGAAAAGAAGTCAAAGCTCGGAGAGTGTGCCCTTGAAGGGACAATGAAGGGCAAATCTCTTCTCTCCCCCTTCCTTCCTTCCTTCCTTCCTTCCTTCCTTCCTTCCTTCCTTCCTTCCTTCCTTCCTTCCTTCCTTCCTTCCTTCCTTCCTTTCTGCCTGCCTTCCATCCACCATGGAAGTGAACAGTTTCCTCTGCCAGTGTTCCCCACCCCACCCCACCCCACCCCACCCCACTCCACCCTACGCCCTCCATGAACTGCTTTGCCCCAAGCCAAAAGTAAGAGAGTCAAGAGACTGTCAGCAGAAACCTCTGAAACCATGATCCAGAATGGTGGCACACACATTTAATCCCAGTTTGTTTGTTTGGGTTTTGTTGTTGTTGGTTGTGTTTTGTTTGTTTTGAGACAAGGTCTCTCTAGCCGTGGTTGTCCCGGAACTCACTCTGTAGACCAGACTGGCCTTGAACTCACAGAGATCCACCTGCCTCTGCCTCCCAAGTGTTGGGACTAAAGCTATGCACCACTACGCCCAGCAATAAACTTTTTAAAGTTTTGATTTGGGGGTTTTGGCTTTTGTTTTTAGACAGGATCTACCTATAAAGCCCTGGGTGTCCTGGTGTTAGATGAAGCTGACTTTGAATTCACAGAGATCCACCTGCTTGGAAAATGGAAAATAAGAGAACTTGTTTTTTGCAGAAGACCCAGGTTTAGTTCCCAGTACCCACACCGTGCCACCTGCTACACAACCCCTGGAAACTCCAGTTACCAATGCTGCCCTCTCCAAACCTCTGAAAGTACCTGGTATGCACGTCCCTGGAGGCAAAACACTCATAAACACAAAATGAAAAGATTTAAACTACTCCATAGCCAGGTAAGGCAACACACCCTATAATTTCAGAGATTTTAGAGGCTACAACAGAAAGATCCCAAGTCCCAGCCTGGTTACTTAGGGAGCATTTGTCTCTAAATTAGAAACAAACCAATAAGCAAAAACCCTAAAGCTAAATCGTAATCTCAGTGGATTTTTAATAAACGTGAAAGACGGGCAGAATCATTCAAAGTTGTAAGTACAAGAATGCCCCTCACTGTGGACATGCTGTGCACTTTTCTAAATGTCTAGCAGTCTTGGGTCCCTCCTATTAAATAGTGGATGCCAAAAATAAGCCTGATTGTGTGTGTGTGTGCGCATGCGCACGTGTGTGTGTGCATGCGCGTGCATGCGTGTGTAGAGAATACATCTAAATCATCCCAAGTGTGCGGTACCACCCATATTAATAGCTGTCAATCTCAGTGGAAATCTCTCTATAGAAGTTGAGTTTGCTGATCCTGCAACCAGACCTCAAACACCTAAAAGCAGCAGCTTTGCAAGGTTACTAGAATGGGATGTTCTGTTTGCTTTCTGTTGTTGTGATTTAAAACAAACAAACAAACAAACAAACAGAAGCCTGTTCTATTCCCCCCTCGCAGGGAGAGCCCATGCCCTACTTGGGTGCTCCTTGTTACTTAGCTTCTCTAGATTTATGGCTTGTAACCTGGTTGTCCTTTACTTTGCAGCTAATGTCCAGTTATGAGTGAGTATATACAATGTTTGTCTTTCTGGATCAGGATTACCTCACTCAGGATGATTTTTTCCTAGTTTCATACATTTGCCTTCAAATTTCAAGACGTCAGTTTTTATTTATTTATTTATTTATTTTGTTTTTCGAGACAGGGTTTCTCTGTGGTTTTGGAGCCTGTCCTGGAACTAGCTCTTGTAGACCAGGCTGGCCTCGAACTCTCAGAGATCCGCCTGCCTCTGCCTCCCAAGTGCTGGGATTAAAGGCGTGCGCCACCACCGCCCGGCCAAGACGTCAGTTTTTAAACAGCTGAGTAATAGTTCAATGTATAAATGTATCACATTTTCTTTATCCATCCTTTGGTTAAGGCACCTCTAGGTTGTTTCCAGGTTCTGGCTATTACAAATAAAGCTTCTATCAAGATAGTTAAGCAAGTGTCCGTGTGGTAGGATTGAGCATCCTTTGGGAATATGCCCAAGTGGTTCTGGGTGGACTGGGGGAGGGAGTTGGGGTTGGGAACTGAGGGATCAGGTTGGGGATGGATGGAGCAGGAGAGATGGCTGGAAGTTGAAACCTGATGCAATGGAAACTCCCAGGAGTCTTCAGGAGGACCCCAGCTAAGACTCCTAGCAACAGTGACTATGCAGCCTGAACTGGCCATCTCCTGTGATCAGACTGGTGACTACACCACTTGTCAGCAGAGAACCTCCATCCAGTAACCAATGGAAACAGATGCAGAGACCCACAGCCAAACATTAGGCTGAGCTCAGAGAACCCTGCAGAAGACAGGGAGGAAGGAGTGTAGGAGCCAGAGGGGTTAAGGTCACAAGAAATGCCACAGAAACACCTAACTTGACTCCTAGAAGCTCAGAGTCTGAATCACCAACCAGAGAGCATGCATGGGACTGACCTAGGACCTCCCGCATGTATGTGACAGTTTTGGAGCCTGGTCTGCTTTTAGGACCCCTAACAGTAGGAGCAGGGGTTGTCTCTAACACTTTGGCTGGCTCTTGGGAACGTATTCCTCATACCGGATTGCCTTACCTTTCCTTAAACCAAGGGAGGTGTTTAGTCTTACTGCAGCTTGATATGCCGTGCTCTGTTGGTACCCATGGGAGACCTGCCCCTTTCTGAACAGAAACGGGGGAGGAGTGGATTGGGGGTTAGAAATGGAAGGAAAGAGAATGAGAGGAGAAGAGGGAGGGAGACTGCTGTTGAGATGAGAAAGAAAGAAGGGGGGGAGGGAGCAAGAGAGGGAAAAACCTGACCACAACTTGGGAGAAACGGGTTTATTTCCTCTTACAGATCTATCCTCCCGGGAAACCAAGGTAATAACTACAGAGGAACGCTGCTCACTGGCTTGCTTCCTGCTCACCAGCTTTCTTACACATCCCAGGCCCATCTGACCAAGGGGTAGCACCACCCATGGTGGCCTTGGCTCTCCTCATCAATTAGTAAAAACAATAATAAAGTGCCCCACAGACGTGTCCATAGGCCAGCTTGACCAGGTCAGTTCCTCATCCGAGAGCCCCTCTTCCCGCGTGTGTCAAGTTGACAACAAGAAGGCGCATCCCATGGCTCTGCAGCACTGAGCCCTACTCTTGCCAGGACCAAGATCCAACTCTCAGTACCCGCACAGTGCTAGCCATGGCAACTCCCTCTCCAGAGGATCTGAATCCCTCTTCTGGCTTCCTCAGGCAATACGCTCAAAACACTCATACACAGAAAATTAGTAAATACATATTTTATGTTTTTTTTTTTAAAAAAGATAACCATCACAAGAGACATAGTGAGGAAATGGAACTAAGAGGAGAGACCCCACCGATGACCTTCTTTCTCTTTTAGGTGGTGCTGTGGGAGCTAACCAGGTACTCTGTGTCAAAGTTACACCCTCAGTCATTAAAGATTGTCTTTAGATATGATCCGAATTGAGCGGCCCTTCAGAAGTACACACTCCTGTAGGCTCAGCAGGAAACATTGCCTTTGCAGACAGAAAGGTGGGAGAGGCAGATTGGGTATTTCAGATACTTCCCTGACGACTGTGGACAGCAAGACTTAATAGTAGAAAAACAATTGGTTAACTAAGGGTTAAAGCAAAGACATTGTCCCTGTCCCTGCAACTGAAACTAGGTTGTGACCTTTGAATCCCAGTTCTCAGCTCACTGAGGACTCAAGTTTCCTGGAGCTTTAACCTCAGTAAGGGTATTTTGAGTTTTGTTTGTTTGTTTGTTTGTTAATTTGTTTGATTGGTTGGTTTGGCTCTTTGAGAGAGAGTCTTTCTTACTACAAAGTCCTGCTTGTCCTGGAACTCAATATGGAGACTAGGCTGGCCTTGAACTTGAAGTAATCCTCCTGCCTCTGTATCCCCTGTGCTGTGGGCTCAGAGGCATGGTCTACCACACCAGTTTCCATTTTTAGTGTAGAAATGTAATCCAAAACAATGGTTTCCTGTAATTTTTATTGAACAAGTTTAATAAGGAATAAACCTTCCAGACTGAATTGTAAGTGTATACATTAAAAATTTGACAGGCATAATTACTTGTCTGTAATCCAAGCACAGAAGCAGAAGCAAGAAACTTGTTGTATGCTTAGGATCAAACTCCAAGCCAGCCAGGGCTACATGAGATCCTAGTTTAAAAAACAAAACAACAACAACAACAAAAACAAACTACAAATTGAATTGGACTTAGTTTCCAGAGACAGTCCCCAACACTGACCAAAAGATGAAGGACATGTCTGCTGGGAGCTGGGGAAAAGATAACTTTTGTCTTTGCCTGGAACAAAGAAAACTTGTAACTAACTTTTGCACCAAGTCCAGTCTCTGCTTGTCTTTGGATTGGGTGATGCTAGATGTCCACTGCCCACGTTTGCTTCCTTACACCTCACTCCCTGAGCCGCAGCGTCTGTGGGTTGGAGCGTCTGTGGGTTGGAGCGTCTGTGGGTTGGAGCGTCTGTGGGTTGGAGCACGAGCCGCATCGTCTGTGGGTTGGAGCATCTGTGGGTTGGAGCATGAGCCACAGCGTCTGTGGGTAGGAGCACGAGCCACAGCGTCTGTGGGTTGGAGCACGAGCCGCAGTGTCTGTGGGTTGGAGCACGAGCCGCAGCGTCTGTGGGTCGGAGCACGAGCCACAGCGTCTGTGGGTCAGAGCATGCTTTCCTTCCATCGCTATCACTGATGAACTAGGGGTCCTGACAGTTAAGTCACTCTTCGGAGCCTATGAGACACTGCCGTTTTCCACCACGGAGAATTCATTTAATCCCCCAATGTCATATTTTCTTTATTTTCAAGTGCTTAAATAACTGCTCAACTTTAAATTTTATTCTCTTAGATTGACTTTTAACGTCATGTGCGGTGTGTCTGCACGTTGCCCTCAGTGGGGGGGAGGGCAGAGGAACTGGAGTTGCGGTCACCTGGCATGAGCCCTGGGGATTGAACTCAGGCCCTGTGGAAGAGCAGAGTATACTCTTAACCACTGAGCCATCTCTCTAGCCTCTATAATTTGTTTTTTTTAAGTTAGCGTACAAAGTAATGGATTTAACTATGACATTTTTGTAAATAGTTTTTAATCCTTAGAGATTTTGTTCAATGCATTTTGATTACATTCACCCACTCTTTTCCCCCTTATCCTTATGGAATTTCCATATTCACATGCCATCACACTTTATACCCCAGCTCCCTGGCTCCCTCTGGCTCCACTCCTCCCCAGTAGCTGCCCCTTATGTTGTCGTGTCACGTGTCCCCCATCATCTTTCCTTTTCCCCCCTTAACCCTTCCATTAAGATCTCCTCCTCCCCATCGTGTTTTCCTCTCTCTATTACATACACCCCTGACTGTTGCTGAGTGACACTGAGCTTCAGCGGCTATGGGTAAGTATAATACATACACCAACTTACCTCTGAGTTGCCAGTATTACTTCCCTTCAATCTTTGGAAGCCTTAATATTCTTATTGCAATTTTATCTGGTTAGTTTGTGTGTATGCACACATGCGAGCATGCTCGTAGCACATGTATGAAGGTCAGATAGCCAGCAGGAAATGTCTTTCCCCTACAAGCAGGCAGGTTCCGGGATCAAACTCTGTGGTCAGACTTAGCAGCCTGTCTCTACCGACAGAGCCACCTGGAAGGCCCGGGAAGCCCTTTTGAAAAGTCCCTTACATCTATTAAAATTGCCTGCAGTAGTAGTCAGTTTTATTTCCCACCCATTGTCCTCCTCCACTTTGATTCAACAAACCTCTGTCAAGTGCAAAGGACCATGCTACAAGCCATAAACTACAGGGTTATATAGTGTGTTGGTGCAGAGAATTTCCAGCAACATCCCGGAGAAGCTAGACTTTGAACTGGGAAGGACAAACCTCTGATAAGAAGCTTAAAAGGGAGTAACAAAATCTGGAATGGAAACACCATTGACTTTCTCTGAATATTTTCCCCTTCATCTCCAACAACTTTCTTTAGATTCAGACTGCGTGTTTCTTCTGTAAAACCACCAATGACTTTACTATTTTTCTAAAAAGCCAACTTCACTTGGTTCTGTTACTTTTATTTACAAAAAATATTAGGCTCACATATAAATTCTTTATATGGAAGAAATAGTAACTAAATTACTCACTCTCAGGAAGCAATCTTGTTCTTCAAATAACGGACTATGTGAAAGCTATGTTTTATCTGATTTTAGTAGAGAAGCTATTCAGAAAATATGGGTTTATAATAAGCTTCCATCTGTGAGTTGTCTGCACCTTTCCCTGATACTTATGAGGCTCTCTCTGTTTCTATCACGTGAACTATTGATGTCCTGTAGAATTTTAGAAACACAGGTTTTGCTACATTCCATTAATTTGCACAGGTTCTCTCTAGTAACAAGTTCTTTGCATATATTGGAATCTGAGTTGACCCAGAGGGCAAAGCCACTTGCTGCCAAGACTGACAACCTGAGGTTGATCCCCGGAATCCACGTTGTTATGGGGGAGAAATGGGGTAAGAGGAACCTGGTTAGGGAATTGTCTGGGATTGCTCTGTGTGGTGACAAAGCACTGGACCCCTGGGAAAGACAGTAGACAGAGCTGCGAAAGGAACAACAGCAGCAGATCCCAGGAAAATGCAAGGGACAGCCGGAGGATGGAGAGCAGAGAAATGACACACTTTTCAGAACAGACAGACGGATCCCCATCGTTGTTAGGGTTGCTGGTGCTGGGATGAGACGCCATGACCAAAATCAAGGTGAGGAGGACAGGGTCTGTTTGGCTTACCCTCGAGCATCACATTTCTTTCGGTTTTATTTTTCCAGTTTTTGTTTATTGATTTTTATTGAGCTCTACATTTTTCTCTGCTCCCCTCCCTTCCTTTCCCCTCCCCTCTTCAACCTTCCCCCAAGGCACCCATGCTCCCAATTTACTCAGGAGCTCTTGTCTTTTTCTACTTCCCATGTAGATTGGATCCATGTATGTCTCTGTTAGGGTTCTCACTGTTGTCTAAGTTCTCTGGGATTGTGATTTGTGGACTGGTTCTCTTTGTTTTATGTTTAAAAACCACTTATGAGTGAGTGCATGTAATAATTGTCTTTCTGGGTCTGGGTTACCTCACTCAATATGTTTTCTACCTCTTTCTATTTGCCTGCAAAATTCAAGATGTCGTTACTTTTTTCTGCTGTGTAGTACTCCATTATGTAAATGTACCACACTTTCCTTATCTATTCTTGGGTCTATGGGCATTTAGGTTGTTTCCAGGTTCTGGTTATGACAAACAGTGCTGCTATGAACATGGTTGAGCACATGTCCTTGTGGCATGGTTGAGCATCCTTTGGATATATACCCAAAAGTAGTATTGCTGGGTCTTGAGGAAGGTTGTTTCCTAATTATTTGAGAAATTGCCATACTGATATCTAAAGGGGTTGTACCAGCTTGCACTCCCACCAGCAATGCAGGAGTGTTCCCTTTCCCCACAACCTCTCCAGAATAAGTTATCAGTGTTTTTGATCTTGGCCTTTCTTACAGGTGTAAGATGGAATCTCAGAGTTGTTTTGATTTGCATTTCTCTGATGACTAAGAATGTTGAACATTTCCTTAAGTGTCTTTCAGCCATTTTAGATTTCTCTGTTGAGCGTTCTCTGTTTAAGTCTGTACTCCATTTTTTATTGGATTATTTGTTCTTTTGATGACAAATATCTTGAGTTCTTTGTATATTTTGGTGATCAGACCTCTGTCTGATGTGGGGTTGGTGAAGATCTTTTCCCATTCTGTAGGCTGTCGTTTTGTCTTGTTGAACATGTCTTTGCTTTACAGAAGCTTTTCAGTTTCAGGAGGTCCCATTTATTGTTTCTCTCAGTGTCTACTGGGGTTATAATTAGGAAGTGGTTCCTGTGCCAATGCATTCAAGTGTACTTCCCACTTTCTCTTCTATAAGGTTCATAAAGGCTGGCTTTATGTTGAGGTCTTTGATTCATTTGGACTTGAATTTTGTGCATAGTGGTAGATATGGGTCTATTTTTATTCTTGTACATGTTGATATCCAGTTATGCCAGCACCATTTGTTAAATATGCTTTATTTTTTCCATTTGATATTTTTTGCTTCTATGTCAAAAATCAGGTGTTCAAAAGTATATGGATTAATATCTGGGTTTTCGATTCAATTCAATTGGTCCTCCTGTCTGTTTTTATGCCAATACCAGTGTATTTTCAGTACTGTAGCTCTGTAGTAGAGTTTGAAGTCAGAGATTGTGATACCCCAAGAAGTTCTTTTATTGTACAGGATTGTTTCGCTTTTCCATATGAAGATGAGTACCGTTCTTTCGAGGTCTGTGAAGAATTTTGCTGGGATTTTGATGGGCATTGCATTGAATATGTAGATTGCTTTTGGTATGACTGCCAATTGCCATTTTTGCTATGTTAATTCTACCTACCCAAGAGCATGGGAGATCTTTCCACTTTCTGTGTCTTCTTCAATTTCTTTCTTCAAAGATTTAAAGTTCTTGTCATACAAGTCTTCCACTTTTTTGGTTAGAGTTACTTAGAGATATTTTATGCTATTTGTAGCTATTGTGAGCAGTGATGTTTCTCTGATTTCTTTCTCAGCCCATTTATCATCTGTGTAAAGGAGGGCTACAGATTTTTTTTTAGCTGACCTTGTATCCTGCTACATTACTGAAAGTGTCCCTGGTCCTGCTTGGGGTTGGCCTTGCAAAGGTCTCTGGCTCTGAGCTACTACTCCCTTGGAGGTTCCAGACCAAGGCCCACACCCGCAGAGGTCTCTGGCTCCGGCCCACTTGCAAATGTCCCTGGTCTGGATCAGCTTTGGCTCCTGTGGAGCTCTCTGCCTCTTTTTAAGACTTGCATGTATGCCTGAAGGCCAGAAGAGAGCACCGGATGTCATTTTGGATGGTTGTGAGCCACCATGTGGTTGCTGGGAATTGAACTCAGGACCTCTGGAGGAACAGTCAGTGCTCTTAACCGCTGAGCCATCTCTCCAGATTCACACACACACACACACACACACACACAACACAACACATCACATTTCAGTGTGAAAGAAGTCAATACAGGAATTCAAGAAGGGCAAGATCCTTGAGGCAGGAGCAGATGCAGAAGCCCAGGAAGGGGTTGCTTGTTTACTGGCTTTCTCCTCATGCCTTGCTCAGCCTTGTTTCTTATAGAACCCAGGACCACCAGCCCAGGGATGGCACCACACATAATGAACTGGGCCCTCCCCATCAGCCACTAATTAAGGAAACACCCTACAGGCTCACCTACAGCCTATATTGTAGAGGAATTTTCTTAATTGAGGTCTCCTCCTCTCAGATGACTCTAGCTTGTGCCAAGGTGACATAAAACTAGTCAGCACACTCCCTAACTAAATATTTGCATTTACACCCATAGATAAGTGAGGTCCTCGCCCCTCATCGAGGCAGCTTCTCCTGGCAGCAGACATAGACCATTACAGAAAACTGCACCCAACCAGCATGCAGTTGTGGAGCCCAGCCCCAGTGGGCACAGCTACAAGGCAACTCCTACCGCCAAGACTCGGGGATCACTGTGGAAGAGAGGGTGGAAAGACTGAAAGAACCAGGGGACCAAGGCGTTTACTATGAGATTGTGTCTCCTAGGTATGTCAGATGCTACCCCAGAAGTCACACCAAAATGGCTGCCCAAGCATGTCCTGAACTGTGAACAGACGCTTAAAAAAAGTCCCACACTAGCTCAGAAATGAGCAATAGATAGTTATTTATTTAGGGGTAAACCCACAAATCAGAATTCTCTGCTTGAACGGTGGACATAGATGGAATCCAGCAATCCAACAATCTGAACGAACAGCCCGGAAAAAGGAGCGGAAAAAAGGGCTGGATGCAGGCTCTGCATCTGTGTATATAGTATAAGAGGCCACGCCCCAGCAGGCGAGTAACCACAAGCTGCAAGCTTTCCGACAGCATCTCCCCCTTTTGTTTAAATAAGAGAGTTCTAAGCCTAATACAAAATTATATACAATAAGAACAAATATCCTATTCTAACCAGCTTAAGCCTTGTATAATAAATAATTTGGCCAAGTCATGAGAGGAAAGTAACTACAGTTATCTAGTCTTCAACCCCATCAAAGATCCGAGAAGGGAAATAATATTACTTTAGTAAACAGGAAGTGCACTCAAGCAATTTGCAAAATGTGCAACAAATGACAGAAACAGCTGGCTACCTGGGCAGTCACCCAAAGTCACATTTGTAACGTTGAAGCAACCAACTCTGGCTAAGGCCTAGAGTAACCGACAGACCATTTTTATAGGCAGGAAAATTTTCAAAACTGTCTTACCCTGTCTTGGCGAGATTTGATAGTCCTGTTTTGTCCATTTCCGGATACTATATATCTTGTCAGTGGTTGAGGCATGGGCATTTCTTTGCCCAAAGGCCAGTTTTGCCAAGAAGAAAACAAGCTCCAAGTGGAGTGTCTTCGGTGCTCAACATTCTCTCGGGAATAGATTGGTGCTGACAGTAGCAATTGTGTCTCACTTCAACAGAACTCTAAGTTATTTAAATGTCATTTTCTACAGCTCTTTGAAGTGGTTGAAGATTATCTGTCTATGCAGAATACAATCTCTATGTATCTAAAGAACCTGATTAGTCTATCTATAAGTATGACAAACATAGATGACTATTGATCTATATTTCTTAATACCTATATAATTTAAAGACTAAGACAATAAACAACTGTGCAATAAATGAGGACAATGACCTCCAAATGTAAACAATGTATAAGTATCTTGATCAGAGGTAGAAATGTACATTGCAATATAATAAATTTATATCAATATATAAAAAATATTTTAAGCAGAGATTGAAGCATGCATGCATACAGTATTCAGTATAATTTAACTTTGTATCAATATACAAGAATCTACACCAACCTAATTGCCTATAAACAATAACTCACAAGTATTCACTCTATGACTCACTATTATTATTAGTGTGAGTAAGCTCACACCAATCTATTATCCCATTCAATTTTTTTTTCAAAGAGATCCCTAAGCCTATAAAATTTCTCCCTCAACCCCCAACCACATACCAATTATAATCAACTCCTAAATGATATCCCTAACCCTGAGGACAAACTTTGTTGGGAGAGGGGATGTCATCTTCCAGAATTACTTGCAGCTGTCATGGAGGCAACGTGCTTTCTATGGGATCCCGTGAAAGTAAAATAATGGTTAAGTTCCAAGATTAATATCTGGTATAATTGTAAATAGTCTCTGAGTATTTGGTGGAGGTCTGGCCAGAACATTGTAAAAATGTGCACCATTTCAGCTAACCAAGTTGGAATCATCTTGATCAGCTGATACCCAAAACAGGTCTTATAGTAGCACTATCAGCGTAGTGACGTCATATCAACCAGGTGGAGTTGTTGTTATGGGGCCCCATCTTCTTCCTGGAAACTTCAAAGATTACTGTGGGAAAATGTATTGTTCATTGTGGAAAACTTAAGCATTATTTACATAGACATATACAGACATATATATTCAATGAAAGGTACAATAAAGACAAAAATAGGTATGAAGCAAAGTAAAATTTTTTATAAATAGTTTTTTTTTTGTCCCATATCATGACTCCTGACATGAGATAGAAACTCTGGGTTTTTCTTTTAACAATTTGCTTGGATTTAAAGGACAGAGCCGTTGTCCAACTGCAAAACCAGCTCTATATATTTATAAATATAAATACATACATTTTTTAAGATGTGTGCTTACAAATTATATTTGATATTCCCGATGATTCTTTTTGGGTAGTTGTTTTTACATCTGTCAGTATTCAAACATCCAGGGTCCCTTGAATTTTTTGAAGATAAGTGTTTTTCTTCGAAGACAAGAACAGGATCCTGCCCCCACCCTATATGCTTTCCTTACCACCTGTATGGTTATCACTATTGTGGACGAGCTGCCATTTCTCCTTTCCAAAAGGTTTCTCCTCTTCAAACCGAATCTTTATTAATTTTGATGGTATCCACAATTTTTCTTTTCCTGTGGAAACAAGAGCAAAACCCCTTCCCCAACACAGCACATCTCCTGGCTTCCATTGCGAGGTCAGCACATCCTTGGAATAAACTGATTGATTTAATTCAGAAGACCTTTCTATTATCCAATGTCTTTCTGCTGCTGTTGTCCCTTTCTCATTAGCATTAAGAAAATTCAAGGTTAATAAAGCATTATGCAATCTATTTTGGGGGGCATCTCCACTCCTTTCTGTTTGTTTAACATATCCTTTATGGTTTGATTTTATCTTTCTATAACTGCCTGACCTGTAGGATTATTTGGTATACCTGTAACATGCTTAATATTATAATAAGCAAAAAAACCATTTCATTTTCCTAGAGACATATGCTGGACCATTATCTGTCTATTTGTGCAGGTATACCCATGATGGCCATAACTTCTAATAAATGTGTGATTACTGAATCAGCCTTTTCTGAGCTTAAAGCAGTTGCCCACTAAAAGCCTGAATAAGTGTCAATGGTGTGGTGTGCATATTTTAATTTTCCAAATTTTGCAAAGTGGAACACATCCACCTGCCAGATTTCATTTCTTTGAGTACCCTTTGGGTTACTCCCTGCAGGCAACAGTGTTTGATTATAGAAAGAAGAAGTAGGACATCTCTTTATAATGTCCTCAGCTTGTTGCCATGTAATGGAAAACTTTTTCTTTAAACCTTTGCTATTGACATGATGTTTTTAATGAAATTCTGAGGCCTGTAACATGCTTCCAATCAATAATTGATTAATTTCTGCATTACCTTGTGTTAGAGGACCTGGCAGACCCATATGGGATTGGATGTGTGTTAAATATATAGGACAAAACCTAATTTTGATTATGTCTTGCACCCGGATAAATAATGAAGTCAATTCTGTATCATCTGGCATAAATTCAGTGGTTTCAATATGTAAGATAACTCTTTCTGCATATTGTGAATCAGTAACTATATTAAGGGGTTCTTTAAAATCCCTTGGCACCATGAGAATAGCATTAATTCTGCCTTCTGGACAGAATTATAAGGGCTTTGTTCCACCTTACTTAATTCTTCTTATTTGTAACCTGCCTTCCCTGATTTATTTGGATCAGTATAAAATGTACGGGCTCCAGTTATTGGTGCATCATGTACAATTCAGGAAAAAATACAAGAAGTTCTCTTTATAAGGTTAAGTCTATCACTTTTTTGGGATAGTTGCTACTAATTCCTCCCCCAAAATAAGTACAAGCTCTTTGTCATGGTTCATTGTCTTCCCATAACTTTTTTTATTTCTTCAGCAGTAAAAGGCACTATAATCTCTGCCGGGTCTATACCTGCGAATTGACACAGTCTCAATTTACCTTTTGTAATTAATTCAGAGACTTTTTCACATAAGATTTTAATTTTCTACTTGGCTTATATGGTAAAAAAAATTCATTCTAAAATAATATGATCCCTTTGCATTAAAATTCCCATAGGAGAAATTCTGGAAGCAATATGACTAGAATACAATTAAGATTTGGATTCACCCTATCCACATGTGCTTCCTGCAATTTTTCCTCAACAATTGTCAATTCCTTTTCTGCCTCAGCTGTTAATTCTCTGGGACTATTCAAATCTTTATCACCATTTAAGGTTTTGTTTAAATGAATTATTAGATCAGGTGTTATCCCAACAGCCAGTCGTAGACTGGAAATGTCTCCTAATAATCTTTGAAAGTCATTAAGAGTCCGTAGCTGGTCTCTCCTAATTTGTGCCTTTCGTGTCCTAATTTTCTGCAAACCTATTTTATAACATAGGTACTTGACAGAATTTCCTCTCTGTATTTTTTAGGAGCAATTTGAAGTCCCCATTTTGGCAAAAACTTTCTTTACTTCTTTAGACAGTCTTTCTAAAGTATCCATGTTTGAATCAGATAGCAAAATGTCATCCATGTAATGGTAAATTATAGAGTTAGGAAATTGCTTACGTATTATTTCCAATGGCTGACTTACAAAGTATTGGCACAAGGTGGGGATATTGAGCATCCCCCGTGGGAGGATAGTCCTTTGATATCTCCTAGTAGGCTGCTGCAACCCTGACAATACATGCTTTAGTTAATCAGCTGTTTGGGAAACATCATTTTATTCATGAGGTGGGTCCTATTCATAAAGGATTACAGTATGTCTTCCCATATGTCTTAGTTAGGGTTTGTATGCTGAGAAGAGACACCATGACCACAGCAATTCGTACAAGGAAACACTCAATTGAGGTGGTGGCTCACAGTTTCAGAGGTGGAGGCTGTCATCATGGCAAGTACTCCAGCAACGGCAGCGTGGAGGCAGACATGGTGCGGGAGAGGAGCTGAGAGTTCTACATCGTGCAGGCAACAGGAGGTGGCCTGAGACACTGGGTGCGGCTTGAGCATATTTGTGAAAGTGGAGTGTTGGCGGGTGTAGGAGTGAGGAAGCATACCAGGGCAATCATGCCTTCTTTTGTGCAGTATGCTGCGGTGGAGGGAGTGGCACCATTAGGGGGTGTGACTGTCCGAGTGTGTGTGTGGCCTTGTTGGAGGAAGTGTGTCACTGTGGGGGCGGGCTTTGAGGTTCCCTATGCTCGAGATACTGGCCCGTGTCTCAGTCTACTTCCATTACCTTCTCATCAAGATGTAGTCAGTACCATGTCTGCCTGCATGCCACCATGCTCCCTGCCATGACGCTAATGTACTGAACCTCTTAAATGTTTTCCTTTAGAAGAGTTGCCTTGGTCATGGTGTCTATTCACAGCAAAAGAAACCCTAACCAAGACACCCAGGAAATTGATTTGTGACCTATGGAGGCTACTTTCCCCCAAATATGCCCCCGAATTTGGAAGTGTGGTAACACTATGGTGTTTATAGTAGGGAACTGTAGTGCGAGCCAATATTATGGATTAGGACGTTAGCACAGAACCTGAGTGGATGACCAATTCATGGCTACCAAGGCAGCAATGGAATTGTGACTTGTACCCGTGTTTGTAATTCTAGCTCAGTAGACTTTCAAGACTTTATCTGTTTCATTATTCTGGGAGGAAACACAAGTCACCATATTTTGAGTCAACTGTGGTAACAATACATGAACATCTTTCAGAAATGGACCCACATGTGTGTATAAACAAACACATAAGTTCCCAGTAATTACCAGAAACTGTATAAATTCGTAATTATTGTGTACAATCCCAAAGGTTAGCTAGGATTTAGAACACAGTCTATACCATGAGAGAGTGGTTAGGACGGCCCTGTCTTCCAGCCTCCCCTGGGACTGGGATGGTCCTGCCAGCCAGGCTTCCAGATCTCATGCAGTTACAGCACTTAGAGGCTACGCTCGAATAATCCATCCTTTTTGCTTTTTTCCCCCTCCCACTCCTCTTCACTTTCTAAACTCCGCAGGTGCAGCACCTCCCTTTATTTTCCTTCCTTTATAAGAAATAGATTGCAGACGTGCAAGACAGCTCAGTGTGTAAAAACACTTCTGTGGAAGCTTGATGACCTACGTTCTTTCTCTGGAACCGCCCCCCCCCCATAAAAAAAGAGAACTAATTCCCCAGAGTTCTCATCTGACTTCTGCATACACACGGGGCTGGCTAGATTTTGTCAACTTGACAAAAGCTAGAGCTGCCTGGAAAGAGGAACTCTTAATTGAGGATGTGCATCAGTTGCTGCCTCAAGCTCCTGCCCTCCACAAATGGCCTATAACGTGTAAGAAGAAATAAACCCTTTCCTTTCCAAGTTGTTTCTGGTCAGTGCTTTATCACAGTAGCAGAAGCACAGCAGAATATGCACTGTGGTTCATGAGTGCTCATAATCATACACAAAACACACATACACATGCCTCTCAATAATACATAAAATTTAATTTTAAGAGAAGGTGGCCCGGCAAGATGTCTCAGGGGATAAGGGAACTTGTCACCAAGCCTGACAAGCTAAGAGTGATATCTGGGACCCACAGAGTAGAAGAAAATAACTTCTTTCCTCTGACCTTCACACACGTGCTGAGGTAATTGAACATGTATGCACACACACGCGCGTGAGCGCACACACATACATTCACACATAAATAAATGTAGTAAAACTGTTTCATCCTCCCGTTCCCAGCAGCCATCAATTGCCAATAGCTACCCAGATAGGGGTATTATTACTTTGTGAGACCCTCCATGATCTATGCCAGAGTTCCTGTCTGGCTTGACTCTCTGCAGTGACAGTTCATGTGAGCTTCTATGTACAACAGCCCTGTCTTCTCTGGAAAACTCATGCCCATACTGGTAGGGTTGGCTGCTCAAAGGTCCTTGCGCTTTCAGGCCATGAGGGAAACCTGGAGGGTTTGCAGGCTTGTCTTTTTAAAGAAAAGGATATATAATTTGGTTTTCCACCCATAAGACTGGGAATGGAAGGGATTAATAGCCTGGTGATCTATTATCTGAACCTAGCCATACCAACCTCCTACAACCAGGATCTGCAATACCTAATAGTCTTTGCATTATCTGTGTGACCAGACGCTCCCCCAAGTTCCAACAACCAGGACCAGAAGTGGCTGATATCCCAATGACCTCTATGCTATGGGTTTGACTGGAGCCTGTCAGCGAATACAGGTTCTATCTCTAGAACGTCTATCTTGGAAGACGTGACATGTACTTTGAGTTGAGTTTCAATGGAATTATGCCTCCTTGTGCACAGGGGATTATATTACACCAAGAAAGTGTTTCCCAAGTTACCCTGTGCTCATCTAAATATGCATGCAATAGACTGCTCGGGGTCAGACTCTATAAGTGTGAGCACGGGCTGTCTTGCTGAACCTGGTTTCCTTCTTGCTTCTCTCAGATCATTGCTGGCCCTGGTAGTCTCAGAGACCCCCGTACTGGCAGCACTAAGTGGAATCATTGGATTATAAAAAGAAGACAAGAAATTGGGATGGTAAAGTTGAGGAGTGTGGGAGGGGCTGGAGGGGAATGGGAGGAAAACACAGTCTATACATGTTTCAAATTTTCAAACAATATATCTTTAATAAATAAATTAAGATTTAATAAATCTTAAAATATTTGAATTATGTTATCTTCAAAATCTCTCCATTCCACAATTCTATTAAATAATCTTTCTGTATAGTTTTGATTAAACTATACAGAAATTTGATTAAAAATTATTGATTATTGTGTACACGAATGCATGATACATTTTGCTGGGACACATGTGCTAGGGCACACGTGTGGAGGTCATGAGGTTATGCTACCTTTGGAGCCAAGAGAAGAGACAGTTTCTGGATGAGATTTAGATCCTGGAGAAAGACGAGGGAAATGAGGGCGGCCATGGATTGTGCCATTGGCAGCAACAAATGGACGGGGGGTTCATGATTTCATAGACTAATAATAGTTCATAGAATAACACCCAAGTCAAATCATAGGGACTTTCACTTTGAATGTTGTTTACAGCAGAGACTTCCAGACAAGAAGGATTTCATCATTATGAAACCTTTATTTATAGCCATCTTTATGAACATATCACAGGCAAAATGTCCCCCAATTTCCTTTTCTTCTTCAATCTTTCTCTTGTATATATTCTACTCAACCTTTTTTTATCATCAACTCTATTCCTTGTCTATTTAAACAGAAACATACAGTTTAACATGGTGGCCCACACCTGTAATCCCAGCACTCTGGTGTTGGAGGCAGGAGGATCAGAAATTCAAGGTCATCTCAGCTATACAATGAGTTCAAGGCTAGAATCAACTGCACGTGAACTTGCCTAAAACAAACGAAAACCTGAAGAGGAAAACAGGTCCAGAATAAAAGAAACTGCTTTCCCAAGTCTCTTGGCCTTCGCTTTCCTCAGCAGTGGTCTCCCGCCCTCTTGATCCCACAGGACTCACACAATTGCCCTTTTTATAGTCCTGATTCTTGAGTTCATCGAAGGGAAGGAAAGACATTGGAGTGGATTCTTCCTGTCTTCCCAGCCTCAGACTTTCCCTTCGCCACCGTGGACACCTTGGCCTCTGTCTTGCTCCTCCTCCCCGCCCCCATAAATACCCACATCTCACCCTGGTAGACCTGCATGGCGTCAGGTCTCTCTGCAGTCCAAGTCTTGTCGGAGGGTTTCCTTCTTGATGCTTTTATTTGTTTTGTTGAGTTTGATTTGGTTCTCTTAAAACAGTCTCGAGTCCTGGTCCTCCTATTTCTGCCTCTCGAATGCCAGGATTTCCAGTGTGCACCACCATGTCTAGACCTAATGGGGAGACTCTACAGGCAGGCTATGGAGCCAAGGATGGGCCTAGCTACCCTAGGAAGAATTTTGTTGGGAAGATGTAGGTATCCTGCAGATGGGAGAATAAAAGCTAACTGCCAAGAAGGGGGGGGGCATTTAATCCCTTCCACATTCCTACATCAATTTCCCAGTGTCCCAACGTCCTTTTCTGGTCCCTATACTTTGAGTGAAGTTTGATTTTTGTCGTTCCAGAATCTTCTGCATGCTAATTAGGCACTCTATTAATGAGCTCCGGCTTTAGCTCCCAGTGAATTGTACTTCTTTCATTAAAATTCCTAACTCATCCTTGTGCAGTTCTTCCTGGTTGACTCTCTTAATGGAGTATTTATTTGGCAGTCCCTCTCCCGAGGCCCATCTTCCCACGAGTTCCAGAACCACCTTTTCCTTGGTACAGATCATGTACACAGAGGAGTTTATGAGCTTCCATGACCAGGGTGGAGGAAAATACCAACAAGAATAAAGCATTCTCATCTGCACTACGTAACGAGACTGCTTCAAGTCACTGCATACAGAGCTGGAGGATGCTCTCTGGTTAGGAGCTCTGGCTGCTCTTCCAGAGGACCAGGGTTCAGTTCTGAACACTCCACGGCTGTGCACAACCATCTGTAACTTCAATTCCAGAGGATCTGCTGCCTCTTCTGCCCTCTGCAGGCACCAGATAAACATGTGGTTCATGGTATACATGCAAGCAAAACACCCATACATATGAAATAAATAAGTATTAAACAATGTATAAACAAAATAAGCAAACAAAAAAGAATAAAAAACCTTCTTTCAGGGTTAGGGACGTTGCTCAGTTGGCAGAGTACCTGCTTAGCATGCAGGAAGTCTTGAGTTTGATTTTGACCACCAATCAGGTGTATATGCCTGTGAACCCAGTGCTTTTAAGATGGAGGCAGGAGGATTAACAGCTCAAGGTCATCCTTGACTATATAGGGAGTTATAAACCAGCCTGGGATACAAGAGACCCTGTCAATCATTGTCATCAGACCCCTCAATCAAAGTGGGGTAGTACATGCAATCCTAGCACCCAGGAGACAGAGGCAGGACTTTGAGTTTGAGGCCAGCCCAGGCTACACATCCAGTTCAAAGCCAACCAGAGCTACAGTATTAAGAATCTTTCTAATGATAACGACTTTTAAAAGCAAGCAACCAATACAACTTTCCAACCCTCTCATAATTTCTGCCTTTGTCACTGTCATTGTATTCTTATCCCTCGTACACAGCTGATCCTCAGTCACCCAGCACGTTTGTTTTGGTGCTGAGTAGGGACCAAAGCTATGTGCTGCACACTGGGCAATGTCAGGATGCAGGCAGGCATCTCAGCCCGAGGCTTGGGCAGAGTTCCCAGGCAGAGCCAGCGGTCCAGACCAGGGCAGTAGGCATGGACAAGGTGGGAGATGGCGTAAGTACGGTGACTGTAGCCCCCCAGTACCAGGAGCTCCCCCTGTAAAACAGCACCTGCAGCCCCGACGTGCGAGGAGGGCAGGGGTGCCAGGTGAGTCCAGCTATCCGTCTTCGGTTCATAGACCTCAAAGCTCAGCAGGTCCCCAGTGTCACCGAGTCCACCCGCCACATACAACCTCCCACCCAGAGCAGCCATCACATGACTAGCCCGTGCTACTCGCATTGGGCTCAAAACTGTCTCAGGCTTCTCAAGTTTGGGGTCATAGATCATCAAGGAGTCCAAGAACTGGCCGGTCCCACTATAGCCGCCGCTTACATACAATCGGCCCTCGAGGATTGCAGCTGCGTGGGCGAAACATGGTACTGGAAGAGCAGGTGCCGGCCTGAGGGAGAGCAGAACGGAAGATCAGGCAACCGGCATGTTCAACTTCATTTCCTTCTACTGTGAGGTCTTGCTATAGCCTAGGCTCCCGCCTTCACCTCTGAAGCGCTGGGATTGCAGCTGTGTGCCACTGTGCCCAGCTTCACTCTCCTGTTCCAAATCTAGTTTCTCCCCATGGCGCTTTGCCTGCTTACCTCCAGATGTTGAGTTCAGGGTTATAGATTTCAACAGAGTTAAGGGCAACACCATTGCCCCGTCCACCCAGGGCATAAAGCTCTCCATCAAACACCACCAGAGGGAAGAAGCTCCGAGCCTGGTACAAGGGTGCCATTTCCTCCCAGTCTTCTTGACTGGAGCTCCACCTGGACACAATGGAAAAGATACAGAAAGGGTGACCCTGGGAGCCCACGCCTCGCCAGATTGACACTTTCTCTTGCTTGCCCACATGGGGCCTACTACACATTGATGGTACCTGAGAGTTGAAGCCAGAGTGTTGCTATTGCTGTAGAAATCCTGTCCCCCACAGACATAGAGTTCACTTCCTGTTAGGCTTGCAGCTCCATGGCGAAAGCGCCCTGGGGCAGGCAGGTCAGGCAGCCGACACCATTCCACAGTGCGCACGAGACCCATGCCACAGCGGAAAGCCCGGGCCCACCACACTTTGCAAGACGGCTGTCTTCGGTCCATGTTAGGTCTAAGCCCATCCCCACCAATAACCACCAGCGCTTGGTCAGGCTTCCTCCACCTCTCTTGACCTGGTATTTCGGCTTCCACCATCAGCTGGTTCAGCAGATCAGGAGACAGAGGTGGAGGGAGCCCAGCTGCCCGCACCTTTCTCAGCTCTCGGGTAGACATGCGACCAAAGCGGACACATCGCAGCAGGTCCTTGGCCTCTGACTCCTGGGTCTCGGGGTTGGCAGCCAGCCAGCGCCGTGCAGCCATGAAAGCCTCAAACTCTTCTTGTACGTGGAGCTCATCACTATCCAAGAGCTCAGCCAGGCAGGTAGCCGGTAACGACGGGAAAGTAGGGCACAAAGACACAGCAGGCAGATGAGAGAGGAGGTAACCATGGGCTTTTCCCCAGACTTTCTCCAAGCCAGGAGCTTCAACCATAGGAAACAAAGCCAGGCAAAGAGCAGGGCAGAGGTTTTGAGCCAAGGCTCTCTGACACAAATCCAGGCAGGAGGAGCTTTGATACTGCAGCGCTGCCTGGGCGACTCTTAGCAATCCTGGCCATCTTTCTCGTACAACTCCAGAGTAGGCAAACGAAACGAGGAGTCTCAGGTCTTGAGAAGTGATGGTACGCAGAGACACTTTTGTGCCCTGGGACTCCCTCATCCCACTCAGAAGCATGGCCCCAAAGAACTCGCTGCCACAGGCCAGGGCTACTCGGTGCACTGCAATAGGGAGGAAGCAAAGGAAAGCCACACTGTTGCGAGGCCGCTGCCTCCGATCCTAACATCAGCCTGACTTGTAGCATTGCTATTCCAATGATGTACGTGGGAGCTTTCGTTCTGGGAGTGTAGTTCAGTGCTGCGGCACCCGCCTAGCACGCAAAGCCTGGGTTTCAGCCCCCTCGCTGCCCATCCCTGGATTATGATTCCATAGGTCTCAATAGTAAGTTGGAGAATCTTTGCTTTAATATCTTTTTCTTGCTTTCTGGA
The DNA here is from genome assembly GCF_950005125.1 of Chionomys nivalis. Classification (NCBI taxonomy): domain Eukaryota; kingdom Metazoa; phylum Chordata; class Mammalia; order Rodentia; family Cricetidae; genus Chionomys; species Chionomys nivalis. Next base: position 73,933,367 of record NC_080097.1, read on the forward strand.
AACAGGGCCTCGTTATGTAGTCTTGACTGGTCTGGAACTTACTGTGCAGACCTGACATGTGCTACTGTTCCCAGATTTATTGTGACATGGCTACTATCCCCAGACTTACCATGGAGACCTGACATGTCCCCAGACTTACTGTGACATGGCTACTGTCCCCAGACTTACCATGGAGACCTGACATGTCCCCAGACTTACTGTGACATGGCTACTGGCCCCAGACTTACCATGGAGACCTGACATGTGCTACTGTTCTCAGACTTACCGTGCAGACCTGACATGTCCTCAGACTTCCCATGGAGACCTGACATGCACTACTGTCCCCAGACTTACTGTGACATGTGCTACTGTCCCCAGACTATTTTAAAATTCTCAAGTGCCCTGTATTATGCTCATGTTAGTGTCTGAAGGACATTTTAGCATTTTAGGTCCATGTCAGTTAGAAAACCAGTCTCTTTTTTGGATTTTCTGTGTAGCCCTGACTGTCCCGGATCTCTATAGACCACGTTGGCTTCAAACTCACAGAGATTCACCTGCCTCTGCCTCCCAAGTGCTGAGATTAAAGGTGTGTGCTGCTGCCACCCAGCTAGAAAAACAGTCTTAATGAATGCAGATGAGCAAACCCTGTATACACTGTTTGCTAATAGGGAACACAAAACAAACTGAATAGACCAATGGACAACTTTAAAGGCTTCCATGCACTGTGAACAAAAAAGAGGTGCTTTTCATTTATAGCTGCAAGGGTCACAGTCATCAGCCACCCCACCAGAACGGCTAGAAGTCCAGTTCTAGGGGACTGGGCACCTTCTTCTGGCCTCTGTAGGTATCAGGCACACACGTGGTACATGACATACATGCAGGCAGTCGCATACACATAAAATAAAACAAATATACCTTTAAGAAAAGAAACAACAGAGGGCAGGCAAGATGGTTCAGTGCGTATAGGGACTTCTCATCAAGACTGATCAAGACCTTAGGAGCCACATGAAAGGAGACTTCTTGAGAGCTGCCCTCTGACTCTGGAAGGTCCTGCTACTCACACACACGCACACACACACACACACACACACTCACACACGTGAACTGCTACTCACACACAACACTCTCACACGTGAACTGCTACTCACACACAACACTCTCACACGTGAACTGCTACTCACACACACACACTCACACACGTGAACTGCTACTCACACACACACACTCACACACGTGAACTGCTACTCACACACACACACTCACACACGTGAACTGCTACTCACACACACACACACTCACACACGTGAACTGCTACTCACACACACACACTCACACACGTGAACTGCTACTCACACACGTGAACTGCTGCTCACACACACACACTCACACACGTGAACTGCTACTCACACACACATATACTCTCACACACGCATAATTATATGCAATACTTTTTTAAGTAGAGAAGAGTTTTTGTTTTAATAGAATTGGGCTTTGTGTTGAAGGCTACAAAGCCCTAGATACATGAAGGCAAAATGATCATGAGTTCAAAGCCTGCCTGGGCTGAAGAATGCATTCAAGACCACCCTGGGAAAGTTGGTGAGACTCTATCCAAAGAAAAAATAAATCAGAAAGTAAGAGCTCAAATGTCCCTTTCAAAGATTTGTTTTAATTGTTTTCAGTCATGTTCATGTGTGTCTCTATGTGTGGGTGGGTGCACGGGAGAATGGGTTCTTATGGAGGCCAGACAGCTGTGGTCCGCCCAGTGACAATGCTGGGAGCTGCACTCGGGTCCTCTTCTCTGTTTGCTTTAAAACACATATCCCTCAGTAAAATGCCAAGCAGAAATGATGAGATGAACTAGACATAGTGGCATCCAGTGGGATGAACGTTTGAGTGTTAATTTTTGCTTTGTGTTTGAAGTGTTTCATGATAGAAAGAGTTTCTGCTAGAAACTGTCTCAGGAGGTCTTAGTCAGGTTTCTGTGTTGCTCATGAGTGAATCTTTTGAATTCCACACTGTTTTTAGACCAGTTGTGGAATGTGTACCTCTCAGAGGGCAACTGAGAATAATGATGTTTCTATTGTCTTTTTAAGTAGTAGGTAGTGGCCTGGTGTGTCCCAAATAACAAGCACTAGTCAGAGCTTCCTAGTCTATCTACATTCTGGGACGTGAGCTAAACCAGCCCAGCTTTCATATCGCCAACACCTGTATCTGAGACTCGGTTGTGAAAAGCTCACAGCCACTTGGAATCTCCCTCTTACTCATTGCTGTACCCTAAGATTTAAAGTGATGGGTTCCCATATAGCGTTATGACTATGTGGGAACCCCAAACCTTCATGAAAATGTTATAATTATTAAACTGTAAAGCATCACCCTTTAGCTGATGCCGTGAGGCAGAAAGCCACGGATAGCTCTCCTTCTGGAGAAGCTCTGATAAGCACTCACGGGTGTGACTGAGCCCTTCTGGAGTTCCTGAACTCCTGACAACCCTCCCTCTGTAGCCGCCTAAGTGCTACAGATGTGTGTCACAAGGCCCTAGATTTGTTTTTTCTTTCCTTTTTTGATTTTTGTTTGTGAGGTAGGTACTCACAATTTAGTTTTTTTAATTAATGAATTTTGAGACAGGATTTCTCTGTGTATCCCTGGCTGTAATAGAGCTCACTCTGTAAACCAGGCTGACCTCAATCTCAGCGATCCACTTGCCTCTTCCTCCCCAGTGTTGGGATCAAAAGTGTGGGCCACCACCACCCAGCAACAGTAGAAAAATTACAGTTATAAAGTAACAACGAAAATAATTTCATGGTTGGGGGTCACCATAACACAAGAAACTGTATTAAAGGGTCGAGGCAGTAAGAAGGTTGAGATCCACTGGTTAGAGGAAGCAGATTGGAGTCTGCTGCCAGAGTCAAGCACACCAAGAAGAAAGGACACTTTGGGAGACTTCTACCGACTGTCTCTTGTTTGCTGTGTGCTTATGTCAAGGGCCGCTGGCTAACCTGAGCCAGTCACTTTCTGCTTGTTTTACTGCCATGGACTGTACTGTAAGCCCCAGCCAGCTGGCTGGAAATCTAGGTACTGGGCAAGGGGGGAAAGCGCCTGAACTGTCAGTTCAAATTTGTCCGGGCATCTAGGAAAACAATTCAACTGCGCATGCGCATCTCTTGGTGGCGCTGGAAAAGCACCAAAAAGGACATACTTGCTGGAGCGATGATTCAAAACTCTGACACTGGGCGGGGGGTAGGGGGCAGCGGTAGAGTGGAAGTGAGAACTTAGGCTCCATCCCTAGCACCGCAAAACAAAAAAACCCTGAGACATGCATTCTTAGCAGTTGCTCCCAGGCCCTCACCCCGCAGGCGGTAGCCCTCTGCTTCCAACTCCAAGTCGCACCCGACGCCCTCTCGATAGAGACGCTCAATGCTGTGCAGGTTCTCCCTCAGCTCCTCTGCCTGGCTGAGCTTCTCTTCGTCTTCGCTGGCTTTGCCATGCCCTTCTGACCTCACCCGGGCCGCGTTCTTCACCCGGGGCGCTCCCAGCGCCTCTGCAGCAGCCAGCACTTCGCCCTGCGAGGCGGGGCCCAGCACCCCCTCATACGCAAAGGTCATTGCAGCCTCCCAGCCCCTCCGGGTCACGTCGAGGCTGAAGCGTGGCTGCTGACCTCCACCGCCCCGCAGCCTGCCTTGGAAGAGGCTGCTGATTGCAGCCAAGATCACCCGATGCACCCCATATACCTGTCCCCCTACTGACACCTCCTCATCCAGCAGCAACTTTTGCTCCCGCAGCCTCTGTGCTTCAGCGAAGAACTGACCGGGGTGCTCCATGCTGCACAACATCTCAGGTTCTGCCGAGTCGTCGCAGTCATCTTGTTCCTTCCCGTTCTCCAGGGATGAAGCTGAAAGGGGAAGGTTTCCTGAAACCAAGGGGCTGGGGTCAGGCTCTGCCGGAGAAAAAGGAAAGCAAGCCAGGGTCCTCGTCGGGAGAGGGAGACCAGAAGGAGGTTCTTCGGGCAGGTAAAGGGAGTTCAAGACCATCCTTCCGAACAGAAAAGGAGATATGCTCCAAGTCTGAGGAAAAAAGCTCACGGCTCAGGCTTGTGAGATTGCTGCAGGTGAAGGCACGAGAGAAGGATGCCTGAGCTGCGCCCAGAAAACCAGAGCTGTCTGCAATTCACAGAGCGATCAGCCCCTCGCTCCACCCCAAGGGGACAAGCTAACTTTGGAATAGTAACTATAGGGTTCTCCGAGTGCAACAAAACCGCAAACACCTGTAGCCATCAGGCCAGGGTCAAGCCCGCCTTTCCGCTTGCTTTAGTCCCAGGCAGGAGACGCCAGGCTTCCGCTTGCCCTCACTTGAGTCCCCACTCTGCTTAGGACCGCTGTGTACCGATCCCAGTAGCGGCCCCACTTGACTAATTATAGCCAGCCTGAGGACTAGGGCTGGAAGCTGACACCCAATGCACTGAGCCAAGTCCTGGGATGACTTCCCCCTTCCTTCCCTTCCACCTGTAGGTCATATGAGGGTGCTGAATGGAGAAATTGCAAGGCAGAGAGAATGCAGACTTGGGTGAAGTGAGACAGGCCAGAACTCTTTTCACGACTGGTGGCAGGGAGCTAGCGAAGAGGTCTGAAGTCTATACTGTACAACACTTGAGGTTTGGTTACCTTCCTTCTCAATAGCTGTGGGATTTGGAAAAAAATTTCTTAACCTCTGCCCAACTTTGTCCTGGTTGGTGATTATAATTGCTGTACATCCATAACCCCAGAGGGTTAAGCAAAAGCCTCCACAGCAGCCTAACACTTTACACATCAGTAAAACCAAACTGAAGGTACAAATCAAAGTTGCATATTTTTAAAAAGTGATTTTAGGACTGGGCAGTGGGCACATACCTTTAATCCCAGCACTCAGGAGGCAAAGGTAGGCGAATCTGAGTTCGAGGTCATCCTGGTCTACAAGAGCTAGTTCCAGGACAGCTAGGGCTGTTACACAAAAAAACTCTGTCTCGAAAAACCAAAAACAAAACAAAAACCTAGTTTTAGTAGATAATGTCTTCCCTTTAGCCTACGCTTGCCTGCAGTCCCATCCTCCCGTGGAAGGACCATGAGTTGGGGAATTACAGGCATGCACCATCAGCAGTCAGGAAACTGAATTCTAACGGCTCTTGTCCTTCCCTACCCCTGGGCCATGGTCTCTAAACCAGAGGGGAACAGAGGAGGAGGCTGTAGGTCCAGCTGGACCAGGGATTCTCAAGGATGCATCAGCAGGCTGTCCACCCATGAGAGCTCTCCAGCTGGGCTTCCCCGGCCCCCCGCCCCATGTCACACATCCCAGCACTCAGAGCTACCTGCTGGGTACCCCACCTTGTGGCTGAAGTCTACCTCAGAAAGGACAGAGTCAGTAACCACGTAGGACCTACAGCCTACAGGGTCACAGGAGCCCATCGCCTGCCAACTTTCCCATGACTGTCCTCAAGTGCTGGTGACCACAACCCAGCTAGATCTCTGATTTGAACTCTGAGCTTTCTCCAGGGTCTGCTTAAATACACTCAGGCAGGGTTAGAAAAGTAATCAAGAAGCCCAAATTTCCTATATGACTTTCAAAATAGCTTTCCCTAAACCCGAATGATTCCTGAAAGTTAAAGATTTTAAAATAAACAATTTTATATAGTCTTTTCAAAGGATTTTAAAGTTATTTCATTGATTCTGAATGTATTATTTTAATAATTTAACACTAATAACCAAGAATTTCCACTACTACTTCAAACTTACAGGAAATATAGGCAGAGGAAGCTCAAGAAACTTGCCAAGTGTTCTGTATGGTCTAAAGAGTGTTCTGTAACAGCCATGCCTTCACAAATGAGTTTATTAAATACACAGCAGTTAATAGGAAAAGAATAAATAGCAAACAGTTGTAGTGGCTTTTTCATTGGGCCGCCAGCTCACAAAAAATGACAGATTTTTTATTAATTATGAAAGCTTAGCCTACAGCTTAGGCGTGCCCCACTACCTCTTACAGCCTACATTAATTTCACCCATTTCTACTCGTCTTTGTGCTGCCGCATGGCTTCTCTCCTGCATGTCTTGCTCCCTCTGCGTCTGACAGGCAACTTCCCCTTTCTTTTTCCTATTGCTCTCTCTCTCTGTCCAGAATTCCCACCTATACCTCCTGCCTAACTATTGGCCATTTAGCTTTTTATTAAACCAATCACAGTGATGCATCTTTTCACAGTTGATGTGGGAGTCTTCTGTTTTGTGTTGATTTCATTGGTTAAATAAAGAAACTGCCTTGGCCCTTTAATAGGACAGAAAATTAAGTAGGCGGAGTAAACAGAACAGAATGCTGGGAGGAAGAAGTCGAGTCAGGCAGTTGCCATGATTCTCCCACCCGACACAGGTTAAGATCTTTCCTGGTAAGCCACACCTCGTGATGCTACACAGATTATTAGAAATGGGTTAAAGCAAGATGTGAGAGTTAGCCAGTAAGAGGCTAGAGCTAATGGGCCAAGCAGTGTTTAAAAGAATACAGTTTCTGTGTAATTATTTCAGGTAAAGCTAACCGGGTGGTGGGACACAGCCCCGCCGCTCCTTTCAACACACAGTGTAATCAAACATCTCAAAACAAGTAGATAGACCCATTAGACAATAAGACACTATCATATTGGGCACCTATAATCACCCAGTAGAAATTGGCTAGAAATGTCTCGTTGCGGGAGCCAGCAGGGTTCAAGAAGAGAGTCATGGGTGCAGCAGAGTGTCCTCTTGGATAGGCTGCCAAGTAAAAACACAACAGTAAACAACAGACAGGGAACATCATCAATAAGTCCTACTGGAGAAACTGAGGCAATCAGCCAGAGTTCTTGATTGAGAGCGCTCTTTCCACAGATGAGCTAGCTTCCTATGGCTGAGGCACTAGCTTCCCATTTCCACCGGCGGAAGGAATAAACAATCCTCACTCTTGTGATATTAAGGGATAAACAATCATCACCCTTGTTGGAGATGGCTTACCTTAGCTGTTCTCAAGATCACAACGCTCCTTACTATTCTGAGATAACTGTCCTTCCTTCTTCCTGCCAGAGACAAGAGAGGTCAGCTCATGTCTAGGTATGAGCTGGGGGTCTTAGAGGACACTTGGAGACAAACAGAATTAGGTTTGAAAAGAGGGTGGGGTCCAACCCAGCTTCTCAGTGAGATCAAAGAGTGCGGTGGTCTGAATGAGAATGGGCCCCATAGGCTCATGTGTTTGAATGCCTGGTCCCCAGTTAGTGGAACTGATTAAAAAGGATTAGAAGGTGTGGCCTTGTTGGAGAAGGTTTGTCACTGGGGGTGGGCTTTGAGGTTTCAAAAGCTCTTGCCATTTCAAGTTAGCTCTTTCCCTGCCCTGTGGCTGTTGTCTCAACATATGAGTGCTCAGCTACTGCCCCAGGGCCATGCCTGCCTGCTCTCATTCTCCCTACATTATGTCCATGGCCTCTATTGACACTCTGAAATTATAACCAAGCTCCCAATGATAATGCTTTCTAGGTTGACTTGGTCATGGCGTCTCTTCACAGCAATAGAAAAGTCCGTGAGTTTTCCAATACAATGTGCATTAGTTCAAGGGTCCCACAAGAGGCATGGCAGGAGATCAAACCCAGGCCAGCAGAACAATTATCCCATTAGTGTCTGGATGCATTGTTTCTCTGGTCCTTCAGTGTATGAATGTGATTTCCAGGTGTAACAGGACTCATCAAGAAAATACATCCCTGCGCCACATGCACACGAGACAGTGAGCTGAATGTGACCCACCATGTCTTTGGGTCTTTCAATTCCTCCTTTATAAGCTCTTGCCTTTGAGAAGGACCTAGGCCTTACAGCAGCAAGAAAAAGATTTTCCCAAATCATCACAGTGATTAGACTCACAGATTGCTAAACACTGCCAAGAGTCCAGTATGAGGAGTCTCTGGGATATACTTGATATTAAAATTACAGCACAAGCTTTTTATTTTGAACTGGCTGGTACACAGTAAATGAGGCAAGCAAAATCCAGCTGACTTCCAGAGAAACAGAAAACTTGAAAATTTGTCCCTTTCCCTTACCGGCATTCTCTTCTGAAGTCTGAGTATTCGGCACTGGCATGCCATTCTAGTACCCCATCCTTAGAGAACACACTCCAGAAAGGAGAGCCAGGCCCTGACATTCACCACAGGGGCCATGGTCCGACCCACCAGCTTTGCTGTTACAAGGTTGCATATCCCAGTTCAGAACAGTGGGGAAGAACACCAGGCCAACGTCACGATTTGCTGTCACCTGACTTTAATATGCTGTAATAGTGTTAATTGTTAACCTGATGGAGTCCACAGTCACCTAGGAGCTAAACCTTAGGGCACCCTCCTGAGTGATATTTAGGTTGAGGTGAACCTCTGACAATGGCTGTGAAGGATTATCTTGGTTATGTGAATTGGTGTGGGAAATCCCATCTTTTTTTGGGTTGGTTGGTTTCTCAAGAAAGGGATTCTCTGTAGCTTTGGAGCCTGTCCAGGAACTAGCTCTTGTAGACCAGGCTGGGGGAAAACCCACCTTAACGTGGGTAGGACTATTCCCTGGGTGGAGATGCTCGACTGTACATAGAGGAGATAGAACACACTGGAACTAGAAGTCATCCTTGTCTGCTTCCTGACTGTGGATGTCATGTGACCAGCCACGGCAAGCTCCTGTTGCCTTGACTCCCCTGCCATGGTGGACTGTACCCCTTGAACAGTGAGATGAAATAAACCCTTTCTCTTGAATTGCTTTTTGTTGGGGTGTTTTCTTACAGCCCAGGAGAATGACCTGAGACACATGACTCAACACCACTTTACCTCAGCGTGCTACTCTTTCCCGGGTGTTTGGTGTCATAATAAGCAGTGTGAGCAATCACTACGTGCTAGCGATCACGCTAAACGTTGTATAGCTCTTAGCATTTCGATTCACAGCAGCCCTCTGGGAGAAGTTCTGCTCTGATGTGCATTCTACAGGTGGGGAGCTCCCACGAAGTTCCTTCGTTCACATGACTATAGAGCCAAAGAGAGAGGGTCCAATTTCATAGTCTTATCAAATAAGTCACAACTAAGAAATGGATGGATTTTCTCTTTTTTAACTTGGTCTCTAGACACAATTATAAATTGATACTAAGTTTTCACATCATCCTGAAAACAAAGGCATCCCTTAATATCAGAGCAGGAACCACAGCCACCTTCTTCATATAGGCTTGATAGAAGAGGGTTCCTGTGATGGTTGGAGTGAAAATGGAACTGTTTGGGGGGACTAGTGGGTGTGGCCTTGTGGGAAGTGTTTCACTGGGAGTTGGGTTTGTTTTTTACTTATTTATTGATTGCATATAATGTGTTCTGCCTGCTTGCACACTTGCATGCCAGAAGAGGGCAAAAGATCTCATTATAGATGGTTTGGAGCCACCATGTGGTTGCTGGGAATTGAACTCAGATCTTCTTGAAGAGCAGCCAGTGCTCTTAACCTCTGAGCCATCTCTCCAGCTCCCATGGGTTTGGGGTTCAAAAGCCTGTGCCAGGCCCGGGGTTTCTGTCTCTGCCTGCCTGCTGCCACCATGCTTCCTGTCATGAAACCTCTGCCTCCTGAAGTTAAACGCTTCCTTCTAGAAGAGCTGCTCTGGTCATGGTGTCTCTTCACAGCAAGCGGAAAGCACAGACTTCCACTCTCTATTGGCCGCAGGTATACCACGCAAACATGCTGCACACATGCAGGTATACTATGCACACAGGCTGCACACATGCAGGTACACCATACACACATGCTGCACACATGCAGGTACACCATGTACACATGCTGCACACATGCAGGTACGCCATGCACACATGCTGCACACATGCAGGTATACCATGCACACAGGCTGTACACATGCAGGTACACCATACACACAGGCTGCACACATGCAGGTACACCATGCACACAGGCTGCACACATGCAGGTACACCATGCACACAGGCTGCACACATGCAGGTATACCATGCACACAGGCTGCACACATGCAGGTATACCATGCACATAGGCTGCACACAGGCTGCACACATGCAGATACACCATGAACACAGGCTGCACACAGGCTTGTCATGCTGCCTCATCTGGGACCAGATGCTCTGGGTTTCAGAGCCTCTTCTCTGAAGAGGAAGTCTTTGAGAGCCACCGAGATGGCTCAAAGGGTACAGTTCCTGATATCAAGCCAATGATCTGAATTAGATCTCTGGAAATCAGGTGGTAGAAGGTTAGAACTGACTCCTGCTAGTTGTCCTCTGACCACACACACACACACACTATTCTTTTTTTTTCCGTTTTTTTTTTATTCTTTTTTAATTAAAATTTCCAACTGCTCCCCGTTTCCCATTTCCCTCCCCCTCCTCCCACATATTGCCCCCTCCCCCCGCTCCCCTCCCCCTATCCCCACTCCACTTCTCCTCCCCCTAGTCCACTCCCCCTCCCTCTCGATACTGAAGAGCAGTCCAAATTCCCTGCTCTACAGGAAGACCAAGGTCCTCCCACTTCTATCTAGGTCCAGGAAGGTGAGCATCCACACTATTCTTAGTAGCAAGTCATTACAGAGTGACTTAAGTTTCTGTCTGCCCCATTACCCTGGAGCAGCAATTACATTAACTTCACAGTCTCTATGTGTACTGTGGACTACAATATAAGCTCTTCCTTTCAAACCAGTATGTTTTGGTTTCCGTGTGTGTGTGTGTGTGTGTGTGTGTGTGTGTGTGTATGCAAATTTGGGAGGTCAAAGAATAACTTGCAAGACTTGGTTCTCTCCTCCCACATGTGTGTCTCAGGGATGGAAGTAGGGTCCTGAGGCTTTGATGGCTGGGTTTCTCCTTCCATGTATGTCTCGGGGATGGAGGCAGACTTTGATGGTTGGTGTTTTTACTCACTGAGCCTTCCAGACAGCCTAAAATCTTTCTTTTCATTTATATAAAAAGGGGCTTAAAATAAGTATAACAATAAAAGATAGGGGTTGGAGAGATGCTCTTCCTGAGACCCACATTCAGTTCCCAGCACCCATATCAGAAGGCTTTAATTTAAAGAATTCTGCTCCAAAGGATGTGTTACCTTGGCTTCTGTGGGTACCTGTACTCGTGTGAACATATCACATACAGATACACATCTGTACACGGGTAAAAACAATACAGTCAATCTTGAAAATGGAGGGGGGGCATTGAGACAGGGTTTCACCATGTAGCTTTGGCTGTGGATGAGCCTGGAGCTTATTCTGTAGACTCAACTGGCCTAGAACCCATAGAGATCTGCCTGCCTCTGTCTCTCAAGTGCTGAGATTAAAGGTATGAGACTCATTTTTTTTTTAAAGAAAGAAATTTGAACCCATGTCTCAACATGGCTAACACCAAGGACACTATGATAAATGAAATAAGTCAATTACAGGAAAGGGTAGTTGTGATTTCATCTAGGGGTCGGCAGTAATCTACTCACAGGGAGTGGAGCAACAGCTGCCGGAACTGGGGCTGGGGAGGCGTGGGGAACAAAGAGTCCAGAGCTGCAATCTGGCAGGGAGCAGAAGCTCTGCAGGTGGGGTGCAGGACACGAGCCCGCTTCGCGCGGCTGAACTATACCCTTGGCGTGGATAAGACGGTAAGTGCAGGAAGTCCTCTAAAGCACTGAGCAATCTCACAGGCCCCATTATCCGAGTTTTAAATGAAATTACTGTTCTTTGAAAGGCATTTTATCACATTTATTGCATGGGGGAAGGGGTATGCACATGCCACAGCCCACACAGAACGACTTGCAGAAATCTGTTCTCTCTTCTACCTGGGGGTCCCAGGGATCAAATCCAGGTTGTTGAGTTTGTTGCAAAAGGGCCATTTTTGCTGAGTCAGGTCACCCAGGTATCAACCCAACAGGCAGCAGCTCGGGGTGGGCTTTCCCTCCCTCTAAGTAGGCTCTTTGGGGATTGGATCAGGATGCAGAGAACTCAGGAGAGCAGTTCCAGGAACTGTTTCCCGACTGCCTTAGGCCAGGGATTTGAGAGTCTGCTGTGTGACAAGCAGACTGAGCCTGGCTGGTGGCTCACAGCACGTGAGCTCCCTGCAAGGCCCGGGCTTGAGGTCTGGGCCCAGGTCTGAAAGAATAAGACAGAGGAAAGGGGGCTGAAAGAAGACGGCCTGGTACCCCAACCTGCACCTCGGGCCCGGGGGGGGCCTTCTAGGTCGGAAGCATTTGTTAGCACTATCTACCGCGGATGCCACCCTTCTGATTGCAGAAACTGCACCTTTCATTTTAGCGAGACTCGGGGTATGTCATGCCTCACTGAGATGCTGAGTCCACAAGGTACTGAAAGAACCAGGGCCGTTTGTTCAGTTAAGCAAACCCTTCCCCCAGGCCCTGTGCTGGGGATGAGCTTGTGAATTAGATATGGCCTGAGACTTGGAATACTTTCTGTTAGTAGAGGGAAAGAGTCAGGTAAGCAGTCATTACCCCACTCCCACTTGAGAAACCTTCAGGCTTTACACTTTCTCAACCCCCACCCTCAAGGTGGCCAGGAAGACCGCTTGTCATCTCTCTGATTATCGTCACAGGACTATGCTAATCTCAGATCTACTGACATTCAAGAAAAAATAGAAGTAATGACCCTTATGACTTTTTATAAGTAGCCCTGCTCTGAGAAGCTGCAGAGTGAGCTAGACACAAACACAAAGGTTATAGCCAGAGGCCTAAATGCAGACAGCGAGAGAAGGAACTGAGACGTTTTTGAAGAAAAGCCACGACCTTGGTTCTGCTTAGAAGGAAGGAGAAATGGGATTTTAGTTAAATGTTCAATTAACTAGAAGTAAAACACACACACACCTATCAAAGAGAATGCCAAGCCTGTTTTCTGGCACGAACCAGAAGGGTAGCTATCACTGAACTAAAAGTAACTGAAGGTGGAAGTTGGGGAAAATACAAATTCAGTTTGGTCCTCAGGTGATGGACCACAAACTGTGAGATGAAATACATCCTTTCTTTCTCCAGCTGATTTTGGTCCTGGTATTTATCAGAGCACTAGAAAGCCTAACTAAGACAAGCTGTCTACCGGGTGTCCAAGCAGAGATGCCAAAGAGCAGCTTAGTACTTGTGAGAAGAGTCTAGGTGTAAGACCGGACAAAATCACCCCACGTGCCTGTGCCAACGTCCAAGTTAGACATGGACAGGCGTGGTGGCACGGGCCAGCACTTGAGACTGAAGGCAGAAGACAGCTCAGTGCAATGAGGAACAGCAACAGAGACAAAGGAATGATCAGCTGGAAGGCAGACAGCCTAAAGCCACGTCAAAGAACAAGCCTCAAGTCAGCCTTGCACACAAACCAGAATCTACCCTTAGATCTGTGGCCAAGTCACCAATGACCCTGGGAAAACAAATCTGTTACAATCATTTTATTTTTGGGTTTTTGCTTTATTTTTGAGACAAGGTTTCTCTGTATAGTCCTGACTATCCTGAAACTCGCTCTGGAGACCAAGCCGGCCTCAAACTCAGAGATCTACCTGCCTCTGCCTCCTGAGTGCATTATTTTTGATAGTTTTTTGTTGTTGTTGTTGTTTTTGTTGTTGTTGTTTGTTTGGTTTTTTGTTTTTGTTTGAGATAGGGTCTTCGTAGCCCAGGCTAACCTTGAACTCATTAGAAATACTCATCTTCCTGCCTCTACCTGCAGAGTATTTGGGTCAGATGTGCACCACCACTGTAGGGCCTTGAGCTAAGCAAGCTTTTCACACCTTGAGTTCCATTCTCAGTCACAGAACAGATTTTGATAGAGGACTCAGACAGAAACTGGAGCCAACTCTTTGAAGTTGCGCTGTGAAGTACAGTCGTCCGGTCAACTCATTCACAACACCTGCTGGTGGCTGTTTAGCCATAAGGACATAGCTCAGAACTGCCTTAGTCAAGCAACTGTATATGGGTACTCCATAGAGTTCTAAAAAAAAAAGAACCAGTTTTTCTGCCAGATGGCAAGACCTACTTTGCTTTATATTCATGGGTAGAAATATGGGCTGTGTTTGGAGTTTTTCAACCTTGGCACCAATGACGTCTCTGCAGACTTCTCTGGGGCTTTGCTACACACTGTAGGGTATTTTCTAGTATCCGTGGCTTCCCTTTTTACGATTTATTCTTATTTCATGTGTATGGTTGTTTTGCCCTGTGTCTGTGCACTGCATGTGCCTGGTGCCTGAGGCCAGAAAGCATCAGATCCCCTGTAACTAAAGCTACAGACAACTGTGAGCTGCCACCTGGGTGCTGGGAATCGAACCTGAATCCTCTGCCTGTGCTCTAACCGCTGAGCCGCTCTCCGGGCCCTTCTGCCTGTGCTCTAACTGCTGAGCCGCTCTCCGGGCCCTTCTGCCTGTGCTCTAACTGCTGAGCCGCTCTCCGGGCCCTTCTGCCTGTGCTCTAACTGCTGAGCCGCTCTCCGGGCCCTTCTGCCTGTGCTCTAACTGCTGAGCCGCTCTCAGCGCCCTTCTGCCTGTGCTCTAACTGCTGAGCCGCTCTCAGCGCCCTTCTGGCTTCTCTTTGGCAGCATCTTCACTTTGTCTTCCTAGGACAAAATCAGACCTGGTTGAGAGCTTCTGGTTTGCGGCATCGGGACAAATCAGAGGTCATGAGTACAAACGCTAGGAGCTATTCAGGATGAGGCTGGGGACTCACTTCTACTTTACAGAACCACGGTGTGGTTCAAATGAGAATGCCCCCACGGGATCATATATTGGAATGCTTGCCCCCATTTGGAACTGTTTGGGGAGGACCAGGAGGTGTCACTGGGAGTGGGCTTCGAGGGTACAGAAGTCCACACTATTCCCAGTTAGCGCTCTCCCTCTTCCTCTGATTTGTAGATCAGGATGTAAGCTCACTGCTGTGACAGCCGTGGACTTTAGTACCCTTAGGAACAGAGAACACTAATTAAATGCTTTTTTTCTTGGTCATGGTGTACTGTCTCTTCACAACAACAGAAAATAATAATTTATTAAAATACTTAAAAATGTTGAAATATGCTGGGCGGTGATGGCGCACGCCTTTAATCCCAGCACTCAGGAGGGCGAGGCAGGCGGATCTCTGTGAGTTCGAGGACAGCCTGGTCTACAAGAGCTAGTTCCAGGTTCCAGGGCAGGAACCAAAAAGCTATGGAGAAACCCTGTCTTGAAAATCCAAAAAAAAAAAAAAAAAATGTTGAAATATAACAATATATAAGAAATAGTTGAACAAAGGCAATAATGAGCACAGGGAAAGAGATGTTGGGGATTTTAGCATCAAAAACTATGGGAGTTATTAAAGACAGCAAGTGAGATGGTTCAGAAGATAACAAGGCTGAGTGTGATCAGCCGGTCAGAGCGGCCAGCACGGTCATCTGCTTGCCCTTTCAGCTGCACAGATGGACGTGTACAGTAGGTGATGACGGGGGCTGGAGATGCAGCTCAGCAGGCAGACCACTGGGGTCACTCCCTAGCACTGTGTAGATTAGGTGTGGTGAGGTGCAGCTGTAATCCACGCCATTTAGATTAGGTGTGGTGCTGTGCGGCTGTAATCCACACTG
This sequence comes from Chionomys nivalis, assembly GCF_950005125.1. Lineage (NCBI taxonomy): Eukaryota > Metazoa > Chordata > Mammalia > Rodentia > Cricetidae > Chionomys > Chionomys nivalis. The sequence continues at coordinate 73,948,895 of NC_080097.1, forward strand.
TGTAGATTAGGTATAGTGTGGCTGTAATCCACGGTGTGTAGAGGGTGCGGCTGTAATCCACGCCGTGTAGATTAGGTGTGGTGTGGCTGTAATCCACGGTGTGTGGATTAGGTGTGGTGAGGTGCGGCTGTAATCCACACTGTGTAGATTAGGTGTGGTGTGGCTGTAATCCAGTGTGTAGATTAGGTGTGGTGAGGTGCGGCTGTAATCCACACTGTGTAGATTAGGTGTGGTGCGGCTGTAATCCACGGTGTGTAGATTAGGTGTGGTGCGGCTGTAATCCACGATATGTAGATTAGGTGTGGTGTGGCTGTAATCCACGATATGTAGATTAGGGGTGGTGAGGTGCGGCTGTAATCCACGGTGTGTAGATTAGGTGTGGTGAGGTGAGGCTGTAATCACGATATGTAGATTAGGGGTGGTGAGGTGCGGCTGTAATCCACGCTTGAGGTGAGGCAGATTAGCTCATCCTCTTTAGTTTGTTCAGGCCAGTCTGAGCTTGAGGAGATCTTGTCTTGTTTTGTTATTTTTTAATGGCAAAGGAAGATGAAGCATCAGCAACAAGGTGTTTGTTACTGTAATTTAACTGAGGAAGGGAAACAATACAAAAAGGAAGTAAGATCACAGGGTTGCAGGTCCTGGTAAAGGGAGGAGTCACATAATAATAACCGAATAGCCCAATTATGGCATCAGAATGGGATGAGACCGAGATACGTAACAGTGTGTTGCCCGAGGCGGGGCATGGTCGCGTACACCTTTACTCTCAGCACTCAGGAGGCAGAGACAGGCAGGTGGATCTCTGTGAGTTTGAGGCCAGTTTAGTCTACATAGCAAACTCCAAGCCAGCCAGGACTACATAGACCCTGTCTCAAAGAGAGAGGGCAGGGAAAGAAAGAAAGAAGAGAAGAGGAAAGAGGATGCGCGCACTAACTCCAGGCCCAGCGGTACAACAGATACGAATGAGTCAGACCAGGTGTTAACAGAAGCAGTCTTTCTAAGAAACCAGGTCCCAGAGCAACATTGTGAAGGAAGCATTTGGAGGAGAGGGTAAGGATGTATGGACTTCACAAATGGCTGGGAAGTTTCAGGAGTTTGGAAGTGGGACAAACAAACAAAAAAGATGGAAAGACGTGGCTGCCAGTGGGTAGAGGGGAGCGTGGTAGTTCAGGGCCTCTAGTGGCAATCTATACAAGATAAAGGGCATGGATCTGTAGTTCTGATGCTTGCACTGGTGCTGAGGTGCTGTATATCTGGGGTGTTCCCCAAATTGGCCAGTGAAATGTTTGTAGGACATCAATAAAGGTTATGAAGGACAGGAGTTTTAGTAAAGTTGTGACTTTTTTAAGTGGCATCCTGAATGTCTCCTTCAGTGAATGTGACAATTCACTAAGCGCAGAACGGTCAGCACATAGCACAGCACTAAAATACTCTTAGTTAGGATGCTTAGTTAACGGGACGGTAGGAGGGCACCCATCAGAACCATCTGCACCATCAACAGAGCGCTACTCTGACCCTCACCCGCTTGTCCACTGCCCTCACCAGTAATTTACCCAGCGCTAACTCTGTATTAGTCCAGTTATCAACATACAAAAAGGATTTTTTTTATTGTGGAGTCATCTTGGGGTTCCATAGGGACCCTAAGTCTCGTGTGGAATCCATACAGTTGCCAGAGAGGAGCAGAGTCCATAGCATCACCAAGATCACTCCCGCATCAGCACCGCTTGGCAAGCTGATGCCGTCAGTCCCTCCACGTCACTTCTACTTCATCCGTCCTATACCTGCGAGAAACAGGAAAACACCCGTAACTGCCTCTTAGTACTTTATTTTCTTTGATTTTTGGGATAGCATCTGCAGCCCAGACCTATCTCAAAATCACAATCCACTAGCCTTGGCCTCCTACATAGCCAGGACCACAGGGCATGCCACCATGCCCGTCACCATGGCATCATCTGTTCTCTGACTTCCCGCACCTACTGTCCACTCTCTCACAGGAGGATGTAGCTCACCTCTGTGTGATTCCAGACTCTGTGAGAGGGGTCCTATGTCCAGCCTGAAACATCTCCCAACCTGCTTGTGCTATCATGGCGCCATTGTCGATGCAGAATCTGGGGGAGAAGAGATAACAAGACTTGTGGCCTAAACACAGAAACCATTTATAACTGTAATAATGGGAAGAGAAGAACTCAAGACAAAGAGGTTTCACCTCTCATCTGTCGCAAAGAGCCGGGCTCCCCGCTCCTGACACATGGCTGCCATCATCTCCTGCAGCCTTGTGTTACCTGTGAAGAGACAGGAACCACAGAGAACTGCGGTCTGGCCATCCTGTTATCAAACCAGCTGTGCTCCTAGGACAGTGTACCAGGAGACTGGGGAAGAGGATGGGGAAGTAGGGGAGAAGAGAAGAAACAGATAAGCCTCCAATCTCTGCTAATGCAGACTATCAGGAGGAGGATGGCTAGCAGGACTAGGAAGAAGCACTCTTCCTGGTGACACGTACATCCAACTCCTCCTACGATGAGGGCCTCCTTGGAGCCACAGTGTGCCATGGCTCGCTCTGTGATCTCCACTAGCATTGCGAACACCGTTTCCTGTGGAGGACAGACAAGGGGGAGGCATCAGAGCAGCACCCCACCTGCGTTCTAGTTCAGCTCTACTCTAGAGCAAGTTTGCACCCCAGCTTTTCACTCTTACCTGTAAGGAGAAACACAGGTCTTCAGGAGTACATTCCCCCGTGGCCAGCATTCTCTGCGCAGCATCCTGCAATTAAAGGGTAAACAACCCAAAAGATGAGCACCGTGGTGCGCGTGGCTTTCATGAAAACAAAAATCCCTGCCTTCGGAAGGACCACTGACCTCACGCCACACCCCCACGTCGTCTGCTCCTGTTCATGTTTGTTTCCGGGTCTTTTCCCCAAGTAGGGAGGGACTATTTTACCCTACCCTATCATCCGAACAGTGTCCGGCACACAGAACCTGCTAAACGAATCTACCCAGCACCTATTATGAGTGAACGCTTATGCAGGAAGTAAACTGAGCAGAGCAGACACACTGCTTCTAAGAGCGTGCGCTCCTGTCTCCCACTCTCACCTCAATGAAAGACAGAATCCCCGAGAATGAGACATCCATCCCCTTCACAGTGTATGGCAGCTCAACGAGCTTCTTGCCTCTACGGAGACAGGACCTGGAGTCAGCCGGTGGCTCACCCTCTGCAGCCCCACGCCCATTAATACACACGACAGCACTAGTGCTCCCCGCGTCCTCTCACCGCTTTGCCATCTGCTCGATGTTGTAGCCTGGACTTGGGTCATTGGAAATCTACCAGCAGGAGAGAGAGGCAGAGAACCATGAATGCATCATGTAAAACGCGTTCTTCTATACACGTGAATACTCTCATCCTCAAATCAAAGTGAAGAAAAGTAATCAGCATTTACTTTCATAATTGTACACGTACAGAGGAACAAGCACGTTTGTAACAAGCAACAGATGCATAAACAGAGACATAAATGGTTAATTTTCTCCCTCTGCTAAGTCAAGTGGCAGAGAATGGAACTCGATTTGCAAGAAGCCCAGTACCTACTTACTGCTCCCTGCCTTTTATTTCTTCTTGCTCCCCAGAAACACACCGTACGCACTCTACAGTCTCAAGGGCCTACCTTCAGCACGCGAGCAAAACGATCCAGGCAGTTTCCCACAGCAATATCAATAGTTTCCCCAAAGATGCGGTAACGATGTTCTGAGTAGGAAATCACCTAAGAACGATGAGAAGGCCCATGACACTTCAAGTCTATAAAGAGGAGTGTTTAGCTGTGTGGAAGGAAATAGCACAGGGCCAACACTAGACATTCCAGTAAGAAAGAGAGGCAAGCTGGCTAGTGGCTCATACCTGTAATTCTAGCACTGGTGAGGCTCAGACAGGCAGCCATGTTGAGCTACACAGTGAGGTTTAAGGCCAGTCTAGACATATAGCAAGACCCTGTCTCAAGAAAACCAAACCAGGAATTGGTAAAATGGTTCAGTAGGCAAAAACACTTCCCTAGTGAACCTAGAGACCTGAGCTTGATCCTGGAACTCCCGAAGGGTGTTCCCTGATAAGCACATGCTCGTATCCATACACAAAAGTCATGTGTGTGGCCACGTCTCACACACATCACACACACAAAATAAATAAACCCAAATATGATCAAGAGATTACATATATGTATGAAGCTGCCAAATTAAAAAAAAAATTATCAAAGAACCAACAAACCAGTGTTTACTTTGCAACATATATTAAAATTATAATACAGAGAAGATTAGCAAGGCCCATGCACAGATTACACCAACTCATGAAACATCTGTATTATGTAGACTAACCAACAAAACCTGCACAGATGCACACACGCACGCACAGACACATACCAAAAACAAACCCTAAAAATAAGAATTCAAAACAGAGCTTGTTGTGGTGACCCACACAAGGCATTCCATAATAAACAGAAAAAACAGGGCCAGGTGTGGTGGTGCAAACCTGTAATCTCAGTACTTGGGAGGAGTTAGGAAAACCAAAATGTCTACCGGTGAGACCCTGTCACCAATAGCACAAAACAATAACAGCAACAACAATAGTAGGCTCGTGACCCTGGCTACTTAGGCCCACGAGTCTAGGGCTGGGCTGTCTGAAGACTCTGGCTCACAATTTTCTATTAATTTCTATTATTCCCCAGATCTGACGCTCTCTTCTGACCTTCCTTGTGCTCCTACATACATGCAGGCAAAACATCCAAACATGTTTTTAAAAAAGGCATTATCTTGAAGAGTTAAATCCACATTCCTTTGCCTTTGAACTGCAAATTCTGGCTGTAGGAATAAAGTTCTAACACTTTAATTCTCCTCCAAAACTTGCAACTTTACACTTATATCGTGTTTGCTATAGTATCTTAGCTCCAAAGAACCTGGTTCTGTCTTTACAGCTCCTACAACTCAGGTAGGATACCTCAGAAGTAGGATGGAGCATAAAGACTACTCTGAAATACCTGAGTATTCCCTCCGCTGACATACAGCACAGTTGGGTTCATGGCTCCAGTGACGAGGCGGCCCATTTCAATGTGGCCTATGCAGTGGTTCACACCCAGCAAGGGCTTATTCCACAGCTGGGCCACAGTACGGGCAACGACAGCTACAGAAGCCAACGGGGCCCCCATACCAGGACCTTTGGTGTAAGCGATGCAGTCAATGTCCTGGGAGGTTAGCCCAGCCTCCGTCAGTGCCTCTTGCAGCAGGTCTAGGATAACTGCGCGATGGTGCCTGGCTGTGTCACCTGGAAGGAATCCTGAGGAAAGGTATGCAGATAAGAACCGTAAGGAAGGCAGGTATTAGGCTGGTGCAAAGGGAATTGTGATACAGGGCTATGAATTTTAAATTATATCTAGGTTCAAACACATTTTGTTTTGTTTTGTTTTATTGATTTTTATTGCGCTTTACATTTTTCCCTGCTCTCCTTCCTGCCTCTCCCCTCCCCTCCAACCCTCCCCCAAGGTCCCCATGCTCCCAATTTACTCAGGAGATCTTGTCTTTTTCTACTTCCCCCAAAACAGATTTTTATTAAACAAAGAAGGAACCATTTTAAACAACACAGTTTGCTAAGACACCAGTTTGTTAGCTGGGCATGGTGGTACACGCCTTTGATCCCAACACTCAGGAGGCAGAGGCAGTTGGATCTCTGTGAGTTCAAGGCTACCCTAGTCTCCAAACCTAGGATAGCCAGGGTACAAAGACCTTGTTTCAAAATCAAACAAAGAACAACAAAATAAATGAACAAAAACCAAGACAAAAAAAAACCAAAAACAAACCTGGTTTGTTTATTCCTGAAACAAACTCTCAGCAAGCCCACCCTGCTGGCTGTGGAAATGTTTGATGCCCTGGTTATACCACATGCAGTCAGACACTGTTCTGACTGGACCCTTTCTGTTTATCAACGCTGACTGCAGGACAGGTCATCTCAATGGCTTGCTAAGTGCACTTTCTCAAGTGCAATGGTTTCGCTGGGAATCAGACAGCTCAGTTCAGGGCCTCAGCAGACCATCAGTGACTGGGAACTTTTTTTGGTAAAGGTTTGGCTTTGGGAAGAGCTTTGGGGCCATTAAGCTGGTTGTGGCCACTTTGCTATAGAATCAACTCTTTGCCGTTGTCAGTCTGATTGGGAAATGGTTCCTGGCTATTTATGAGGCATCAACTTACTGAGCTCTTTAAAAAAGATGTCCCAGCTGGCTTCAAATATCCAATGGTCACTGAATGGTGCACCCCAAGAAAGTTTCCTGTCGCTGTAAGATCGGCTTCCACAGCTGCTCACAACCAACACGTCAAACTCAACTTGTAACAGCCAGCTATTTCTCCAGGGGCCAAAATGTTATGTACTGTTGGTGTTTCAAATGTCTCCACTGTCCCCACCCCTGCCATTCTGAACTCAGAATAACTGTTCAAAGTAATTCATTACCTATTTATTTAGAGATAGGGTCTTAGAATGTAGCCCTGGCTGGCCTGGAACTTGCTATATAGACAAACTCAGAGATCTGCCTGCTTCTGCCTCCTGGACTGGGATTACAGGTTTGGGCTCCCGTGATAAATGCATGTTAAAATGAGGTATCATAACACTGCAGAACGTAGTCTAGCTAAGAATCATAGCACACGCCTGCAGTCCCAGTACGCGGAGGAGGGAGAGGGAGCATCAAACAACAAATGCCAACAGTGCAAAAACTGCGATTACTTGTGTACCGACCTATTAGAAGTAAAAACCAACAAAAATATCTTAATAAAGTAGAAAAAGAAAAGCCCTTTACTCACCTGGGTTTCCCACACACACAACTAGGTTTTAAGACTGTGTCTTTTCAAGCCCCTAATTTTGAGACAAGGTCACACATAACCCAAGATGGCCTTAAATTCAAACCCTCTTCTCTCTGCCTCCTACTATAATTATATATTGTATCACAACTAAGTTTTCTTTCCAACCTCTATACAGGCTATGTGGGTTTTCTGGAGATGCCCATAGCCTTCATAATCAATTCAGTTTAAACAGACTTCCTACCCTTCAGTGACTCTCTGCAATCACACAGAACTGCACACAGGTCACATTGCTGGACTTAGCACATAGTAACTACAGCGCTACAACTGCCAGGAGCGTACCCTTTAACTAAAGGAACCCAGGCCCAGTGCACAAGAGGGAGTCCTAAACACACATATATTTCTACCATGTAACCTGGAACATCACACCTGTTTGGGGAGTCTTTACAGGTACGCGCAGCTTATATGCGTGTGGGTGCTTTGGGAGAGGGTATAAGATACAATTTGTTTGACTTAATTTAATTGAGTTTAATTTAATTTGATAATTGTGCAGTGTCTGATGCTTTTACATAGTTCTCAAAACCCACTGAAACCATTTCCACTTTGAGAGTAGTGAAAAACAGATAGCTACAAAATACAGTAACTTCTGATATCCGCCCTGCTGTCCTTTCGCTCTTCCTAAACAATGATGTTTATCATGCGGTAGTGTAAAGCAATCTCTGTGTGCGACTACTGAGCGACCTCGGAACACTTATTTTCGAATGCTTAACATATTAAAAGGTGCTCAATAAAACCTTAAAACAACCGGGAGTGGTGTCTCACATCTTTTACCCCAGCACTCAGGAGGCATAAGCAGACAAATCTCTGAGTCCCTTAGCTGGGCCCGGCGGCCGAACCCGCCGCACGCTCACCCGTGCCCGGGGCCGTGACGTAAGTGCGCCGCGGGTTCGCCAGCACCGTGCCGTCGCGCACCACGCCCACGCCGATCTTGTTGGCGCTGCCTTCGAACCCCAGCACGGCGGGCATGGTGCCCGACGCGGGATCCTGGGTGCGGGACTAGTCGGAACCGGCACCACCGCGAACAGCCCCGAACGAAGCGACGGGGCCTGCGGGCGCCAGAAGTGACGTCACGAGGCGCCAGGCGGACCAATCGCCGCGCTCCCGACCCACGCCGGAGGAAGGACGGGTCGGGTCACGTGACCGCACCAGGCTCCCACGTGGGAACAAGCAGGCTCCATTCTTTGTGCTGTGAGGGGCTCCCGGGCTTCGCGGGGAGGCCAGGTAGCGGGTTCGGCCAGCTTGCTAGCTGCAGGGCCTCACGGGGCGCGTGGCGGGAAGACTGGGTGAACGAGGCCCCGCGGTGTGCGAACGCCCGAGGGAGGAGACTCTCCTCGCGTTTGATTTCGCCGTTTCTTATCTGCAGGCAGCGCAGTAAACACTGCTTCGGTGCGCCAGGCGCCTAAGGGCTTTCGTCACCGGGATGCCAAAGCGTGGGAAGAAAGCGGCAGCAGAAGACGGGGAAGAACCCAAGTCAGGTAAGGAGATGAAATGAGCCCGTGGGCACCCCCAACCCCGGCAAGTTTACGACTCTTCTAGACCACCGTGAACACGGTAAATACGGTCCAAGTTACAGTGCAGGAGCCCGAGAAGTTGGGTAACTAATGCGCCTCGTGGGACTATAGTTAACACTGGCCCGAGGTTGGAAACTGCCAGCTCTTACTTTGTTTTATAGAGCCGGAGACCAAGAAGAGTAAAGGGGCAGCAAAGAAAAACGAGAAAGAGGCTGCGGGAGAGGGCCCTGTTTTGTATGAGGACCCTCCAGATCAGAAAACCTCACCCAGTGGCAAATCTGCCACTCTCAAGATATGCTCCTGGAATGTGGATGGGCTTCGAGCCTGGATTAAGAAGAAAGGTTTAGATGTGAGTACAATTCAGGAGGGAAGTAGACTTTCCTTGGTAGACTAGTCTTAAGAATTAATCATCTTGGGGCTTGGGCGGCGGTGCTCACCTTTAATTCCAGCACTTGGGAGGCAGAGGCAGGTGGATCTCTGTGTGTTTGAGGCCAGCCTGGTCTACAGAGTGAGTTCCAGGACAGCCAGGACTGTTACACAGAAACCCTGTCTCGAACCCCCCCCCAAAAAAAAATTCTTGTTTTCTTTGAGTCCAGAGGATGCTGTTTTTCTCTTGCTTGTAGTTTGGGGGATGACTGTCTATTCCTTCAGTCACAATCTCCTTGTTTATATCCTTTTTAACTAATCGCTAGAGTATTGGGGTAAAAACCTCTGGGTCTCTAGTGCCGCCTCATTCCCAACTACTAAAGATCTAAGTAGGGGTGGGGCTGGAGAAGGTTCAGCAGTTAAGAGTACTTTGCCGTGCTCCAAATGTTCACCAAGCACTCACATATACAAGTCCCATTGTCGACCACATATGTGTATCCTGTTGCTTGAATTCCTTATGCACAGGGACTCCATTCTGCGTATGGTATGTAGCACATACGATTTTATCTTTTCATGTTTGCATTCAGTGGGTAAAGGAAGAAGCACCAGATATCTTGTGCCTCCAAGAAACCAAATGCTCAGAGAACAAACTCCCAGCTGAACTTCAAGACCTGCCTGGACTCACCCATCAGTACTGGTCGGCTCCATCAGACAAGGAAGGGTATAGTGGTGTGGGTTTACTCTCCCGCCAGTGCCCACTCAAAGTCTCTTATGGCATTGGTGAGACCCTATTGGTTTTCATGTCTGAATATTCTTTGGCCAGTTGTTAACTGCTGATTCTTAGACTTTTTTTTTAATGCTGGTTTATTTCTCTAGGTGAGGAAGAACATGATCAAGAAGGCCGGGTGATTGTGGCTGAGTTTGAGTCCTTTGTCCTGGTAACAGCCTACGTCCCCAATGCAGGCCGGGGTCTGGTAAGACTGGAGTACCGACAGCGTTGGGATGAAGCCTTTCGCAAGTTTCTGAAGGACTTGGCTTCCCGAAAGCCACTTGTGCTATGTGGGGACCTCAATGTGGCTCATGAAGAGATTGACCTTCGAAACCCCAAAGGAAACAAAAAGAATGCTGGCTTCACTCCCCAGGAGCGCCAAGGCTTTGGGGAGCTGCTGCAGGATGTCCCGCTGGCTGACAGCTTCCGGCATCTCTACCCCAGCACCGCCTATGCCTACACCTTTTGGACTTACATGATGAATGCTCGGGCTAAGAATGTTGGCTGGCGCCTTGATTACTTTCTGTTGTCACACTCTCTTTTACCTGCGTTGTGTGACAGCAAGATCCGCTCCAAGGCTCTCGGCAGTGACCACTGCCCCATCACCCTCTACCTCGCCCTGTGACACCTGCTGAAATAGCTATACCTGGGAAATAGCCTCCTCTCCCCGTACACTTTCAATAGGTGTCCTTTAGACCCCAGGGTTTTGTTTTTGTATCTGGTCCCCCCCCCCCCGTTTTAAATGTTAAACCAAACATTGGGTTCCTTTGAACAATCAAAGTAAAAATAAAAAGGCCCTACTTTCAACTTGACTATCTTTGTTTTCCCTTTGTGAATCTACAAATTCTTTTTTATTTTTTTCATGCACAAAAGTTGTTGAATGGGAAAGGTTAGAGTCATGACATTATTTATTTACAAGCACAGATGAATCCCTAACCTCTCCTGAGACAGCGACCCTACCTCAGCCCAGTTCAGTACTGCAACTGGAAGTAAGGAAAGTCAGGAGGAATTCAGGGAAATACAGAATTAGGGGACCATATTCCATATTAAATAGTTCTATATACATCAGTTCCTGTAGTTCTGTACAGAGCAGTGGCTGACTCCACCCCACAGGACAAGTGGGGAGAAGGGACTGAAGGTACTGAGGCCAGAGCCAGCCCCTGGTGAAGTGCAATAGCAGCAGCAAGGTCCTAATGGTGCACAAGAGGGAGGGGAACACCCCCCCCCCACTTCCCACCCCCACCCTGCCCTGGAATGTCTAAGGGTCAGGAATGGTTCTCAGGGAGCACATACAGGAAGGACGTGGCTAGAACCATCTTTAGGATCCAGGCTTAGGGGCAACATTTTGCCTATTTACCCTAAACAGCAACCCTGGAGGAAAGCAGACAGCCAGCAATGGTCTTACCTACCCTTCCAAACCTAAGTAAGGGACTGGTTCCTTCCTACCTCTCCCCAGGGAAGAGGGAGGCAGCTGCTTGGCTTCCTTGCAGAAGTCCACAGAGAGCCTTTTGTAGTGTTACTGTTGCTGCCAGGCAGCTGCCAGGCACACACTGGATCAAGGGGCTCAGGAGAAGTTCTGGACAGGATGGCTGACCTTCATACAGGCCCAATAAAGGGCCCGGCCCAAACATAGAACAGCCAGCAAAATGACAAATGCCCAGGCTGCGTAGATCCCTCCATATTGCTGTGCAGGCTTCCATGTGCCAAACTGACAGACGAGGAAGAAGAAAAAGAAGAGGTTACCTTTGGTGTCTACTGCTGTGAAGTCTTAGAAAGCAGTAATAAAACGCCAACTCTGTCTCTGTTCCCTAGGCACCTGTAACCACCTTCAGGGACCTTTCCAAGGTTCCCTCCTGCCATCCCAGACATTTGACAGCAGTTTTCACTCACTCTTCTCTCCAGAGAGGAAGACCTTCTACTTCTTGTTCATTAGCCACCTTTAACTTCAGTTGACCTGGAAATGCTCCCCACCGACAAGGGCCTCATGTAGCCAGCCTGAGCAGCCTCAAATCCAGTAGTTGAGAATGACCTTAAAATCTGATCCTCCTGAGTGCTGGGACCTACGTTTGCACAACTACGCTCATATTGTACGGTGCTGAGATCAAACCCAGAGTGTCATGCACACTAGGCCAACATTTTCATCAGCAGAACCACATCTCAACTGGCAGCAACTCACTCCCTGTTTTCGTATCATAGATGGGGTCTTGATGCCTCTATTCTTATTCTTGGCTTCAAGGCCACACCCCAACACCCAGCTCTTTCACCATTCTCAGACCTTAGCCCGCCGATGAGGCAGATACGAGGTCTGTGTCAAGACTACTCACAGCAAGGCCAGTGGCAGTGACTGCCAAGAGTAAACCAAGCAAGAAGCAGCAGATACATCTCTTCCGAGGATATCTGCGGCCAATAGATGACCTGTGGGGAGCCAACAGAAATGTGATTTGGAATAGCCCTGTTGACTTTATGCCATACATTACCCAGTTACCAGTGCAATGGCTAACCACTTACACTTTCCTGCAGTGAGGACATCGTGCCAAGGTTCGGTCGGTGAATTCTGTCCACTATGGAAAAAGAAAAACAACCATAGCAAGAAGGCTCTCCTGCAATGAGAACCCTGAGGCAAGGAGGAGGATGACAGATGAGAAACAGAACAGTCTTGGTCAGGAGTTACTACTATTCCTAGCACTTGCCTCCTCCAGGGTTTCCCATATCCCTCCTCACCAGAAACGTATTCTTGCAATGTCCACAGATGACCCTGACACCCATTGGCTGTGGTTCTGGACTCAGAGGTCCTGGATGCACAGGCCCTAGGTTGATGATTCTTTTGCTATACAGGGGGAAAAGTATGTTTTTAAAATTCCTTCATTTTAATTGGATCTGATGACACACAGAATCCCAGCACTTGGGAGGTAGAGGCAGGACGACCAGGAATTGGAGGTGCTGCAAAGATCGTCCTGCCTCCACCGCACAGGTGCGGGGACTGATCACAGGCATGCACCACCTTGCCCAACTTCAGATTTTATTTTGTTTTATTGTTTTTTTTCTGTACAGTTTGCCCAAGTATAGCCTTCCCACCTCATGTCTCTTACCAGTAGGGCCGAGGGCAGGCAATCCGCTGGGAAGTCACCTTGCAGATAAGGAGACAATTACAGGGGCATCGAACATACTTCTTTCCTGGGGGTGCATTCTTGATGGGCTAGGGAACAATGAAAAAAAGAACAATGGGTATATCAGCAAAAAAACCCAACCCTCTCCAAGAACATCACCGAGAAAGGAAAAGTTAAACATTTAAGAGAAACAAATGTTGCCAGCATAGTCTGTCTGTGACCTCAGCACTCAGGAGGCTGCAAAGTCTGAGGGGAGCCTGGATCATTGTGAGACTGTCTCACAAAAACAAACAAGGGACCCCCAAAGTACAAGAATCAAAAGCCACTACAACAACTGCCAATGAGAACTACACTTCGGGATCCAGCAAAAGTGTGAAAGCGAGAGCTGGTGGGCACTTTCTCTGGTGATGGGCATCTGAGGAAATGGCTGGTGAAGATCCAGGAACTGAAAGTGGGTTCAGGAAGAGGTCTTCAACAGGGTCTAGAGTCGGAGAGGATCCCGGAAACAAGGCCTGCTTTTGCAAACAGGTATAACTCACGGTGGCTTCGTTGCAGACACCACATTTGACTACATGCTGATGCATCTTGCCTTCCACATTGATCGGAGACTGACAGACTCGACAGGTAATCATGGGGGCGCTCCCACTATCCGGGCTAGTCAGAGGTGAGTAGGGGGGTGGGTCCTCTCCCGGCAGCACGGCTGGGTGCCCCTCGGGGAACGGGGGGAATGCTGAAGAGGAAGCAGATAAACCCACTCATCATGCGAACACTTCCCACGGATGCTCCACGGAGGAAGGATGCCTCGCGGGTGACAGGTGCCACGGGGCCGCACCTGGCGCCGGTGCAGGCTCCGCCCCCGGCCCGATCCGCCCCTAGGCCCCGGTGCACCTCCGACCGCCGGCTTACCCTGGGGCGGGGCATGTTTACCGGCTCCGTACGGAGGTGCGGAGGGCGTCAGGCCTCCACCGGGCCCGGTCGCGCTCCCGCCCGGGCCCGCTAAGCCGTTGCCTCCAGCGCCGCCGTCGCCGGGCTCGGACAGCAGCGGGGAGCGCTCTCCGTCCGCCGCCATGGCGTCTCGCGCCCTGCCAGCGACCAGCAGCCGCCGCCGACGCCGCCGCCACCGCCGCCGCCGCTACCGGGTCCTCACGGCGCCTGCGCGCCGCCCCGCCCCGCCCCGCTCACGTGACAGGCGGGCCCCGCCCCTCCGCGCTGCCCATTCGTGGAGGGAAACTAGTTCCCGGTTTGCGAGGGAGCGCTGCTGCGCCATTGGACGGCGGCGCGGCGCGTCACGGTCACGTGAACCGCCCGTAGCCGCCGAGTCCGTAAACACCGCACGTGACTGGAAGTTGTGCGAGCCATTGGAAGTGCGGCCATCGCGCTACCTGCGCCCCAGTGGGCGGCTGCCCCGCACGCGTCACGTGCCCAGCCTGTCGCGTGTCTCCCGGGGGACGCCAACCGATTGGCCCGAATTTAGCGCCACAAACGTGCGACCCGGCTGGGTGTCCCGGCCTGCAGTGGGCCTCGGGGGCCGCCCCATCCTGGGCGAGCATGGAGAGCCACCGGGAGCGTGGCCCGGGCCCCGCGGAGATTGGTGGCATGGAAGCGCGTGCCTGTAAATGCATAGAAGGATGAGTTAGGAAGCCAGAAGCAACGAGACGTCCTGGACCAGACAAGGTGAACCGGAACGCAAGTGGGCGGGGCACCGGAAAGATGTCTTACTACTTGACAGCACTTACTGCCAAGTCACAGGAGCCTAGTTCGGTACCGAGGACCCTCCCAGGGCGGTTGCTACCTGCTGTCCTATGCGGGCACCCAGACACATACGGCTTGTGTGAGTGTGCACGTACACATACATAAAAGTCAAGCCACCCAAAACTTTAAAAAGAGCAGGTCATAGTGTAGGGGGGATCAGACGTTCAGGTTTGGCGAGGAGTTCAGGCCGGCCCGAGCTACAGGGAGACTGCCTCAAAATCTATTAAGGTGGGCGTACTGGTTAGGCCCGCTTCAATCCCCTGGAGGCTGAGGTTGGCTGAGGCAGGGGAATCGTGAGTTTGAGACCAATCTGATGCACAGACAGAAATGAGCAATGCTGTTCCTGCAGGCTGGTGGTGGTATCTGGTGCTCAGTGGTAGCCATGCTGGAAGCCCTTGGCTCCCTTTCAGCACCTAAAAAAAAAGTAGTAATAACTGATCCTTTTTTTTTCTTAAGTGGACCCAGGGCACAAATATGCTAGAAAAGTGCTCGGCTACCACTGCTACATCCCCTGTCCTTTTTCAATTTTGGGACAAGGCCCTGTCTTGGAACTTGGTGATTCTGCCAAGGCCTTCTGGGTAACTGAGATTGCAGGCACTTGCCACTATACATGGCTGTGAAATTATTATTTCTACGAATGTCTCTACCAGGATTCAAGTTAGAACTGACTTGAAAGCCTCCTCCTAGAGGATTAGCTCTCATAGTGTCTCGAGGTGCCATGCAAGCTGCCAAAAAAGCAATTAAAAACCTTAATCAGCTGTAAAGCCTACAAGCAACAGTGACCAACCCGGCACTATTAGGGGCAGTGATGGCACTTGTATCTCAAGGGGAACAGCCACCTAATGGACTTTAGGCCTGAAATTGTGTGGTCAACTGCCTGCGGCCGGTGAGTCACGGACCTTAGGGGAAAACCTATGCTGCTGCCCTCCTAAGCCAGTACAATTACTAGCAGCATTCTAAATACCTACCCAGATGTCCGCATACGCCACTCCCTCTTCCCCCATTAAAGGAGCTTCCCTTTGCAGCAGATGGACGCCACTACAGTGACCCATAGCTGATGAAAACACAAAGAACTGTGGTCTGTGGTGTGCCTCTCTCCAGCCGATACATCTGTAACACAACCCTTGAGAGGACAGGATGCCGTACAGTAGGGTCTTCTGTATATGACGTCGGCACCCATGAAATCTCAACAGTTATTGCCTAAATAACACCTGCACAATGCCGATGCCAGCTGACGGCAAAGCATAGATGGGAACCTCGAAAGGCCGCACCTCTAGATGAGGAGCTACTGGAAAGGAATAGGCAATAGCAGCTAAGAGAAGAACAATCAGTCTTCTCTGGGGATGGGCCCTCTGCTAGATTGGGCATCCAGTTCCCAGTGATTATTAGTAAACACATACACAGATCAGCAACACAGATTGACTCAGCAGGTTGTACTTATATGGAGATGTGTGTGTGTGTGTGTGTGTGTGTGTGTGTGTGTGTGTGTAGCAACAGAAAAGAAGATGAAGTCGTGAAGATGAGTTCGTCCGGGGACATGCAAAGAGTTGGAGGGGGAAGAGGTACACATGTTTGACTACTCAAAAGTGTCTTTAAAAATTACCCACGAAAACAATAAAAAATAAATGTCTCCAAGACTGAAATGAAAATTGTATTTTTGTGAGGATGTTCACTGATGGAAGGAGAGCTCATCCTTTTCCTCAATGTCTAATGACCCCTTAGGTACAAGTGTTTGTTGATTCACTTTGCAAATCCACTTGGTAGGGGGAAGTCTTTTTTTTTTTTTTTTTTTTTTTTTGTCTTCAGCACAGAAACTGAATGAAGGTTATTTTTTAGTTTTGGTCTTTGTTTTGTTGTTTAAATAGGGTCTCATTCTTAAACTAGGCTGGTTTTCAGTTTGTGAGAAGCCCCATTCTCTCCCCAAAGGCCTGAGCCACTATGTCTGACGCTAGATTCTGATACTTTTAGACACAGTTTTTCTAGGTCAGTTTCGAACAAGATGACCTAACCCCATCGCTGCCCAACACATACTTGAAGAAATAAGGAGTCTCCAGACACAATGTTAGGACGGGTATAGTTCTGCATGGAGCAGGCCGGTTTGCTGATGAATTGCTACAAAGATTCTTAAGCATTAATTCTGAGTTCAGAATAGGTTTTATTATTTGAGCCCTGGTTATGCATAAGACCTCAATCTACCCTTTTGTGATACCTCCATCCTCACTGAAGTTGTAGTTTATGACCACTTAAATCTGGTTCTAGCTATGCCAAAAGGGAAGACTAGAACCGTGGCTATAGCTCAGTGGTAAAGCACTTGCCTAACATGTACCATGCCCTGGGTTTCACGTAGAGAAGATGAGTAGAATGGTTTATGTATTAACCATTCATTCATTTTTTTATTTGGCCTGTAGGTGATGCTTTTATTATAGGTTAGATGTAGGGATGTGTTACTAGGAATAAAGTGAGGTAAGTGTTAGCCGGTAGGTGGGATGTCTTCTGATGTCAGCCGGTAGGTGGGATGTCTTCTGATGTCAGCCGGTAGGTGGGATGTCTTCTGATGTCAGCTGGTAGGTGGGATGTCTTCTGATGTCAGCCGGTAGGTGGGATGTCTTCTGATGTCAGCTGGTAGGTGGGATGTCTTCCTATAGATGTGTGAAGTGTTAAAGGAGATACATGATGGATGAGTTCCTCAGTATATATTTTACACCCTTATGTGCGGTGCCTTGAGCCAGGAACTGGTGATTTTGCTGCTTCCATCTTCCAAATGCTGTTATTATAGACTGAGACACAATACCTAGTTTAGGTAAAACACTGTCTCCTTGTCTGTCTTTAAACCGCTCAGTCTTAACTGACCTTTGCCTGTTCAGTGGTGGGAAAGGCTCAGAAAAGAATGGCTCAGTAAGTGTTCTTATGACAAAACTGTTGTTTGAAAAAGAAAGTCTTGGAAGGTTTTTTTTTCATTTTTTTTATTGATTAAATAATAATCTCATATCATGCACCCCAATTACATTGACCTCCCAGTCTTCCCATGTCCTCTGTGCCCACCTCAAAAAAGTACATTTTGGGTTGTGTTGGGAGAGACAGCTTATTCGTTTCCCGATCACCCAGACTACCAAAATAATCACATAGAAACTTTATTATTTGCAATACTGTTTGGCCAATAGCTTAAGCGTATTTCTAGCTAGCTCTTATATCCTAAACTAAACCATCTCCACTAATCTGTGCATCACTATGAGGTCATGGCCTACCAGCAAAGTTTCAGTAGACTCCATCTGTCTCCTGCAGTGGCTACATGGCTTCTTCTGACTCCACCTACTCTCTCTATATATCCCTTCCAGCTGACTATATTCTGTTAAGCCATTGACTGAAAGCAGCTTTATTCATTAACCAATAAAAGCAACACATATACAGAAGGACTTCCCATACCAGGAATGTATTCACTGGAACATGGTAGCATTCCTAGTGACCAGCCCTCTAGGGAAGGATGAATCTTTCTCTGCCTGTATCCACATCAGAAACCATCAGTTGAGGAGAGCCCTTTGGTGGGAGCAGGACAAAGCCAACTCTCCCATGCCATTGCCACTGCCTGTACCACAGTGCTATGTGCCTGCAAGGGCCAGGGCCAACTCTTCTTAGATGGACAGGGCAAGCTCTTGTGAGCCCTCCGGGCATTAACATGGCTTCAGGCAATAACCCAGACCACAGACAACCCTATGAGCTTTGGTGGTAACATGGCCCTTGGCTGTATCAGGACCACTGACCCACTCATGACCCTCAGCTGTTGCACGGCCACAGTCTCCAACATGGCCTCAGGTGGTTGCATGAGCTGCTGTGGCATCAGCATAGTATCCCAAGGTAGCAAAGCCCAAAGACATCAACAAGGCCTCAGGCAGCAGTACAGACAGCGTAAGACCATATATGAATCTCAGACTTCATTGTGGTCTGGGACAAAAGCATGGACCACAGACACCATCAGGGGCCACAGTGGTCCTTCAAGGAGGTCTAATCCAGAACGTGAATCTTTCCTCATCTCGGTCCTGGTCCTCTGTCATTGCCCAGAGCCAGGACGATCCCGAGGCCAGGTGGCAAGTTCAGGGACTGAGTCTGCACCTGCTTAAGCGCTAGGCTGTTGTCATCACCCCAGCGAACCGACTGGGGAATGACAGCATATGGACCTCAGCCCTGTCCCCTGCCACTGCCATCATGTCTCCAGTTCTGCCTCTCTCCACAGTGCACACACTGCTCTGTTCTTCTCTCTCCCACCTCTCCATCATGTGGGTCCTTTGACAGCAAGCACCTTTACCCTCTGAGCCCTCACACCACCGCCTGTGTGTTTACTATTATACATATGTGTGTGTGTATGAGTTTATGTGCATTGTGTATGCAGGAGCCTGCTGAGGTCAGAAGACGTAGTTGGAGTTCCTTAAACTGGTGTTACAGGCATCTGTGAGGTGCTGTGCAGAAGCCAGGAATGGAACTTAGGTCCTTCCCAAGAACAATAAACATTCTTTACCGCTGAGCCATCTCCCCAGCCCCTTCTGTAAACCTTGATTGCAAAAACTTTCTTGGAAGGAACTAATACTTAGTCTGAAGATGGAGTGATCGCTCACTACCGTTTTTTAAGAATAAATGGATCGAGAGGGTTCTCTATTAGTCAGGTCTTTTATTATTGCCACCACCCAGAGGGATAAGCTGGGATGGAATATCTAACAGAACTAAGAACAAAGGGGGTCATTTACTTTGATAGACGTTAGGAGGGAGAGGTCTCTGAGACTATAGGAGTTTTAATTTAACAGATTGTTGATACTGGGCTGGTCAGGCCACAGTTTAGGAAGTTAATCCTGTTGTCCCACGATACCATGGGGCTACTATGATAGCAGATTAGCGGTTTTGGATAGAAGGTATGTCTGGTCCCCTCTAGAGAGGTGTCTGTGACCTAACGTTGCCTACAGTTCCGGGCATAGCACTCTAGGAGAGCCCAGGTCAATAAAGTCTGTCTTTCCCTCAAGTGACAGTGTGGTTTGGTAGTGATCAGAAATTACATACCCAGAAAATCAGGTAATTTATGACAAAGGCCATAAAAGTTGTATAAAACATACCAACATTGAGGAATAGTTATTCTGGTCTTATAGATGACAGATAGAGAAATAGGAAGGTAGAAATACACACACTATATGTAAATATGAAGTAAATATATTTTAATTTGTATGGGTGTTTTGCTTTCATGGCTGTCTGTGTACCACTTTCCTGCCTAGTGCCTGCAGAGGCCACAAGTGGGCATCAGATCCACTGTAAGTGGATTACAGATGGTTGTAAATCACCATGTGGGTGTTGGGAATTGAACCCAGATCCTCTGGAAGAGCATCCAGTGTCCTAACTGCTGAGCTACCTCTCCAACTCTGCTCTTTTGGTCTTTAGTCCAAAGACAATCCCCAACAGTGACATAGTCTCTTGATTCTGTGACGTTCTCTGAGGTTCTGTTAACATCTCACTCACGAACACACACTCAGATTACTGGAAACAGCTCATTGGCCAGCGATGGCCTCACTCACGTAGATGACCATTTCAAGTACCAGATTGGCCTCACTTCTGTGGAGCGTGGAGCTGCTGCAGGTGATGGTGCAAGAGCAATAAAGAGACGCTACCGAGCCTCCTTAGGTCAGGCTACAGCACAGCCACTATTGCTTCATTGTTACTGTATTTTAGTGTTCATAGTAAGCCATGTGCCTGTCTATAGTCAGTATGATATAGACTCCACACCTCCCCACCCCCACTGTTTAGTGTTGAATTCTTGGTGATTCTCTTGCTGGGGTCACAGGTATGCATCACCACATCTAGACAGACTTATTGATGAAAGCCACTCTATTTTTTTCTTCTTTTTTTTAAAAAAAGATTTATTTATTTATTTATTATGTATACAACATTTTGCCTCCATGTATGCCCACATGCCGGAAGAGGGCACCAGATCTCATTACAGATGGTTGTGAGCCATTGCTCATTGCTGGGAATTGAACTCAAGACCTCTTAACCACTGAGCCATCTCTCCAGCCCCCTATTTTTTTCTTTTACCCCCTTCCTGACCTTCTTTTTTTGTTTGTTTGTTCTTTGAGACAGAGTTTCCCTGTGTAGCTTTATCTGACCTTATTTCTCCTTCCCTCTCTTTCCTTTTGTCTTAGTGAGGGTTTATATTGCTGTAAAGAGACACCATGACCATGGCAACTCTTATAAAGGAAAAACATTAATTGGGGTGGCTTATAGTTCAGAGGTTTAGTCCATCATCATGGTGCAATATGGTGGCATGCAGGCAGACATGGTGCTGGAGCTGAGAGTCCTGCATCTTGATAGGCAGGCAAAGGAAGTGGTCTGTCTCACTGGGAATGACTTGAGCATATATGAGACCTCAAAGCCCACCTCCACAGTGACACACTTCTTCCAACAAGACCACACCTACTCCAGCATGGCCACATCTCCTAATAGTGCCACTTCCTTTAGGGCCATTTTTTTTCAAACCACCACACTGTTGCTTCTCCTTTTCTCTCCTCCTTTCCTCTCTCCTCTCCTTTTCTGTCTCCTTGATGATCAACTTCATGGCATCATGCATGCTAAGCAACTGCTCTCATAGTACTGTAACTCCACAGCCACCTCAGCCCCAGTGGATATGCTTTCCCATATGTTCCTCTATCAGTACCGCCACTCTTTGTGAAGGACACTCCTTGAGAAACCTACACTCAGGGTGGGGGAACAAAACAATGTCAACATTGACAGGTAAAATGTCAACACTAGTAATCTTTTATTGTGTGGGAAAAAAAGCAATGCTAGAAAGTCATGATACAGCATATATGCTTCCTAATAAATAAGAATGTAATTCCAGTACAAGAGAAGAAGAGGATTGGGGGTGGGATTGGGGAACTCGTTCAGCCGGTGTCATATCCGAAGCTATGGGATCAACCCCAGCACTACATAAACTGGGTACAGGGACTCTTGCCTGTAGTCCTAGCACTTGGATTGTAGGATAAGGAGGATCAGAGCTTCATTTTCAGCCACATCGAAAGCCTGGATATGTGGGAGTCTGTCTCAAAGAAACAAGACAAAAACAATGACAGCAAAACTGAGATCACTTCTGTCTAGTCAGGATAGCTCAGAAAAATTCAGTTTTTAAATTTTACTTTTAAATATATTTATTTTATTTTTTATGTGTAAAAGTTTTTTGCTCACATGTATGTGCACCAAGTGCATGCCTGATGCCTGAGGAGGTCAGAATAGGGCATCTGATCCTCTGGAATTGGAGTTATGAATGGTTGTGAGCTACCATGTGGGTGCTGTGAATGCACCCCTGTTCTTTGTGAGAACAATGAGTGCTTTAAACTACTGAACCATCTCCCAAGCCCCAGAGTCCTTAACATTAGAAAAGTAATTGGGTGGGGCAGGTTGATGACACAAACCTTTAATCTTGCATTTGGGAATGAGAGGCAGGTGGATCTCTGTAAGTTCAGGGTAGCCTGATGTGTATTGTGAGGCACTGTCTCAACTGATAATAACTAAAAACATTAATAAATTAGACTATCATGCATTAGTAACTCGAAGTTGACTTATCTACAATAGATCAATAGGCAGAGAAATACAAAACCATTTTTAATTTGCTCACAGTTATAAAGCTCTTTTCTCCTGGTCTCCCTTTAAGTCTTCTGTTTTTCCTTTCTTTAATAATTATTCTCACTGGTTTTTGGATATATGTGAGTATGTGTCTGTGCACACCCAGGTGTCAGTGGGATCCAGATGAGGGTGTTAGATCCTTGGAGCTGGAATTATAAGCGGTTATAAGCTGACTGGTGTTAGGAACCAAACTTGGATCTTCTATAAAAACAGCATTGCTCTTGTTTAAAAAGACGTTTTTTTCAACATGTGTGGATGTTTTTGCCTGTGTACCATGTGCATGCAGTACCAGAAGAGGTCAGAAGAGGGCCTCAAATCTCCTGAGCTATCATGGAGGTGCTAGGGATGAAACTCAGGTCCAGGAAGAGCAGCCAGTGCTCTTGTTGACTTTTGTTTATTGTTTGTTTGTTTGCTTTTTCAGACAGGGTTTCTTTGTGTAGTCCTGGCTGTCCTGGAGCTCACTATACAGACCAGACTGGCCTCAAAGTCACAGAGATCTACCTGCTTCTGCCTCCTTTGTGCTGGGATTAAAGGCACACACCACCATGCCTGGCTCAGTTTTAACCATAAGCCATTTCTCCAGCCCTGACCTTGGTTTTTGAGACAAGGTCTCTCTCTGTCTTGGCGCTTGCCTATTAGGAACTGGGATTACAATTAGGAGCCACCATAGTTGACTTTTTTATGTGAGTGCTGGGGATCAGCGTATGTCCTCATGCTCGAGCAGCAAACCCTTCACTAACTGAGCTATAGCCTCAACCCAAGTGCTTCCAAGTCTCCATATCACAAAACTCCCCATGGAACTCCAAACTCTACAAAATATAGTCATTAGAACTGAGATTGAGTGGGAATAAAATCCCAGGTTTAATGTTTTATACTCATGTAAGATGATAGACAGATTGAAAATCGTAGAGGTCAGACATTGTGGCACATGCCACTAACCAGAGGTACATTGGGCTCCCAATCTGGAGGATCTCGCCTGGACAACTCAGTGAGATGCTATCTCAAAAAGAAGGGAATGGGAGCAGTGAGCGAGGGAAATGGACAGAGGTAGGTTAATTTCCTATGGTTGCCTTAAAACATAGACCAAACTGGGTTTTGTGAACCTTACCTGTAATACCAGCATTTGGGAGACGTGGAAGGAAGATCAGGAGTTCAAGGTCATCCTCTGCTAATGTATAGCAAACTCAAGGCCTACCCAAGAAACATTGTCTCAAAACAACAAGCAAATCCCCACACAACAAAATACCCTAGACCTTCAATTGTCCCATTTTTTTCTCGTAGTTTTACAGGCTGAGAATCCAAAGTCATGGGGTTAAAGGGTTTAGTTTCTTTTACATTTATGTTTTGTGTGTGTGCAAGTATCCTCTGATGTCAGAGGAGGTTGTCGAGTCCTTTGGAGCCAGAGTTATAGGAGATTGTGAAGTCAACAGACATGGATGCAGGGGACCAAGCTCAGGTCCTCTGGAAGAGCACCAGGTGCTGTTGTCTGAGGTTACACAGATTTCCCAAAGAAATCACAGAGAGGTCTACATTAATTATAAACTGATTGGCCTGGTATCTCAGGCTTCTTATTAACTCTTATAACTGATATTAGCCCATAATTCTTGTCTGTGTTAGCCACGTGGCTTGGTAACTTTTTCGGCGAGGCACTCACATCTTGCGTCCTCTGAATCTGGGGCACAACTGTAGACCGAAACTTTCCTCTTACCATAATTCTCGTTACCACACCTCTACTTCCTGCTTGGTCACTGTCGCCCGCCTATACTTCCTGCCTGGCTACTGGCCAATTAGCATTTTATTAAAAATAATACAAGTGACAGGGTACAGACCATTGTCCCACAGCAAGGTGCTTATAACCACTAAGCCATCTCTCCAGCCCTGAGGTTTGGCCTCTTTTAAGGCAAATTTATATTACCATGTATGAGTAATGTATTCATTGAAATTGAGTAATCTTCACTAGGCCAATAGGTAGAGAAATGCAAAACTAATGGTATTTGTAAACTGCTCACAGTTGATGAAGCTCATTCTCCTTGGCTTGAAGTCTGTTTCCCTGGTTTCTCTTCCTCTTCTTATAGGACGTCGCTCTTATTTATTATAGCCATGTTTTAAATGGTGAAGATTCATTCCAGGGTAGCCAGAGCTACACAGAGAAACTCTGTCTCAAAAAACAAAAATGAATAATAATAAATAAATGAAGATTCTTTGCAAGTTCAATAGAGAGATGTGCTGAGCCTGATCTCAGGCAATAGGGTCCTTTAGTGATGTCAGGCACTCACAGTAGTGGTGAGAGAGAGGACTGGGATAGGAGATAGAACAACAACCAGAGTAGCAAGGAAAATTCCTTTTTTCTGAGTTTAGAAGATTTTTGAGGGCACTAGACTGGACAGACAGAGCAATAACTCGGGAAGTTGATCCTATTGCCCCGCCCTACCTTAGGACTGTTGCATGCTAGTTCAGCAACATGTGGGAGGTACTAGAGGGGATATGGACTGTCTGAGTTACTGTTCCATTGCTGTGAAGAGACACCATGACTGAAGTAACTCTTGGAAAGTATTTAATTAGGCTTTTTTACACTTTCAGAGGCTTCGTCCATTATGACAGGAAGCATGTCAGCAGGGAGCTTGGTGGCAGGCAGGTAAGGGGCTGGAAAATAGGTAGCTCCCCAATGACTAAGCATTCAAATAGATAAGACCACTCTTCAGTTTAGCCTCGGACAGATTTTTAGGATAAGGACAAAAAGCAGCCACAACTCTTTCCCAAAATACCACAAGAACAACCTCTAGGTCACTCACACGTATTCACCCCTTCTGGAACCCATTAAGCTGGGCTGTCACAGTCTACGCTGCTCTCAGTCACTCTCCTCCATGCTTCTACTAACGTGGTTCATTCCTCTCCTCCATGCTTCTACCAGTGTGGTTCATTCTGCCTTGCTGAAAGCATTCAACTCCCTCCCTAACCCAGAGTCTCAAAGCCCACATTTCACCAACACGGAGCATAGTTAGGCATGTCACAGAAACACCTCTTCTGGTACCAATTTCTGTCTTAGTCGCTGTTCTGTTGTTGTGAAGAGACACTGTGACCAAGACATGAAAGAAAGCCTGGCCACAGCCAGGTGTGGTGCAGGACAGCTTCATCACAATCCTCAGGTAGACAGAGAGCCTGGGCCTCACATGGGCCTTTGAAACCACAAAGCCTGTCACACCCAGTGGCATACTTCCTCCAGTGAGGCCACACCTATTCCAACAAAGCCCCGCCTTCTCATTCTTCTAATCATTCCAAACAGTTCGGTTCCGTGGTGTGAAGCATTCAAATCTAGAGCCTATGGGGACCATTCCTACTGAAACCACCCCATGGAGTGTGGCTAATGCCCTCATTAGGAGCTGCTTCTGTGAGCTAAAAGTTCCTCTCACCTTGTGATGTTATTTAACTTAATTCCTTCTTTATAAGTGTTCTCCTGGTGGTGCAGACCCCATACTTGAGAGCCTAGGGCAAGAGGATGCAAGTTCAAGACTTGAGCGAGCTTCATAGTTATTCTAAAGCCAGCATGGGTAACTTAGTGAAACGTCTTAAAACAACAACAACAACCAAAAAATAAGTGCATGAGGATGTAGTTCAATAGAAGAGAGCTTGTCCAGCACAAACGAGATGTTAGGTTCAGTCTGCACCAAGGGGTTTGAGGGTGAGAGTGAGGAGGTTGGGGTGGCAATGAGGGTGCGGAGGGGTCATCCTTAAATACAGGATTAAAAGGAGCTTCAGTCTATAAATTTGTTCATAAAAGGAACGATAAAGAAAAAACAGTAGCCGGGCAGTGGTGGCACACGCCTTTAATCCCATTACTCGGGAGGCAGAGGTAGGCGGATCTCTGAGTTTGAGGCCAGCCTGGTCTACAAGAGTTCCAGGACAGGCACCAAAGCTACAGAGAAACCTTGTCTCAAAAAGGAAGGAAGGAAGGAAGGAAGGAAGGAAGGAAGGAAGGAGGGAGGGAGGGAGGGAGGGAGGGAGGGAGGGAGGGAGGGAGGGAGGGAGGGAGGGAGGGGAGGGGGGGGCGGGAGGGAGGGAGGGGGGGCGGGAGGGAGGGAGGGAGGGAGGGAGAACAATAAACTTAGCTGGAAGACATAAAGAAAGAAACTGCAAATACTTAGGAACATTTTCTTCACCTTACAACCAGATGGTAACCAGTAAGTAGCACACGGCTTGCATGGTCACAGCAGGGGCAGTATTTGTCTGACTTCTGTAACTTAGAATGTTATACTTTTTATTTATTTTTTTTAACTTTCAGATTTATTTTAGGTTTACAAGTTTTTTTACTCGTATGTATGGCTATGTATCTTGTAAATTCCTGGTGCCAGAGGAGATCAGAAGAGGGCACCAGATCTCCTGGAACTGGCATTGGAGATGGTTGTGAGCTGCAACATGGTTGCTAGGAACCAACCCTAGATCCTCAGCAAGAGCAACAAGTGCTTTTAACAGCTGAGCGTTTCTCCATCCATGTGCTCCACTCCTTTTCTTCTCTGAGTTGATGGTTTACCAACTTCCTCTCCAGACTAAAGAACGCTTTTGAGGAGCTAGAGGAAGGAAGCAGTACTGCAGAGCAGAGTGTACTGCTCATGTGGAGGACCCGGGGTGTGGTTCTCTGCACCCACATCAGCCGGCTCACAACTGCTCCAGAGGATTCAACACCTCTGGTTTTCATAAACACCTGTATGGGTGTACACTCCCTCCCTACAAACACATACACATATTTAGAGTTAACACATATATGCTTTGGAGACAGAGTTTCTCTATGTAGCCATGGCCATTGTAGAATTCTAGAAGATCAGGCTGACCTCACAGAGAGTCACATGCCTCTGAAGTGTTTGGAGTGGTAGCATATGCTACCATATCCAGCATAAAGTAAATATTCAAAACATTATTTTCATAACATGCAGAGTAGATTAGTCCAGAGTGCGGGGTGGGATAGGTGGGGTAGCAGTGGGAAAACCTCTCTGGACTTTTGTTCCCTTGTGGTTCGTGTCTTTCATGAGCCCTAGTTCCTCATTTTTTATTTAGGAAGTAGCCTCTATCCCTGGAGCCGTTCTTTGGGGTCAAAGCTGTTAGATTACTTCTTAATGTCTACCCAGTTATTCCAAGTACTAAGGGATGCACAAATGGAGAAATGAAAATAAAATGAAAGAACCAAAGTGATACTTTAAACAACAAAATACACTTTAAAATATTTTAATAATTAGAGAAATATTGTTGGTAGTGGGAGTAAATATTTCAAGTGGAGAAAACTCCATTTTGTGATCTAGAGGAATGAGAGATAACAGTTAAGGACAAGTATTAAACAGACTTCCCGCCCAGAAACATGGAGATTTTTACCTATGTGATGGGATCTCATATAGGCCAGGCTAGCCTTCAACCTACTGGTGGCTAAGAATGACCTTGAATGTCTGAACCTTTGAGCTTTACATTCCAAGTTCTGGGCTTCTAGACAGATATGCACCACCATACTCAGCTTTATGTGGTGTTGGGGACTGAGCCCAGCGCTTTATGCAAGCTAGCCACACACTCTACCAAGTACATCCCAGCTCTTGAGGTTCCGAAAGAATTCTGTTTGGTTTTTTGAGGCAGAGTCTCTCTGTGTCGCTCTGGCTGTCCTGAAACTCACTCTGTAGACCAGGCTGGTCTCAACCTTAGAGATCCTCCTGCCTCTGCCTCCTGAGTGCTGGGATTAAAAATGTGCACTTGTGACTGTATTATAATTTTATTAAGTGTTAATAACCACATGTGACTATTCTGAGTATTGTGGGATTCTAGATGATGATGATAGACTAAATGAGCTGCTAATTTTTCTTTGATCCAATTTAAAGTTAGGTGGATATTAAAACATAAAAAGAAGCAATGGGAAATAGTAAAAGCCAACATTTAATGTGTGGTTATTATAATTATAATTATAGTGCCAGGTACTTAACAAAACACTTAACCATATTTTATATGATCCTTGCAAGAGTAGCAAATAAATTACTCTAATAATTTTCCAGATGAGAAAATTTAGGCACAGAAATTTTCTTGGGGATGGATGACATGTACTGGTATATTATTTGTAGTTGATAAATAAATCTTGCCTGAAGACCAGAGGCAAAGCTAAAGCCACTAAAGGTTATTAAAGGCATGTGCTACCGTGCCTGGCCCTAATGATTCAAAAAGGCCTAATAATGATAATAATAATGTAAACCAATTAAAAATAAAACATTAAAAAGAGCAGTCAAGTCGGGTGGGAGTGGCAGAAGCAGACCTATCTCTGTGAGTTTGAGGCCAGCCTAGTCTACAGAGCGAGTTCCAGGACAGCTAGAGAAACCCTGTCTGGAAAGACCCCCTCAAAAAAAAAAAAAAAATAGGTATTTCCTTGAATTGCTTTTTTTTTCTCTTTCTTTCCACCCCACCCCCACCCTCCCCACCCTAACTTGCACAGACTGGCCCAGGCTGGCCTCAATCATTATTACTACTACTATTTAGACAGGGTCCTGGCTGACCCGGAACTCAGAGATCCCCTGCTTCTGTCCTGATCTCTGGGAGTAAAGGTGTGTACACCGGCTTTCCAGCTATTAAACTGGTGCGTAGTTAAGGCTCAATAGATATTTTTAAGTGAATGAGAAAAATAGGATTGAGAAACAGTGGCTTGAGTTGTGGTAAAACAGCAGGCAGGAGAGAGCTCCCAGGAGAGAGGCAGAAAAATATTTTGAGATCTAAGTAGGGTTTGGTTAAGGAGGAGGAATTTCGAATGCTTGCCACAGTGGTATACTGTTTAGGTGTGTGGGGTGCGTGTGTATAAATTCTGTTGCATGAATTTTCTTCCTGACAGTTCTCAGGGTTGGCAGGATTGCCTGGACCCGGTACGGTGCATCCATTCCATTTGTCGCCAATCCTGTCTGTGTCTAGGAGCCAAGCAGTCTAGACCCAACCTCGAGCTGTGTGTTCCCGCAAATCCGGGAGGCACCAAGTCAGCCCTATCTCCCGCGTGGCCCCACTTCCCTATTCCCGAAAGTAACTTAGTCAACGTTTTGCTTCATTCTATTCTAGGATTGCACAACCTATGGCTTGAATTTTTTTCGCTTTCCAAATTCTTACACAATAGCGCAGCGGAGAATGGAGTTGCAGGTCGGCGGTTCCGGAGCTCTCCACCCTGCGTCTAGTCCTCTGCCCACACAGGCCTCCTTTCCTGGGTGGGAGGACCTTGACTGTGTGCGGGGTCGAGATGCTGGGTGCCCTAGACTCTGGCGAGGCTTCCTGCCACACCTCTGGATGAGGGTGTGTCACCATGGAGACGAGGCCGCTGCCATTGGCTGGCGCCTCCGGCCGGGGCTATAAAGCCGGGCCCGGAGCACCGTGCACTAATAGCGTCAGCCAGACTCAGGCTGTGTCGCCCTCGGAGCGGAAAGGGCAGGATCTCGGCGCGGCCGTCGGTGACACCATGGAGAACAACGAGTGAGTGTGGGGCCCGGAGACGGTACGCTCTGCCGAGGGGACAGGCTGTCGCCGAGACCTGGGAGCTTAGCGGGCTGGGCCCAGGCAAGGAGCGAGCCCGCCGCGGGGGACGCTGAGAGGCCTGGCGCGGAGCCCGGCGGCGGACTCGGGGTTCCGGAACGCTGCGGCGGGCGGGCGGGCGGGCGCGGGAATCCAGCTGCCGGCGCCTGGAGCAGGAAGGAACAGGTTAGCGCAGTGTAAGCGACTCCTGTGGGGAACTGGTGCCTCTCTGTGTGTGCTGGGATGCTTGTGGGGAAGCAGGTACAGCCCTGGCCACTTCATAACACAACTTTGCTTTCTAGGGGTCCAGGTAACCAGGACATAACTCTCTTGTGCTAGCCCGTAGTTCCTCCTCTAGAAGGAAAATTGCTCACTTTCCAAGACAGCCCCTCTCTTCCCTCCAAACTAGACGTCGCATTAACAAGTTGGGAATGGAGTCTTTGTAAGGCTGAGAAATATTTATTGATCTGCTCAGAAGACTTCCACTCTTTTCTGTCCGAAAAACAAACAAATAAAGCCCTCTGTTTCGCGTTGGGAATTTCCAGATTAATTCACCAGCAGTGCTGTAGGGATAACCACAGGGTTGGATGTTCTTGACGACTGCACTGTGACTGGACATGGCCAGTTGTCATGCCCCATTTCTTCCCGCCCTTTGGGTTGCGGTTTCGTTTATTTCTTGCTATTTTTGTCGCCCTGTGACTCGCTTTCTCCCCGGCCTAGCTGTTTCATCGAGGGTAACCTGTTGTGTTGCCGTGCTCTTTGTCTCCTATAATTACTCTTGTGACTGTGTGTGTGCAAAGACCTCCTATACTTCCAGGCTGGGCTCCTTATCCTAAAGTCTGGGGCTGCCACTGGGACTTAAGACTTTCTTGCTGGAAGAAAAAAAAATCTTGTTGAGGTTTTTTTAGTTGTGCTCAATTTTTATTTTTATTTTTATTTGGGGGGGGGGTGGTTTCAAGACAGGGTTTCTCTGTAGCTTTGATGCCTGTCCTGGAACTAGCTTTTGTAGACCAGGCTGGCCTTGAACTCACAAAGATCCGCCTGCCTCTGCCTCCCAAGTGCTGGGATTAAAGGTGTGCGCCACCACCGCCCAGCTAATTGTGCTCAATGTATGTTCCATGTCAAAGAGCAATCTTTAATCTTTACAGTTGCTTGTGATGGAACTGGACTTGGGACTGTGAGTGAGAAGGTTCTGGGTTTTTGTTTTTTTTAAAAGCCTTTGGTTTCTTGAGACAGGGTTTCTCTGTAGCTCTGGTGCCTGTCCTGGAACTCGATTTGTGGACCAGGCTGGCCTGGGTCTCACAGAGATACATCTGCCTCTGCCTCCTGAGCGCTGGGAGGTGTGCACCACTCCTGACTTTTTAGCAAGTTTAACAAACATGTCCAGAGGAACTAAGGCTCTTAATAGACTTCTACTAAGAGTGTTCTTATTGCTTATTAATAAGTAATAAAAATAGAAAGCTCAGGGCTGGTGACATGACTCCAAAGGTGAAGGCAGTCACTGCAAACCCTGCACGTTCCGTCCTTGGGACCCACCCACTGACACACACACACACACACACACACATGTTCCGACTAAATCAAACTTTTAAATTAAAAATTAAATTTTAAAAAATTTCACCTGTGCTGGGTGGTGGTTGCGCATGCCTTTAATCACTCAGGAGGTAGAGGCAGACGGATCTCTGTGAGTTTGAGGCCAGCCTGGTCTACAGAGTAAGTTCCAGGACAGACGGAGCTACCCAGAGAAATCCTGTTTCAAAATAAACTAGAAAAAAAAATTTTCATCCAAAGAACTGCCTAAGGTCTTAGTTACTCTAGTGGTAGACTGGGGTGAGAAAATTCGTTGAGCCCAGGAGTTGGAGATTAGTGTAGGCAAAGTAGGGAGACTTTTTTTGTTTGTCTCAAACAAAAAAAAAAAAGCAAAACAAAAGGCAAGAAACTGGCCTTTGAGAAGGCCTTAATTCATTCTGAGTCCTCTCTGTGATTTGATTCTGCATCATAACTCTGAAACCTGGTTCTATGTCTGTCACCAGGAGAGGTACGGGCCTCCTAGTGCTGGGTGAAACTTAGTGGAGAACCCTGTGGGGTGCCGTAATGAAACAGGCTGCATTGACTTTTCTCACGCTCTGGGACGAAGGGCGTTTCACATCAGACAGTTAGTGGGCCGGTTCAAAGGAGAGATGAGGAAGTGGAGGAGCAAACAGAATACCCGGCAGGTTTCCTATGTACTTGGACAGCAGGTGAACTCACTTTGTTTCCTTCCCCCAGATTCTCTTACGAAGATTATCAGAGCACCGCTCAGTGGCTTCGGTCCCACACTACACATCGACCTCAAGTGGCGGTGATCTGTGGTTCTGGGTTAGGAGGTCTGACTGCTAAGTTAACTGAGGCCCAGGTCTTTGAGTACAGTGAGATACCCAACTTTCCCAAAAGCACAGGTACTGGCTGGGACTACTGGGAGCTGTTGGTGGGTGAAGAGACGCGATGACCGAGGAAACTCTAGGGAAAGAAAGCATTTACTTTGGGACACTTCTCCAACAAGGCCGCACCTCCCTGGAGACTATGAGTTCTGTGCACCTTGGGGCCATTCTTTTTTTGTTTGTTTGATTGCTTTGTTTTGTTTTTTGTTTTTGGAGACTGGGTTTCTCTGGGTTGCTTTGTAGACCAGGCTGGTCTCAAACTCACAGAGCTGCCTACCTCTGCCTCCCATTGTTGGGATTAAAGGTGAGCACCACTGTCAGCCAGCGTGGGGGCCGTTCTCATTCAAACCACCATAAAGAATTTATGTGGATCTAATCAAGGATATGTTTCTACTTTTGTGCTATCATTTGACTACTGTGGAATCAGAATGACTTTAGAAAGAAATTGCCCTGATTGAAGTTCTACAGTGTGTGGGTAAATGTTGAGGTGGTGAAATTCTATAGTGTATCCTGTGTGTGTGCTGCCTTGGTGAGACTGCTCAGCAGGAAAAGTTGCCTGTAGCTTGTTCATCCTGGCTGCCCAGAACTGAAATAACCACACAGAAACTATTAGTTAAAACACTGCTTGGCCCATTAGCTCCAGCTTCTTATTGGCTAATTCTTATATTAATTTAACCCATTTAACTGTCAAAGATTCGGCACGTCTATCTCTGGCAGTGGATCCAGTTCTGTATTCCCCACCCTCCTAAGTTCTGCCCTATCAACAGGCCAAGGCAGTTCCTTTATTTACCAATGAAAGCAACACATAGACAGAAGGACCTCCTACACCAGTTACCTGTCCTCAGACATGATGTTCAGTCCCCAAGATCCATGTACTGAAAGGAAAGAACTGACTCCCTCCAGCTGCCTTCACACCACAACGCTCCCATGTGCGTGCACACACACACACACACACACACCTGTTTGCACACACACTCTGTCTCGCTCTCTCCTCCAGTCCATGGCTTCAGTGGAGGAAGCAGTATCTGAAGCCCCGGACAAGGACCGGTCCGTTCCCAGTGTCTCCTGCCATCTGTCATCTCCATCCGCAGCATAGATACACATGACAACAGTAACGCTATGGCCACCACGTGGTTATGTACGCACACAGGGATTAGTATAGAGAACACGTGGTTACAGCAGCTTTGGAAAGGGACCCATATGCCCCATTATTATGGAGCTCTGACATCTCAGTGTAGCCTGCAACCGCAGCCTAGAACATGGGTTCAAGTTAGAAAGGCCAGGTGAAACAGGGCAAGCAAGAGTACTTGATTTTTGCTTTTTTAAAAAATTTATCTCCTTTGGTGCAAGTTCGGAAGGCCAAAGTAGGGAGGTATGGGTGTTGTAATACAAGCGGCGGGGCTGCGTCCCTGGCACCCGGCCGCCCGCATGGCTTATGCCCCAAAATAATTACACAGAAACTGTATTCTTTTAATCACTGCCTGGCCCATTAGTTCCAGCCTCTTATTGGCTAGCTCTTACATATTGATCTAACCCATTTCTAATATTCTGTGTAGTACCACGAGCTGGCTTACCAGGAAAGATCTTAACCTGCGTCTGTCTGGAGTGGGAGAATCATGGCGACTCCTAACTCGGCTTCTTTCTCCCAGCATTTTGTTCTGTCTACTCCACCCACCTAAGGGTTGGCCTATCAAATGGGCCTAGGCAGTTTCTTTATTTAACCAATGAAATTAACTCCTCCATCATATGGGGATAAGGAGTAGAAAGGTAACGTTAAAGAGAGAAGAGCAAAGGAAAATAGTAGTGGCATCGACCACATCTGCCGCTCCTTCCAGAAGAGAGCCCAGTACTAAGTAATGAGTTGCTTTGAAGTTGATTGACTTACTTTTCATTTGGGGGATTTTTCAGGTATGTCAACTTGTTCTATTACTAGTATTTTCTTATGATTCTTCTTGGTTCTAGTTCCTCTTCCTGGCAGATCCATTCCTTAAAGAAGTTTAGCTAGAGGACACTGTCAGATGGGGATGGTGATAACGGTTAATCTTGCTCCCTAGCCCCACATTCTCCACATGGGTATTGTAAGAATGAGTTGTATGGGTCTCAAATGGACTCTTACTCCTTGTTCGACTTTGGGATGCAGGCATAGTTAGAGTTGATTATCAGACACAGCATAGAAGTTGGGAAATCTCAGGAAAGGCCTATAGTTACTGAGTCCACTGATTCTAACTTTGGTTTGTACTCACTTTTGCTCCTTCACATATGAGTTTCTCTTTGACACGCCGTGTTTTGTTGATACTCATGGAAACCTGCCCTTTGCCAAACAGAACTGAAGGAGTAGAAGATTGGGGTGTGGGAGCAGAGGGGGTGGGGGAAGGGAGTGGGAGGAGAGGAGGAAAGGAAAACTGTGACCAGAAGAATGTAAAACAGAGAAACAAACACACAAGTTTCTCCATCTTTGGAAACATCTTTTGAAATCCTTTCTTTTGTTTTGCTAATGTTCACATCAAATATTCTTACCTCACACCTAGTTTCGTTTGTATGATTATGACGATCTGGTCACCAGACTCCTGTTGTCCTGTGTTTAATTATATCATCTTACGTTAAACACAACGAGTGGTTTCTAGTAAGTGCCAGTGTGTGTGCTGCAGGAAGGAATGGTCACGGTTTGAGGCAGGCTTTCACTGTGTGTCCCTGGCAACCTGGAACTGTCGGGGCTCTGCCTGCTTCTGCCTCCTGAGTGCCATCACACTTGCCATAATCACTTTGCTTTTCCTTTTCTGTTTGCAGTGCAGGGTCACGCTGGCCGCCTGGTGTTTGGATTCCTGAATGGCAGAGCCTGTGTGATGATGCAGGGCAGGTTCCACACCTACGAAGGTTACTCACTGTCTAAGGTGACATTCCCAGTGAGGGTTTTCCATCTTCTGGGTGTGGACACACTGGTAGTCACCAATGCAGCTGGAGGCCTCAACCCCAGCTTTGAAGTTGGAGACATCATGTTGATCCGGGATCACATAAACCTACCTGGTTTCTCTGGCCAAAACCCTCTCCGCGGCCCCAACGATGAAAGGTACGTATCTGCGCCCTTTGCTCTCCATTCAGGGGTCCAGATTTGTTCAAGAGTTTGGGAAGAAAGCCCACTTGGTGCCATTTGTCTGTGTTCCAGGTTTGGCGTCCGTTTCCCTGCCATGTCTGATGCTTATGACCGGAATATGAGGCAGAAGGCTTTGAACGCCTGGAAACAAATGGGGGAGCAGCGGGAATTACAGGAAGGCACCTACGTGATGCTGGCGGGTCCCAACTTCGAGACTGTGGCGGAGAGCCGCTTGCTGAGGATGCTGGGAGCAGATGCTGTTGGTGAGAAGCGGGATTTGGCTGGCTGGGGCCTGGAGGCAAGGATCTGGTCAAATAGCGAAGGGGAGGACGAGGTGATGGATCTGGGGAAGAAGGAATTGGGTTTCTGGGAACGTGGTGGACCAGCTTGAGTTTCAACAGCTACAGACTTCTGCACCGGTGGCTGGAAGTTGACCTCACATCCTAACTGAGACGAGCACCAGAGTATAGAAACTAGTTGGGCTACTGGAGAGATGTGGACAGCACGTGCTCCACACTCATTTAGCTGCTTACTGAAATTTAGTGAATTAGGAGAGTGGCGGGTGAGGAAAAGCACATGCGGGTCCTCTTCTCCCTCTCCCCGCTAGGCATGAGCACGGTTCCAGAAGTCATCGTCGCCCGGCATTGTGGGCTTCGCGTCTTCGGTTTCTCACTCATTACTAACAAGGTCGTCATGGATTATGCAAACCTGGAGAAGGCCAATCACAAGGAAGTCTTAGAGGCTGGGAAAGCAGCCGCACAGAAACTGGAGCAGTTCGTCTGGATCCTCATGGAGAGCATTCCACCCCGCGAGCACTCTGCCAGCTGACTGGAGTCCACGTAGCTGCCTACCTTGGTCCCTTGCTGGGGTCACTATTCTCTGCTCTTAGATTATTGCAGAAAGGAAAGAGGAGGATTCCTGCCCTTCACCTCCCCCTTGCTCTTCTTCCACCCTTCTGATGTCTGTCCCTCTTGCTCAGCTGCCTTCTCAAAACAGTCCACCTGCCAGTCCTGGGACAGCTGCAGCCCATGCCCACCACACTTGGGGTGTGTGTAAGACAGTACCTTCCAGTCCTGGAGACCATACTCGTGCTCGTCTGGGCCAGTCTGGCTCCCCTAAAGAGACCAACCCAATACCTCTTGGATTTTATTTAGCACCATAATGTTTTGAGAATAAAGAGATCAAGTACTTTCTTGTTTTGTGTAATTTGGTATGAAGTTGGGGCTTAGGCAAAGATAGGCTTGAGAAACCGTGGGACCACATGTCTTGTCTGATTCTCTGATTTTCAGAAGTAGCTAAGGATGGAGAAGAGGTGGCCGGTGGGGAGCAAAGGACGAAGGTGGAAGAACGGGGATGTCAGGAGCAGAGTGACCACCTCTTTTAAACTTGCCCCTGTCCATCACTCTGCTTTGCTCCAGTTGCTTTCCTAAGCATCTGCATCTCAAGGCTCTCACTTCTTGTGTCTTAGCTGCCACTTTCTTATTGCATTCCTTTTTAATTTTTTCTTGTTTTTATTGTGCTATACATTTTTCTCCATTATTGCATTCTTTTTATCCTCCTAGTTTTTCAGCCATATTATTTTCCACCCCATCCTGACAGTGAAGCAGCAGCTACCTTTTGCTGTTTTTCACACTGCTGGCCAAGTTCTTTCCAACCCCAGCCAAGCCTGTGAAGTTGGGTCATATTCACTATGTGATGGCTATTCTTGGTTGTCAATATAACTACATCTGGAATTGATTAAAACCCAAAAATAGGGCTGGAGAGATGGCTCAGAGGTTAAGAGCACTGACTGCTCTTCCAGAGGACCTGAGTTCAATTCCCAGCAACCACATGGTGGCTCACAACCATCTGTAATGAGATCTGGAGCCCTCTTCTGGCCTTCAGGCATACATGGAGGCTGAACACTGTGTATATTATAAATAAATAAATCTTAAAAAAAAAAAACAAAAATAGATGGCACAGCTGTAGGGATTTTGCTTAATTTGAAATGGAAAGGTCTGCTTCTAATCTGGACACCTTGAATTCAGATCTTGAGTTGGGAAGACACACCTTTAATCCAGATCTAATCTGGACCACTCCTTCTGTTGGAAGCCTGCTTCCCTCTCCCTGCTAGCAAGTCCACTCCTTTACTGGCTTTACAGTCTACTTCTTCAGGATTCCAGCACACACTGAAAACCAGATGAGACCTCCAGCCTCATGGACTGAGCAACTACTGGATTCTTGGACTTTTTGTTCATAATCAGCTAGTGTTGGATAAGCCTGTAAGTCATCCATCCATCCATCCATCCATCCATCCATCCATCCATCTATCCATCCATCCATCTATCCATCTATCTATCTATCCATCCATCCATCCATCCATCCATCTATCCATCCATCCATCCATCCATCTATCCATCCATCCATCTATCCATCCATCCATCTATCTATTCATCCATCTATCTATTCATCCATCTATCCATCCATCCATCTATTCATCCATCTATCCATCCATCCATCCATCCGTCTATCCATCTATTCATCCATCCATCTATCCATCTATTCATCCATCTATCATCCATCTATCCATCCATCCATCTATCCATCCATCCATCTATCAATTTATCCATCCATCTATCCATCTATTCATCCATCCATCCATCTATCTATTCATCCATTCATCTATCCATCCATCCATCTATCTATTCATCTATCTATCTATCCATCCATCCACCTATACATCCATCTATCACCTTGCTTACACGTTAAGGAAATTGCACTACCGAAAACTAAACAGATCTTAAGAGACAAGAGAAATGGCTCAAAATCAAGGGAGGTAGGTCTGGGAGGATCCCCAAATCGAAAGAACTTCTTGGAACAACTAATGATGAGTCCACTCTTATGTGAGAGGACCAAGGCACCTGCAATGGACTGGTTTTCCCTGCTTCATGGAAGATATCAAAATATACGCTCAAATTGTATTTTTTCCTTGAGTTTACCGAGGTCAGCTTTATCACCAACAAATCCTTATGTGTGGAACATTGTCCTAAACAATTGTAACATAAATTGGTAAAAGAGGAAGTAGGTGGGAAGCAGAAAATGTATATAAAAAATAAAGAGCAATGCCGGGCGGTGGTGGCGCACGCCTTTAATCCCAGCACTCGGGAGGCAGAGGCAGGCGGATCTCTGGGATTTCGAGGCCAGCCTGGTCTACAAAGGGAGATCCAGGACAGGCTCCAAAGCTACAGAGAAACCCTGTCTCGAAAAACCAAAATAAATAAATAAATAAATAAAGAGCAAGGCTAAGATAATCATGCCATTTGTCTGCTAATGACTTCTTACTGATCTTGTTTAACTTTATATTGCCATGATTCAGAATCATCTCTTTCCACTAAACTTTGAGGACACCCTAAGTTGTGAGAGGAAAAGGAGGAATACAATAGTATGTGAGAGTCAATGATCCTGCCCGCTTCTGGAATGCAAAGAACTAACTTGGGGTGGGGGAAGGGACGTGGAAACAGATTCATGAGACTTGAGTTAGAGGTGGTGGCAAAGATATCCCAGAAGGCACTTCTTAAACACATCCGGGGATGTCTTTCTTGTGTTTGTGTTTAAATGGCTAAACTGGAGAAATGAACAGGAAGATCAGAGGTAAAGCAGAAAAGGCAGAAGTTGTTCAGGGCTGATCTAGGTTGAGGTGTAGAAACTGCGTCTCCTAGGCTAATCGATGGCCTCTCAAGTCCAATAAGCTAAAGACCTGCAGCCAACAGCTGCACTGGTTATTTTGTCTGCCTAAATGAAACAAAAAGCGCTATTTTTTTTCAAATAGTAATTTTTGCAATAGAGTCTTGTAGCCCTAACTAGACAGTAACTCAACTGACTGTAGCTCGGAGTTACAGGTATGAGCTACAGCTTTTAAGAAGACTTTCAGGGGGTCATGAATGAGAAAGCTGCATCAGAACACATGTGTGCTAACAATCTAACACACTGGCTGGGGAAGACAGGAGGATCCCTGGGCTCAGTGGATACTGGCAAACCTGCTTGGTGAGTTACAGGCCAGTGGAAGACTTCTGCAGGTATCATACACGCCAGTTAGCATGTTCAATGTACTGTAGGTACATACATGCCAGTTAGCGTGTTCGTGTTATCTAACATGCTTCTTTTAATCAGTACATTTTGAGATATTTTACACAAGTAGAGTTCCTTGATAATTTAAGTCAGTGCAGCCAAGAATACATTTCATGACCTTAATGTTTTGGGAAACCAAGGAAGTTTGAACAAAACTCTCCAGGAAGAAGCTGCTCCTCAAACCAAACCTTCTGCAAGGCTGACTGTTGGGAGCTGTGGTGACTGGGGACAGTCTGGACTGTCACAAGTCCAGAGGCCGCCTTCAACCCTCTTAGATCCATTCACCTCCCTCCTCTCGCTGACTGGAAGCTTTGTGCCAGCCAGAAAAATCAATTGGAATGTACAGACGGCACCAGATTCCCTTTGGTGAACCGTGTCCTCAGATAACATCTGAGCCTGTAGCAAAGGTGTCCTCACTTTTCTGCAGCCTGCTTCTTGGATGTCTCTACCAGTGGGTTTGAGAAGTGTCTTTTGGGGGAAATTATTTATTCATTTCCCTATGCATTTAGCGGTGCTCTTTTCCCTCAAGGGTCACAGAGATCAAACTGGGATTGTCAGGTTTGACAGGAAGTACCTTGATTTGCTGAACCATCAAACCGTGATCACTATTAACTATTAACTATATTAACTACTACTATAAAAACTTCATGAAACTGCCTTATTGGAACATAGAATTTTGGATAACCTAAATCTGTGCCACCTGGTCATGGGCACTCATATTTGATTCCAGGATAAACTATGTCCCAACTTTGAGTTGGGAGCTGTGGTTCTGCCACAACGGAAGATTATGACATTAATCTTTTTTAAAGCTGTTTCCTTATACATAGATTGACTGTCTATGGGAACAAAAGAACAATGTCAGCACACAGAGGGTACTTAAAGAAACGTTACCTCCACTCCAGCATAGCCAGGGGGTAGGAAAGAGACACTGTCAGCCTCCTTGGCACAGCCAGAGAGAGCTCTTGACTCCGCTGTGCCTCTAACTTTGATTTGCCTGAGATCTGTGTGGCCCTTTTCCTGGTAAATTACATATGCCTTTTGTAATAATATTTTGTTTCTAAGGGACATCTTTTGAACTAACACTGGCTGTGTGCCTGGTTTTTCTGCCTTACTAATTTGTATTTTAATAAAAATGGAAATTTTCTTTTTTATAATCTGTCCACCTCATTTTTAGGTTTGGCTTAAATTAGGTTTAATGCTTTCCCAGAATTATTGCCTTCGTTCTCCTGCGTCAGACGGAAGAACCCCTCCCCCACTTTGGCTTTCACTTTCATTCCTGTTGTTGTTGGTTTGCTGGGTCCTTGCCTGGTTTATTTCACTTGCCAGATTCCTCAGTTCCCAGCTCTGTTCTCTGGCTCCTCTCTCCAGTGCCTTGGGGGAGGGACACCATTTTGTTTGTTAGCAGTGGCTTTGTTTCCCCAGTTTCATTCTGAGTGCTGTTCCCGGCTCCTGCTGGGGCTTGAAACCAAGAGCGAATGACTCGCTGTTCTGCACAGATGCCAGGCCTGCTTTGATTCCTCCAAATGCTCCTTCCTCACCCAGGGTTGGCTCAGGCCATTTCTAGCTGGAATGAATGCGAATCCTTGCACCACTGGAATAAACAGAACACAGTCACTAGGGTTCTATTGCCCAACCCCAGCAAGCATGGAAGTCATTTAGTTGCAATCAGGGAGTGAAGATGGTATATTGCTTTTTTTGTTTGTTTGTTTTAAATCACATTCATTAATTTGGTGCACATGTGTGCCTGCATGTGCCTGAGTGTGTGTGTGTGTGTGCACGCGTGCGCGCACGCACGTGCCTGTGTAGACAAGTACAAAGGTATGGAGATCAGGGGACAGCTTGAGGATTTCAACTTCTACCATGTGACTCCCAGGACTCAAAGGTTGTCAGCCTTGGCAGCAAGAGACTTTACCCACTGGCCCTTCGTTCTCTCGCCTTAAACCAAAGAACCTCCTCCTCCATTTGGCTGGTTTCTTGTGCTTAGACCACGAGCAGATGCCATGCCATTATGCTATGCCTGGCTTCGGTTGTTGTTTTTAGTACTGGTGTGTTAAATATTCTCACTCTAGACATAATAAGTGTTAGGGAGCCCATCGAGCCCCTGAGATGCAAAGCCAAGTAAAACTGTGTCTGAAATTTCAGGATGTGGCCACTGGGTCCTGGGAGCCGGTTGCTCTTCCCTCACAAAGGAACAGAGACTGTTAATCCCAAAGGTGTGAGGAGAGAGACTGTTAACTCAAACCATCATGGCCAAATTAATTAAGGCAAGCTTTTTTTTTTATTTGCATACACAGCCTGCCTCCCCCTGCAGGGGGTTCAAGAGGTCAGTATTGGATATGAGAAAGACAAGGCTTTTATAGCTAGGACTAGGGGTTCAAATTTGGAGGACAAGATAGGTGGTGTCGCAGAAACCAAACATAGGCATAGCAAGTTAGTCCCTCCAGAAACAAAGACATGGTTGCCATTCCTGGAACAGCAAAGACCAATCCTTGAGAAACAGGTTTAATCGTAAACAGGAATGAACCTAGCTTGCCTTTACTATAGGATGACTTTTAAGCCTAAAATCGAGGCAGGCTGGTTCTTCAGAATCACCCTCAGACTTAGGATGTACCTTTGCCCTGATGAACAAGCCTGGCTCCAGCAGCTGGAGCAGAAGCTAAGTGTTTGTTCACCTCTTAAATTGCAAGTACAAAGCACACACACGTGTGTGCACATGTATACACAGGGGAGAGAAACAAATAATTGGGAATAGCATGTGACTTTTGAACCCCAAAACCTATCTCCAGTGACGTATCTCCTAGAGCAAGGCCAGACTCCCAAACAGTGCCACCGCTGGGGACCAAGTGTTCAAATGCTGGAGACTGTGGTGGACATCTCCTTCAAACTACTACAGAGGAGGAGAAAAAAAGGATAAAAAAATAAAGTTAAGACAAATAGAAGAAAAAAAGCAA
The DNA here is from genome assembly GCF_950005125.1 of Chionomys nivalis. Classification (NCBI taxonomy): domain Eukaryota; kingdom Metazoa; phylum Chordata; class Mammalia; order Rodentia; family Cricetidae; genus Chionomys; species Chionomys nivalis. Next base: position 73,991,000 of record NC_080097.1, read on the forward strand.
AACAAAACAAACACAGAGGCGTTTGATTGCTTCTTGGAGCAACATTATTTTGCTGAGCCACTGTGGCTTTTCACTGGGCAGCAGGATCCTTTAGGCCAAGACAGCTGTGGCAACCATGTGAGAATCCACACAAGAGAAAGGCCCTCTATCCACTGGCCTGCTGCCCCACAGCTGACCAGTGAAGCTGTCCCAGAGGGTCCCTGTGCCTGCCTACCTGAGGTACGCGAGAGGTTTCCAAAGCCTCTCCATATCGCTTCTCCAGACCGGGCGAAGGAGACTTCCCGGGACTTGGAACCAACTGAGGCTTCAGAGGGCATCATCTGTGGCCTGAGGAGCTAGTACAGCACACCTGGTGGGTTTGTGTGGCGATGGCTCAATAGTCACCGAGCACTCGCTACTCTTGCAGAGGACTGGGCTTTTGTTGCAGGAGGGCTTCTCTTCCTGCCCAGTCCCAAAGCTGCTTTTAAAATAACGACTCGGAGTCTTAAAATCAATTACAAACTGTTTGGTCTATTAACTCGGGCTTATTATTAACTAGCTCTTAGAATTTAAATTAACCCCTTTCTATTAGAGGCTCCAGGCTTGCTACTTCACATCTTGCTTCTTCAGCTGCTGCGGGTGTCTTCCCCCATATTCCGCTTGGTTTTCCTGCCTAGCTTTATTCCGCCCTGCCACAGGCCAAACCAACACATATTGCAGCATACAGAAGGACATCCCACGCCACTGGGCTCCATTCTAAACATGCACATCAGCTAGCTCACAATGGCTTGCACCTCCAGCTCTGGGGATCATGCACTCTCACCTCCTTGGGAGCCTGCACTCACACTCACATACCCACACTCAGGCATACATACATATAATTGCTCTTAATTTAATCTATTTTAAAAAATAAAAGGTTACAATGAGCTAGCATTTCACTGGGGAGGTAGCTCAGTGTTATGTTTCCTAGACCCTGAAATCCATCCTTAGCATCTGTGAGATAGCATTTCCACTCACTAGAATGGCTGTAATAAATAGGATCGATATCAGCAAGTGGTGGCAAAGATTCCAAGAAACAGTGCACTCCCTGTAGTTAGCATGACTGAAGAATGGTTTGACCATTTTAGAAAGCACAGGGTTGGAGAGATGACTCAGTGGCTAGGAGTACTGGGTGATCTTCCAGAGGACCCAGGTTCAAGTCCCAGCATAGAAACCATGCATTCCAACCATCTTCCACTGTAGTTTTAATGAGTCCTGATTCTGGCCTCTGAGAGTACTTCTGGAGTGTGGTGCAAAAACCATACACATAAAATAAAACAAAACCAAATCTCAGCCTGAGGACCACTCCTAGCTACATATTTTTAGTTTCTTGGTAAGGTAGCCATAGATCAACATGCTAGGTCAAGCCAGCTGGTTAAAAGACAACACCAAACCTGATAGGTAAGAATCCCTGAAGATTGCCCTGGCCACCGCAAGAGTACGCTTTAAGGGGTCAATGACATCTTTGGGAAGCCATCCCCGTGCCTATTGTGCTGTTGTGGGTGCTGTATTTCATCCTGGGGTCTAGGTGAAGAAGCGAGGTGTGAGAGGCTCATCAAGTCAAAATTGCCTGCATATTTTATGTTTTCCTTCTCCCCCTCCTCCTAAGATCTTTCTCTTTCTATGGCTCATATATTTGAACGTTTGGTTCCCAGCTGTCAGAGTGTGTTGGAAGGGGTAGGAGGTGTGGTCACCGGGGGTGGGCTTTGAGGTCTCCCAAGCCCATGCCAGCCCAGTCTCACTCTCCATCCTGCGGATCAGATGCAGGTGCTCAGCTACTGCGCTAGGGCTGGGCCTCCCTACCTGAGGCCATGCTCCCTGGCCATGATGGTCACAGATTAAGCCTTTGAAACTGTAGGCAAGCCTCCAATTAAACGCCTTTTTCAGTTGCTTTGGTCATGGTGTTTCATGACAGCAGAGGGCTGTGACCCCCAGAGTTACAGTTCCTGTCAGGTGTGACCCAGGAGCCCCCTGGCTGGATTAGCATCAGCAAGGTAAATCAGATTCTGGGACTGCAGGAAGGAGCCTTGTAAGCAAAGTCACCATTGAGATTCCCAAGACACATTCCAGAGAGGAGTGAAGCCTTCTCCAAGGTCAGACATCTTTAGGTTGTCACCGTTTTTAGTGCTACTTTAACACTCTGCTTTGAAAACATCACAATATAAAACAAACACTAGAAAGGAATGAGTGGTTAATACTGTAAAACTATATTACATATATGTATGAAATTGCTAAAGAATAAATAATAATAATTTAAAGGAAAAGTATTGTATCTACACTATTAGCTCTCTCTTCGTAGCAAGTGTTGGTGATTGTGCTGGGGTCCTTGACTATCGCTTGGCAGAAGGCTTCAATCTTTCCTTTCCAGACCCTCATGATTTCCCATCTTTCTATCCTGCCTCAAATAAAGAACTTATTAGTATAATAACAACATTATTATAGTAATTAATATTAATTATATACAATATGTTAATGCATGATAAATTGTCATCACCATTATTATTAATATTTTACGTGAGGGAAGATACCTTGGAACAGAAAGATGTCAACCAATGGGGATGTGAGTACGACATGGAAATAATGAAGCGGGAGAACCGGGCAGAGAAGTGCCTCTGGGGAGTCCACAAAGGCTGCAACATCACGTGTAAAGAGCTGGCTGGCAAACAGGAAGGCTGGAACTCCTAGCAGAATCTGGCTAAATCTGGCCCTGGCATAGGTGCAAAGCACTTGAAAGTATCTGGCATTGACCAGTGGTTCATTATAACACCGCACACACGCATGCACGCACGCATGCCCCTAACACCTACATTCAAACAACATACACAGAACAACAACAATAAACTTAAAAATGAATTCTAACACAATGAACACTTATTAAGCCCTTGCTCTTTCCCCGGCTTTAAACCCACATTTTCTAGAACTCTTACCCAACCACTATTCAGCATAAAAGACATTTCCCATCCTCCTATACAGCCCTAGTGGTTCCTGGTTTTGCTTTATCAGATTATTATTCCAGAGACACCTCTGGAGCCACTTATATTAAAAATATATATATACTAATAATCGAGGGCGAGAGGAGGAGTGACTCAGTGATTAAGAGTGTTGGTTGCTCTTCCAGAGAACTGGTGTTCGAGTTCCAGCCCCCGTAGGAAGGTTCACAACAGACTGTAACTCCATTCTAGGGGATCCAATCAATGCCCTCTTCTGGCACTTGTTGGTGCGTGCACATATGAGTGCATACATATGTGCGCATGCACGCGCGCGCGCGCGCGCGTACACACACACGTGTAAGAAAAGGAGAAAATAATCTTAGCAGCCCTTTCATATGCAAACTAAAAACCACCAAAATGGTAAACATAGCTACAGTTAGACAACTCTTGAGAAGACCATGCTTGAGTATATCCTACTGTTTCCCCAAGCACCTCACTTTCTCTCTACATCCACGGTTAGAATCTGTGTTAAGAACATCTTTTAGTGGACGGCAACGCTGAGAAGTCCACGCCCACGCTTTCGTCACGCCGTGCTCTTCCTCGAGCAACCTTCTTTCCATTTTTCACGACAGCTCCTTTCATATTGCCTCATCCTGACTTTTTCTTTTTCCTCTGGTTGTAGCCAAGACCCCTAAAAGGTTAAGAGAACTTCCCAGACTGCTGGAGGCGACAGTGTGGAGCTGTACCTCTGCTCCTGCTACTGTTCCCTGCACAGTGGTAAGAACTGTGTACACTGGAGCATGCCCGGGAAGCCCATGGTATGCAAATGAGCCAAAAGTGCTGAGCGCAGGGGGTACAAACTGGTCAGCCAGTTTTAGGGCAGGAACTCAGGGATCAAGCAGCTCTAATTCTTACCAGAGGCCAGAAATATCCTTGGTTAGGACTTGGCCAGAGGCGAAGCATTCCGGAAGAGAGCGCCCCAGTTCCTTGTCTGGTTTCTTGTTCATCTTTCTCTTTCCCTTTTACACAAGAGATGAGCACCCCCACTCCCGTCCTGGAGACTGTGTGTGTGTGAGAGGCACCTGGACACCTTGTTCAGGGACAACTGATTTGGTGGGCCTCAATTCTGTGTCCCCTACTAGCTGCCTTGCCTCACAGACAACATTCTATGAATTTCATTCTTTGAGTTGGTGAGACAAAGAGACGCCATTGGGTTCCTTAAAGCTTCTTCCATCCTCAGAGACCACAATTGCTCCCGTTTTACATGGACCAACATTTTTCTTTCTTTCTTTTGTTTGAGACAGTGTCTAACTATGTAGACCTCAAACTCAGAGATCACCTGCCTCTGCCTTCTGTGTGCTGGGCCTAAAGGTGGGTACCACCATGCCCAGCGTGGACCAACATTCGATTTTCCTGCTTAAGCTTTGCCTTCCTCATCTTCCTCTTCCGGTCCTCAGAACTCAGCTCTGTACCAAAGACATTAGTCCCTGTCTCTCCCCTTTGATACACTCCCCTTTCACATCTATTGTGAGCTGGTGTGAATGAAAACTCCCGAGAAGAAGCCATGCCTTTAGAAACTGATTGGCGGGTTAGGATTCCAGTACTGTGGAGAGATTGGAATGTTGGCGGCCCAAGGGGCCAACATTCCAATCTTATCTCGGGCTAAACTTCAGCCACCCTCCTACCCTCCTTCCTTAATAGGCATCCCTTGCCCACCTCTGCCTGAACTTAACATGTTGTAAGTAATAGACGACCTTTCGGAATCTATTAACTTAGCAGACGTAAAAGCTAAGAATGTCATCAGAGAGCATCTTGGGCCTATAGGAAAGCTACCTCCCTGATGTCCCCACCACTGTATTTTAAACTTGTCTTGATTTATGACTTTCCTCCTTCTGTGCAGCTTTAAAAGTTCATGAAACTGCTTTCACATCGGAACATTGAATCTGGGGTGGCTTAACTCTGTGCACCCAGGCCGCGATCACTTAAAATGATCCCTTTAAGATACGAGCTGTGGTTTTGCGTCTCCCTGCTTTCCTTCCCTCTATGGCCAGGGCTAGTGAGCGTAGGCAGAGGGAACATGGGTAGGAGAAGGTTGCCCGGCTCCTACATCTTCAGAGCCACTGCCAGACTTTACTGCCCCTTCGAGTACTGTGTGCGGGTACAGAAACAGGTTTCTTTTCTCCACCAACAAAACAGGACAAGTTTGAAAGTCAAGCAAAGCCAAAGTTTATGAAAAGGAGACACATTTTTTTAGAGCTTAAAAGAAAAACACTCCAAGCTGCAAATCTCAGCGGCTGCCCAGAGGAGGAAAATTGAGGAAAAAAGGAGAGACCATTTGTGCTAAGCAGGTACAGGAGTCGGCCACACAGCAGCAGGCAGCTTTAGAGACTGAGCACGGAAGCCCAAAGGACCAGGAAAAGGCAAACAAGCAGTACAACAGAAACAGGAAAAGCTGCAACTTTCTGAGTCAGGATGAGGCCAAACCTTATCGAGCCAAGCAGCAAGACCCAGACTTCCTCCTTTCCTGTTCCACAGTCAAACTACAGGTCAGGCAACCCCTCCACTGTCCTCTTCCTCACCTTAGGCTCCTGCTCTCCACCCATCCCCCACCCCACCTGACCTTCTGGGATGTCCCACAGGGAAGGGAGAGCTTACCCCCATCCCAAGTCAGTGATCACAGCCCCACTAGCCCTGGTCGGCCTGGGACTCAAGGAGATCTACTTGTCTCTGCCTCCATTAATACTGTGAGGAGTAAAATCACAGACCCAAAGCATCATGGCCAAATTAATTAAAGCAAGCAATTATTTAATTCTTTTGTTTGTTTGTTTGAGACAGGGCTTCTCTGTGTAACAGTCCTGGCTGTCCTGGAACTAGCTCTGGCCTCGAATTCTCTGAAATTCTCTTGCCTCTGCCACTACCACCTGGCACAAGTAATTAATTAAAGCAATCTTTTTTATCCATGTACACGGGCTGCCTCCCCCTGAGATGGGATTCAAGAGGTTAGCATTGGACATGGGCAAGATAAGGGTTTTTTTTATTTTTTAAATTTATTAATTTATTTCTTTATTAAAGATTTCTGCCTCTTCCCCGCCTCCCATTTCCCTCCCCCTCCCCCAAACAAGTCCCCCTCCCTTGTCAGCCCTAAGAGCAATCAGGGTTCCCTGCCCTGTGGGAAGTCCAAGGACCACCCACCTCCATCCAGGTCTAGTAAGGTGAGCATTCAAACTGCCTAGGCTCCCACAAAGCCAGTACGTGCAGTAGGATCAAAAATTCATCCATATCTATCACCATGCACAAAACTCAAGTCCAAATGGATTAAAGACCTCAATATCAGTCCGAACACACTGAACCTGATAGAAGAGAAAGTGGGAAGTACTCTACAACACATGGGCACAGGAGAACACTTCCTACGTAAAACGCCAGCAGCACAGACATTAAGGGCAACATTGAATAAATGGGACCTCCTGAAACTGAGAAGCTTCTGTAAAGCAAAGGACACTGTCACTAAGTCAAAAAGGCAACCCACTGACTGGGAGAAGATCTTCACCAACCCTGCAACAGACAAAGGTCTGATCTCCAAAATATATAAAGAACTCAAGAAACTAGACCAGAAAAGGCTAATCAACCCAATTATAAAATGGGGCACTGAGCTGAACAGAGAATTCTCAACGGAATAAGTTCAAATGGCCAAAAGACACTTAAGGTCATGCTCAGCTTCCTTAGCAATCAGGGAAATGCTAATCAAGACAACTTTAAGATACCATCTTACACCTGTCAGAATGGCTAAAATCAAAAACACTAATGATAGCCTTTGTTGGAGAGGATGTGGAGTAAGGGGTACACTCATCCATTGCTGGTGGGAATGCAAACTTGTGCAAGATAAGGGTTTTTATAGCTCAGGGGAAGAGGGCTTCCAAATGGCGGATTTGGCAAGCGAATGGGTGGGGTTACAGGAACGGCAGAACAACCTTTGAAACAGGGAAGACATGGTTGCCATTTCCTGGAACAGGCAGCTCGGAGCCATTCCTAACCTTTGAAAAGCAGAGGTTTAATCAAACAGGAATGAACACATCTCTGGGATCTGTCTTCACGTAAGATGGCTTTGAAGCCTAAGATGGAGGCAGGCTGGTGCATGGTGCCACCACACCTGGCCCAAATTCATCTGTAAACTTTGGAGAGCTGCATCAAGACAGGAAAGAGATTCTACGAAGAGCAGGCGAGCTCTACAAAGAAGAGCTTGAAGGAGCTGGAGAGATGGCTCAGCGCTCGGCACTGGCTGCTCTTCCGGAGGACCTGGTTTCATTCCCCGCATCCGTGTGGCAGCTCACTGCCCATCTCCAGTCCCTGCGGAACTGGTGCCGTCTTCTGGCCTGGGTACATAAACTTCCCAAACGTTGCTGGTAACATAGTGAGAAGCTGAGTCAGGGACTAGGGAATTAGTGGTTCGGCTTTAAAGGGAAACTTTTTACCCATGATGTCTAGAATACTTTTCAAATTATGTCATCTAAAACCTTAGGGCTGGGATGACGCACTGGAGCGGGATGTCACAGCCCTGCTGTGTTACAATAATTACATGAACTCCGTTCTTCTGACCCGCGTCAGGGTGGGATCCAAGGGTTGGGTCTCTAGGACAGCAAGGTAAGGAGTGCAGTAAGTTCCAGAGAAACCTGGAAGTGAAACCTCTTAGCTTCACCACTGAGAAATTCTCAACTTCAAGCCAGCTTCTGTGAGGCTGGCCTGGGGGTGGGGGGGGACGGGGAGTAACTCACCTGGCCTTGGAGAAGGCGCTCCGCAGGAGCAAGGGAGGCTTGTGGGAGGGAAGTCATTTGTTCTGGTAGAGCAGTTTAAGGGGCCGGTTCGTGTGGGCAGGAGTTTAAGAAGAACGCGTTTGGGGGAGGCATAAGGAACTAGTGATTCCCATTGAGAAGTGTGGTTTGCTGAGGCCCAGATGCAAGGGTGTAGCAGGAAGCCCCAGAGGGACTGAAGAACAGGTCTTCGGTGTCACTTAAGTTTATATACATACCATATGGATACAAAAGCAATGTATATGAATGCAGAACAATTCAAAATATAACAACAAAAAGAACCCATTCTGCCAGCTAAACACATTCTTATGAGTTCTATAGGTGGGTTTAAGGTAGATGCTGTGTATTTGGGGGACAGTGCCTGACGTTTTACACGGAACATTATTCAGCTTGGGGAAGACCGTGTGGTGAGCGCTATTGTGCCTTTCACCCAATCCACCACCTCTCAGGCCACTCACGTACTCCGCAGGTATCCTGTCAGTTTGCGTTGGACCGCCTCTGTGTGCCTCGTAAGAGGATGGCTGTGCTCTTAGATAGCATCACTGCTAGCCTGCCCGTTGTCTTCACTATCAGTCTTATAACAATTCTAAATGTTCCTCTTTCTTACTTCACTACTTCTTGTCTTTGGAAGGTGGAACCTGGGTTGTTTATCTAGGCAGCCAGGGCAAAACAGTTTTGTACCTCATACTGGGGAGATTAGAAGGAGACTGAGAAGGTGTGTCCCGAAGCTCGAGACCTACGAGCCGAGGAAGGGTGACAGAAAGGACCTTCTGCTCAGACGAGGATGCCCAATTTATTCCCGCCCCCGGAGGGAGTTCATCTCAGCTCCCTTTCTGCAGAGTTTCTCTGGGATCTCTGGTGTCCTTCTCTGCTATTCTGACTCTTGAGTCAGTATCTGCCAATCAAGCGAATTTGACCTTTGGTCTCAAAGTTCTGGAAAGGTGGCTTTTCATTGATAAATTGTTCTTTTCCTAGGCTTTGTAACCAACTATCAAGCTGATAGGCGTGAGTGGCTTGTTGTCCAGGTGCCCTTACCTGGAAGCTCATGGCCTTCCCAAGAAAAGGGCTAGTTTCTCGGATTATCAGACACCTGACGGTTTCATGAAGAGAAAATGCCTCTCCAGCCTGAAATAGCTCCAACTGTGATGATTCTCTGTGTGGCACAAAGATACGACTACAAATGGAGGAGCGTCCACGCCTTCTTGACCTGAATGGCGGGTTGCCGGTTTTTTGTCGTTTTTAGTTTCTGCTACAGTGTCTCACTATGCAACCCCTGTGGGCATGGAAGTCACCACATGGATCAGGCTGTCCTCCCAGAAAACTGAGTGCTGTCCTGAAATTCCCTCGACAGACCCGCCTACCTGTCTCTGCAGTGCTGGGACCCGCCCGGCCTATGATTTTGGTTTTTTAGAGGAGATCTCACTGTGTAGCACAGTAAGGTGATCTCATACGTAACATCAGCATTATTTTGCCTATTCAGTTACATCTTTGTGCCTTCATTATTAATCTGTTTTATGACAATGCTGTGCTGTTCCAGCGCGGGCTGGAACCAAGAGTCTCGGCGGAGGGTGTCCAGGTTGAATGAGTACACAGAGCACGAGGTTGAGGTGGAACAGCTTTCTTTATTGTCTGCTGGGCTGGTTTTATAACATGGCACCAAATGAGGAGGGGCTGCGAAGGGACTGTAGCCTGACCCTGGCAGGGATCAAGGACCGGTCACCATGCACTCAAAATTCCTTTCTTCCCCGCTCCAGGAGCAGAGGGAACTTATTATGCTTTTCTTGCAGATAAGCACCTCAAATGGGGGCTGCAATTCCCACACGCTGAGTGCTTTGAAATACTCCTGCTTCAGCCTCCCAGGACTATGGGCACGAAATACTATGCCCCTCACCAGCTCCCGCCCCCGTTTCATGCAGCCTAGGCTGGACTAGACCCATCATGTGTGTGAATGAACTCGTGATCCTCCTGCCTCGACCTCCCCAATGCTGGGATCACAGAAACTGTGCTGTACTGTTGCTTGTTGTTTTTCTAACATGAGGTTGCATGTTGAGCCCTGGAGTTGAGGAATGCCAGCTGCCAGTTTGGGAACCCATATAGAACTCCTCTCGTCTTGGCAGTCGGGGGCAAGGAACACCACAGACTCACAGCCCACAACCAAACTCACACAAGAGACTTATTGGGAACGACCCAGGAGGGTGGCTGTCTGTGTTTGGGTGAGAAGCAGCAGGGAACTGAGCAGAAGTCAGACTTTCTGCAGAGCTTCTTGGAGGGGTGGAGCTTTCCAGGGTGGCCTGGGATTGGTGGAAGTTTTGTGACCTAATTCTGGGGCAAAGTTGGGGGTTGATGGGATTCTTTTTCTTTCCCTTGGTCCTGGTCTTGGAGTCAAGTCAGGGTCAGGTTCTTTCCTTGGCCCTTTTACCCTACATGGGAGGGAATGGTGTTATCTTTAGACTACTTCCTGTGGATTGGGGGCATGGAGGTCCTTGGGGCAAACTTGACCTTTCCCATCAGGGCTTGGTTGGGAGTCAAAGGCCTCTGGCTCCATTGCCAGGAGCTAGTAATCCTGTAACAGACACTGAAAAAGTCTGGTTAGAAATCTTTTGGCCCTGCTGTTGAAGAACTCTAGACAAGAAGTTTACAAGGCAGGGTGTGATTAAGTCAGATTAAGTCGGATTAAGTAGAATAAGTAGGATTAAGAAGAAAAAGGAATGGGAAAACTGTCCTCACTACTTGTCTGTCACAGGGAGGTGTGGGCAGGGGAGAGCTGTCCACCCCACCCACTTGCTGCCTGTAATAGAAGGGGGGCTGATCTGCTGTCCCCCTTGCTGCCTGTGATAGAAGGGGGGCTGACCTGCTGTCCCTCTTGCTGCCTGTGATAGAAGGGGGTCTGACCTGCTGCCCCGCTTGCTGCCCATGATAGACAGGGGAGCTGGCCTGTTGCCCCTTACCTTACCAGCTACAGCACTCAGGAAAGTGAGCCCTGATCCTCCACTGGCAGCATAGCAGAGCTAACATTATTGACATCGATGTGGGGAACTGGCCTGGGAATGTGAGCTGGGAGACCCTCATCTGTCCCACCCCTCATCCGTTGTGTAACAAGCAGGGGAGAAGTGCCCCCCTCCACCACCTGTAGCTGGTAGGAGAGCTGGCCTTGAGGTCACAAAAGTGGGAGAGCGGTCCCTGTCCCTTGGGAGAGCTGTCCCTGTCCCTCCGGAGAGTGGTCCCTATCCCCTGGGAGAGTGGTCCCTGCACCTCGGGAGAGTGGTCCCTGTCCCCCGGGAGAGCTGTCCCTGCCCCTCCGGAGAGCGTCCCTTCACCTCGGGAGAGTGGTCCCTGTCCCTCGGGAGAGTGGTCCCTGTCCCCCGGGAGAGCTGTCCCTGTCCCTCAGGAGAGTGCTCCCTGCACCTCGGGAGAGCGGGAGAGTGCTCCCTGCACCTCACCAGGGCAGCACTGTAGAGCTGGCTCTGATGGTGCAGGTGTAGGAGAGCCGACCCTGAGAGTGTGAAAGGAGAACTGGCTCCACATCTGGCTCATTGCTGCAAGGATTGAATTAACTGGGGCAACACAGGAGAGCTCACCCTGATGGAGAGGATGGGGAGAGCTGGCAGGCCGGCCAACCCTGCCCAGGCCCACAACCAGGGTTACGAGTTGGCGCACGCCAGCATCTCCCCACCTATGATCTGCTGGCGCATGTGAAGGGGAGGATCCTGTAGACCCAAAGTTCAGGATCTCCGTGACACAGGGCAACAATAAAATATCCAAGAGGAGTCTCAGGGAGGACCCAGCATCAATAGTATAGCGGAAACCAGAGACCTTGGACCAGACCAATGACTCTGCAACGAACACTTGCAAGCAAAGATACATGTGTAAAAGGGTTTACTGTGTGACTCATGGTGTCAAATCGCAGCTTCCATGATGAATTTTTTTCCCCTCTCAGCTTTTTTTTCCCTTAAATTTTATTTTATTTTATGTTGGGTGGAAGTTGCAAGGGCAGAGGGTGGATAGGAAGGGATGGGAAATGAATGGAATCAAGACGCATGACGTGAAAGGCACAAAGAATAAATAAAGAGAAAATTAAAAGAAAAGAAAAGGAGGAGAAGGAGGATAATTTCCATATTGAACTATCAAGCATCCACTGGCCAGAGGCACCAAACTGTTTCTTATGCATTTGGAGATCCTTCTGGAATTGTTGGGTCTTATCTTTTACTCTACCTGACTGGTGGACAAAAACAAAGAACAGTATTTTTCCCCGAGGAAGAGGCAAAGACCACCCCTCTCCACTGTTAGTAAATCTAATCCCCACCAGTTGTGTGACCCTATGGCAGCAGTGTGTCTATTTGGCTCTGGAGGGCAAGGATGGTCTGAGCCACCCCTTGGAGATCCTGGATGAATTGAGAGGAAAGCCGATGGTAGATACCTGGGAAAGAGTCAGTCTTGTCCCAGTGGCAATGTCAGTGGTGACACACAGGACTGGTTCTACCGAGGACCTGAACCTTTGACATCTTAGTAACAGCACAGAGGGAGAAAGAACTCTGGAACGTTTTTCTGCTGTAGGGAGGTTGCTTGTTCATTCCTGGCTGCCCAGAACTGAAATAATAACACAGAAACTATATTATTTAAAACACTGCTTGACCAATGACTCTAGCGTATTCCTAGCAAGCTCTTACATATTAAATTAACCCATTTCAATTATTTTATATTTTACCATGAGGCTTGTGTCCTACCAGCAAGGTTCCGGCTGGTGACCGGCAGTAGGCCAGTGGCTTGCGTCTTTCTCCTCTGGCGGCTCCATGGCATCTTCTTACTCTGCCTTCTTTCTCCCAGCATTCAGAATAGTTTTTCCCAACCCACTCTACCCTACCCTATCACAGGCCAAGTCAGATTCTTTATTCATTAACCAATAAAAGCAACACATACAGAAGGACCTCCCACACCATTTTTCATCACCTTGAACCACACTCTTAGACCTTCAGAACTTTAAGCTTTCCCACCCTCAGGCCTTTTAACACTTTCTTGGACTCTCCTACCAGCTGTGTTTTCGCTGACAGCTTCCCCTGGCTCTTTTTGGGAACCTCAGTTCTATCACACCATGCCACATCTCAGCTGCTCTCTGTGACCCCTTCCCGCCTTTTTAGAACTAATACCACCTAAGTGATTCATATTACAAAGTTTAGCTACCAGCCCAAGAGACACTCTTCTATTACATGAAGGTGCCGTTTTAATACCTTATTAAACAAGTGTTGTTTTTTAAATCCTAATTTTTATAAACTCTGTTTCTATGATTTTTGCTTTCAGGAAAGGACTTATCATAGAAAAATAGAGAAAACAGGCATAGAGGGTAAGCCCCCCATGAAGGAGAGATGGATAAGGGAGTTATAGAAAATGGTATAGGCCTTTGATGGCATGCTACAGAGTAATTCCCAACCCTATTAGGATGGGCTGTTGGTCAGAGGGAGGGGTCTCTTGAACGATAAACATCCATATGTAAGAGCTACCCTGGACAGGGTAGATGGAAAGATGGGGAGAAAGCAAGTTTAGATCTAAAGGATTTCTAGAGCATTTTTACAGCGACAGAAGTTGCCATCACTGAAAACTAGCGTGCCAATTTGGGCCATTTGAATTGTACCCAGGTCAAGTTGTTTGTAGTAACAGAGCAAGGCTTTAATAAAATCCGAATCCGTGGAGGAAGAGAAGAAGGGTTGCAAAATGAACTCCACTGGAGGAAGTTTCTATAAGCTCCAAATAGGAGCTGGGAGACAAGAAAGAAGCCCAGGAGGGCATAGAGAAGCGGTGAGACTTCCAGGATGGAGCTGAGAGCCGCCCAGAAGGGCTTAGCAGGACCTAGCAGCCAGCTGGGAGGGGGAGGAGGAGAGGAAACAGGGAGGGTTCTAGCGGAGGGAAAAGAGCAAGAGCCTTAATAACTAGAGAGTTGCTCACATGGTGGGGCCTGGCAGGTGTCGCAGGCTCCAGGAGCCAGAGAGAGGTGTTTACTGAGTAGGTGAGGAGAGACAGATTGCTAGAGCAGGAGGAAGGAAGAGGCAGCTGAAGAAGCAGATCTAGAATTTGGAACCAAATATGATGGTGGCAGAGGCCAGCAGAAACAAGTGATTCGTACATACCTCGAGAGAGTCAAACCACCAACTCGAGTCGGTTTGAAATGAGCTGTGAGCATCCTCTATTGATGCTATCTGGAGAGAGACCCCTGGAAGGAGACAGCCTTTGGAGGAGCTTGGATGTTAGGAGATGGTGAAAAGCCAGCACAGTAGTGGCTGACCTGAAGGTTAACCTTCTTGATTTGTGTCTAAGAAGTTTGGTTGTGGCCAGAGCAGGCAAAGTGCCCATCCTTGGATAGTATGGTCCAATTTTTTTTATAAGTATTCAACAGGAGCAAAGGAAGGTGCCAGTAGGTGATCCAGGACCCTAAGGGCATATCCTTCCTTCTCTGTGTCGTACAGTGAGAAGGGCTGAGTCAAATCAGGGTGTAGGGTTGGCGTCTGGGGGAGGGCCTGATGAAGCTTATGGAAAGGGGAAGTAATGTGTACAAGGAAGGGTTAGTGTGAGGAGCCAAAGGCTGCCTCACATAGAGGGTGGGCAAGAAGAGAGAAAAACGGGATCCATGCGTGTAAGAAACCAGCCATCCCTACGAAGGATAGGATTTCGTCCTCGGTGGTGGGGACTGTGAGTGACTGATTTCAGTGTTTTCTGTCTAGGGTAATGGCCTTGTGAGATGGAGTGAGAGCTAATCCCAGAAATAATCTGAGGGGTGGACACCTGGACCTTAGAAGGTGAGACCCTGTTTCCCCAGCAGGACACAGCTTATAAGGTAGAGGTGTCAGCCTGGCTAATCTGCAGGGACAGACTCCAAAGGAGAAGATTCTCTACATATTATATAAGCTGGATTTAGGGAGAGACAGAAGAACAAGTAGAGGTCCTGGATAAGCAGACGTGGGCTGTCCCGAAAACCCTAGGGTAGGACAGTCCAGGAGAATTGGGTAGTGAGGTGAGCATCCAGGTGGTGAAGTGAGCATCCAGGTGGTGAGGTGAGCATCCAGGTGGTGAGGTGAGCATCCAGGTGGTGAGGTGAGCATCCAGGTTGTGAGGTGGGCGTCCAGGTGGTGAGGTGGGCATCCAGGTGGTGAGGTGGGCATCCAGGTGGTGAGGTGGGCATCCAGGTGGTGAGGTGAGCATCCAGGTGGTGAGGTGGGCATCCAGGTGGTGAGGTGGGCATCCAGGTGGTGAGCTGAACACCTAGGCAGTGAAGAGGTGAGTATCCAGGTGGTGAGGTGAGCATCCAGGTGGTGATGTGAGCATCCAGGTTGTGAGGTGGGCGTCCAGGTGGTGAGGTGGGCGTCCAGGTGATGAGGCGGGTGTCCAGGTGGTGAGGTGAGCATCCAGGTGGTGAGGTGGGCGTCCAGGTGATGAGGCGGGTGTCCAGGTGGTGAGGTGAGCATCCAAGTGGTGAGGTGGGCATCCAGGTGGTGAGGTGAGTATCCAGGTGGTGAGGTGAGCATCCAGGTGGTGATGTGAGCATCCAGGTTGTGAGGTGGGCGTCCAGGTGGTGAGGTGGGCGTCCAGGTGATGAGGCGGGTGTCCAGGCGATGAGGTGGGCATCCAAGTGGTGAGGTGGGTATCCAGGTGGTGAGGTGGGTATCCAGGTGGTGAGGTGGGCATTCAGGTGGTGAGCTGAACACCCAGGCAGTGAGGAGGTGAGTATCCAGGCTGTGAGGTGAGCATCCAGGTTGTGAGGTGGGCACCCAGGTGGTGAGGTGAGCATCCAAGTGGTTAAGTGAGCACTCAGTTGGTGAGGTGAGCATCCAGGTGGTGAGGTGGGCGTCCAGGTGGTGAAGTGAGCACTCAGTTGGTTAGGTGGGCATCCAGGTGGTTAGGTGGGTACCCAGGTGGTTAGGTGGGCATCCAGGTGGTGAGGTGAGTATCCATGTCAGTCTAAGTAAAGGCAAAGATATTTGTGGCTGGACAGCAAAAGGGATGGAAAAGAAGGCATCCTTGTAGTCCAAGTCATAGAAGGGGAGGTGTAGTGATATTTTATAAGTTTTCAATAAATAAAGCTTGCCTGAATATAAGAAAAGCAAAGCAGTCAACCACTCAAGAGACCTTTTACCTCTACCATATCTTCAGACTGAACAGGCCAAATCCTTTTTCGACGAATCCTCAGATTCCACACATGAATGATTTCCTGTCTCTTCCCCTTTATATTCCTCTCTCCACCCAGTTAGATCACTTCTGTCTCCACTTCCCTAGTGTTGGGATTAAAGGTGTGTGACTTCCAAACACTGGGATTAAAGATCCACCACTTGGATCTCTTTCTGGATCCATCCTGGGCAGCCCAGGATAGCCTTGAACTTACAGAGATCAATCTGCCTCTACATCACCTCAGGGAGGTCTCTGAGGGGATGGAAGAGAGGAGAGTATAGGGTTGGGTACTATGAGGTGAAGGGGAACCACTGCTGAGTTGATAAATCAGATATCTTGAACAATGGGGTAGGTTCCATTGAGTTTCTAACCATGAGTATGGGTGTTAAAGGAGGAAGAAGTGGGGCACAGAAGATTCTTCTGTAAGAGGTCAGAGATGAGAGGCTTAAGTCTCCTGAGACTTTGAAGAGAAGCACTAGGAATATATTCAGTGGAGTTTTGTAATTGAATGATGAGAGGGTTTTTTGTTTGTTTATATGTTTTTTGTTTTTGCTTTTTACAGATTTTACAGGTTTTAATCATACCAAACATGCTAACAAATCTTGAGGCACAGAAAGTTTACACAGTAGTTTTACAAGTCTTAAGATAGTGCTGGGTGGTGGTGGTGCATGCCTTTAATCCCAGCACTTGGGAGGCAGGGGCAGATGGATCTCTGTGAGTTTGAGTCCAGCCTGTTCTACAGAGCAAGTTCCAGGACAGCCAGGGATACACAGAGAAACCCTGTCTCAAAAACAAAACAACAAACAAATTTTGAGATGATATTTCTACCTTAGCAAAAGTTCTAGAGAGTCAAACCGAGACCGAAACCAAAAGGGCATGACGTGATTCCCTGCAGGGAACGGTGTGTCCCTTTATTTAATTTTGTTCTTTTCTTTGTCACATAGTGGGGACCAGAATGTTGGAGGAAAACTTTAAGTGAGCATATTGGGTCTACAGGAAGGAGAGGCATATTTGAACTCTAGAGCCAACTTTTAATTGAAATGGGACAACATAAAACAACAGTCTAATGTCTCACATACCTAAAAGACAACTGAATTGTAAAACTGAATTTAGTAAACTGAGAAAAGAAGGGTTAGACATAGGAAATTATTGAGCCCTGGGTTATAGACAGAGGACTCTGGGGGAGGGGATAGAGAGACCACCAGCTAGTGAGGAGTGAGCCCTGTGTGTCCTGGCTGTAGCTGGTCTGCTCTTGCTTTTTTATCCCTCCTCCTGGTTCCAGATCCCCATTCTTTGCACCAAATTTATAGGTCCATCAAGTTTATAGATCCATCAAAGGTTATTTAAAAGATAGGACATTTACATAATGTGGTTGGGAGACCAGACAAAAACAAAGAGGGCTTGGAGTGGAGAATAAAGAAAGCCTGAACATAGGGAATAGGGAATTTCTTTGCATTTCCCTGATTGCACACATATTTTTAAAGGTTGTGAATCATATTGGGATCTAGGGCGCTATCAGGCAGAAATTTGAATTGATTATATAAGGGGTATTGAGGCCAAATTTGATTGCAAAGGCATACAAGTTCAGGTCCTTCAGGTCAGGTGCCAGGTATAGAGATTGGAGGTTTTCTGGGAGGCATCCCAAAAGGGAATGAGAAGGTATGGAAGACACCATTCTCATGGGTGGGGGGGGCTGGGAGCAGAAAGACACTGCAACCTGTAGTGGAGGCCAACGTCAGGACTAAGGGAAGACTGGAAGAGGACACAGCCATGGGTCATCACTGCACTCAGGGAGGGTCAGGGCTCAGCCTGGTTAAGACCAGGGAAGACTTGATGTCTGGTACCAGGGCTTTTGTGACGGCCAGAAAGTAAAGACTAACACATGGTGTGGGAGGTCCTTCTGCCTGTGTGTTGCCTTGGCCTGTTGATAGGGCAGAACTTAGGAAGGCAGAGAGAGAGACACCATGGAGCCACCACCAGAGATAGACGTGCTGAAACTTTGCTGGTAGGCCACGACCTTATGGTGATACACAGATTAATGGAGTTGGGTTAAATTAAGATGTAAGAGTCAGCCAATAAGAAGCTAGAGCTAATGGGCAAGCAGTGATTTAACTGATACAGTTTCAGGGCTAAGCTAGCCGGGTGGCCGGGAAAAACAAGCGACCCCTTGCCTACAACAAACACAGAGTTCTAGAATGGCAGCTACATCCACTGGAAAGGGTAGAGAATGGAGCTGCGAGAGCCACAAGGGCCTAGAGGAGTGTGGGATTAGCAGCAGCTCCACAGAGGTGAGACTACACATATGCGCCTTCTCCAGCCCAGGTTTCCCCACATCCCTGTTGTGTGTATGGAGTTCTCTATTGCTGGAGACACTGGTCTCTGGGATTTCCTGGGCTCATGGTAGATTGCTCTGTGTGCTGTATTCAGACTGCCCTGTGTTTTCCATAAGGGTAATCTTGGGGCTCATCAAACCCCACAGTATGACAGTATCTACATAGGTAATGTTAATTTACTGTGTGTGCAGTTGGGATTCAACCTCCCTATAAAGGTTGTGTTAACGATGCTATCTTCCAAGCCAAACACCTGCCATGACCTCAGCTGTGCTGCTTGGAGAGCGTCAATGAAGAGGCCTGTTGACTGTTGGTTTGCTACTGTTGTTATATTTCATAAGATGGCTGGATGTTTTTCCAGAATGAGAAAGGAAGCTGGACGCTTAAGCAGGTTACAAAGGTCTGAGGACATTACATAAGGTATACAAAAGGTCAAGGTTCATTGATATCGAATTTCTGCTTAATTAACAGTTGCTGGTCTACTTTCCACAGCAACTACAAGGACTGGTTTAAGTCTTTGGCTTTTGCCCAAGCATTATCTAAGAATTATGTAGTATTAAAAGTAGCAGACTGGTGTAACTGATCTCCTGGGTGTTTGGCAACCTCATCTGTTATGATTTCAGCCACAATAAGGCTGACACTTCCAGGTTCTAGGCCCACGCATGTGTGGACAAGACCTCAGGCAGAACTGCCTAATGGCCTGGGGCCCCACATGGTCCAAGCGCATGGGTGGTTGCATCAAGTCCTTGCACGCACGAGTGAGCCCCATCATCTGCGTATGACGCAGTCACATCAACCGTCATGCGCATATGCTAGACAGTTTTTAAAAGCTGGACGTGCCATCTCTCCCCCCATCTCTGCACACTGACTTCCCCAAGCCTGTACACGCCCCCTCTAATAAACTCCTAAGCAGGTTTGTTGCATGTTCCGTGTTTCCTTCTCAATTGTGCCAGGTAATTTCATTGCTGTCATGAGATTCGGGAGGCTCTCCTGCCCCACTCCCCTCTCCCCAGGTCGGGAGCCGGAACTGAGTATTTTTTCCACAACCACCACATGTTCTATCTGCCTGAGGTGACCTCTGTGCACACCACCAGCTTCAATTGGTGAGTTTCCTCATTCTGGTCAGCTTAACCATTTCTCCGCACCCAAAGAATTGACTGTTGAGCTCCCAGAAATCTTCTGGTGTTCCTAGAAATGGGGGACAGCCCCCAACCACAGCCTTCACAGATACAGTTGAGCCCTTCACTGGATTCATCTCTGGATTGCTTCCCTTAGCTAAAATCATGTTTGGACAACCAGGGGTCAGTCCTCCCGTGACTGGGGGCCCAGGGCCCCTCAGATTTTTCTTTCTCCTTTTTCCCTTTTCTTTTGGACCACTCGTCAATGGTCCCTACCGTGGGCTCTCTGGTTTCTGAGTCACCCCAACCCGAGCGAACCAGGCTTTAGCACCCTGCCTATAGGTAAAGGACACTCTCCTATAAGCCCTGCGGTGTTCGCTACCGTTTTACACCCTGCCTGTAGAGGGGAGACGTCCCCTGTAAGCCTTCTGGTGTTACTGTTTTCACAGGTTTTCACGGTTTCAGCTATGGGTTGCAAGCCATCCAAGATCATCAATCCAGCCTCCCTTCTGGGATGCCTTTTAGGGGCCCTGAAACCCCAGATCTTAATGCTCTGCTTACAGATTCCCACACTTGTCCATCTTTGTTCAAAAAATGGCCTCATTACAAATTAGATAGCAATTTAAAGGGGCCACCTAACAGCACCTTCGATCCCAATATTCTACGGGAGCTTTTAACTACTGTCAGCACACAGGCACATGGAAGGAGTTTCCTTATATCCAAGCCTTTTACTACTAAGCTCGAAGTCCCAGTCTTAGATATCACCTTTCTGGTATCTCTATGATCCTACCTAATAACCTACTTCCTGAAGAGCACAAGGGAGTTTGGGAGCAGGGCAGACTACATGCAGACGAGGTTCACCAAACACAAGCAACACACCCGGGCAGGGTGGGGACAGAGGCTGTCCCCGAGTGGGAACCACGCTGGGACAATAACATTCTAGGTGGAATTCTAGCTAGGGACTGGACTTTGACTTGCTTTCTGGCAGGTGTCTGCAAGGTTGCCCTCAAGCCAGTGAACTATAATAAACTCTCAGAGATCATTCAAGATATGAAGGAAAATCCTTCTACATTTTTGGAATGACTCACTAAAGCCCGCTTACAATATACTAACTTAGTCCAGAAACCATAGAAGGGAGACAGTTACTCATGACTCATTTTTTTTTTATGACTCACTTTTTTTCTCAGTGCTACCTTGATATTAAGGCTAAACTTAGACGTTTGAAGAAAGGCCCCTTGACCCTGCAGGCAGAAGTCTTAGAGTTGGCTTTTAAGGTGTACCATGTGAGGGATGACAAAGCCTATAATCATCACTGTCACGTGCTAGCCATGGTCCTCCGTCCAGCTGAGTTGACAGACCACCTGATCCATGCTGTCTGTGCTGCTCCCTTGGCCCCCAGGGCCAGAGAACCAGGCTCATGTTTCAAATGTGGTAGAACTGGTCACTGGGCCCGAGCATGCCCTAATCCTCATCTTGGTCCCACGAGACCTTGTTAAAGATGCCATAGGGAAGGACAAGGAGCAGTCAATTGTCCTGGTGCACATAGTGCATTGGAGATATCAAACCCTTCTAGGTCTGGCCATGGACAAGTGAGGCTGCCCAGGTTCCTTTGACCTGACCACAACCATCATCTGTAACAGGGAGCCACAGGTAAACATCACCGTATCAGGATGGCCCGTTTCCTTTCTCTTGGACACCAGAGCCACATACTCGGTACTGAGGGAATTCTGGGGGCTACCTCTCCTTCTAGTTTCCCTATTGTCGGGGTAGGAGGACAGCCTTATCTACCTCAGCAGACCCCACCACTTAACTGTGTATTTAGAGGTATTTATCTCACTCATTCATTTTTAGTCATGCCAACCTGCAAGATAACTCTTATGGGAAGAGTTTTTTTTGTTTTTAGTTTTTTTTTTGTTTGTTTGTTTGTTTTGAGACAGGGTTTCTCTGTATCTTTGGAGCCTGTCCTGAAACTTGCTCTTGTAGACCAGGTTGACTTCAAACTCACAGAGATCTGCCTGCCTCTGCCTCCCAAGTGCTGGGATTAAAGGCATGCTTTACCACTGCACGGTTTGGGAAGAGATTTTTCAGAAAAAGTAGGAGCTTCCATTTCATTTGCTCTTTCCATTTACCTTACCCCAGACTCGCCAGCAGCTCCCCTCCTCCTCCTCCTTCTAGCCCCACAACCTCCCAGCTCCAATGTATCTTTTCCTCTACCAGCCTCTCAGGTGGACCCCCAAGTCTGGGACACCCAAAATCTCTCT
Source organism: Chionomys nivalis (assembly GCF_950005125.1). Classification (NCBI taxonomy): domain Eukaryota; kingdom Metazoa; phylum Chordata; class Mammalia; order Rodentia; family Cricetidae; genus Chionomys; species Chionomys nivalis. The sequence continues at coordinate 74,012,613 of NC_080097.1, forward strand.
GTTGCTAAACACCATTCCCCGTCATTATCTAATTACAAGACCCTACTAAGTATATCACCCAAGCTCAGTACCCCCCCTCTCTCTAGAGCCTTAAGAGACTTAAGCCTATTATCTCCGACCTTCTAAGAAAAAAAGCTACTCGCCCCACCTCTTCTTCCTTCAACACTCCTATACTTGCTGTTAAAAAACCTACCAGAACCTATCACCTAGTTCAAGACCTGTGGCTTATTAACTCTGCAGTGGTCCCTCTCCATCCTGTGGTTCCTAATCCTTACACACATCTTTCCACTATCCCTCCAGGAACCTCCCATGTCTTAGTTCTAGATCTTAAGGATGCTTTTTTCTCTATTCCTCTCAGCCCTCAATCTCAAAACATCTTTGCCTTCGCCTGGACTGACCCTGGCACTCACCTCTCCACACAGCTCACCTGGTCTCCCCAGGGATTCCGGGACAGCACACACCTATTTGGTTAGGCTTTAGCTTCTGATCTACTCTCACTGTTTCTCTCTAGGTCTAAACTCATACAGTATGTAGATGATTTCTTACTTTGCAGTCCATCCTTGGAGGTCAGAAAAACTGATACCTCTGCTCTTTTAAATTTCCTGTTCAAAAAGGGCTATAGAGTCTCACCTTCTAAGGTCCAACTGTCTACCTCTCAGGACATTTACTTGGGATTAACTATTACCCCAACCCAAAAAGCTATTAACCTAGACAGAAAAAAGTTAATTCAGTCCCTTGTAGTTCCTTCTACAAAAGAAGAGGTTTTATCATTTCTAGGAAAGGAATAGCTGGCTTCCTGAGTTCCTGGATCCCCTCTTTTTCTCTCCTTGCCCACCCCTCATATGAGGCAGCTCTTGGCTCTCTGCATGAGCCCCTTCTCCATCCTATTACTAAGCCCTTCCAGAGACTCCAACAAGCCCTTATCCAGGCCCCAGCTCTTCATCTCCCGGATTTAACTCATTCTTTCTCCCTCTCTGTAACAGAGAAGGAGGGATATGCCCTTGGGGTCATAGGACATCAGCTGGGACCTTCCTTTGCACCTGTAGCATACCTGTCAGAGAAACTGTACCTTACCACTCAGGGCTGGGCACCCTGCATATGTGCTTTAGTGGCCGCTGAGCTTCCTATTATGAGTCAAAGAAACTAACCTTTGGGTCACCTTCCACAGTCTTCTCCCACCACAACCTGTCCCATCTCTTAACTTACAAAATTAGATGATGGGTTAATAGATTGGTATTTGTGAGTTATTGTTTATAGACAATTACATTGGCAAAGATTTTTGTATATGGATACAAAGTTAAATTATTTTGAATATTGTATGCATGCATGCTTCTACCTCTTTTTAAAACATTTTTAATGCTACCAGATGCCCAGGGCAATGTCCCCAGTTAGTTCCTTGGGCACCTGAGGATAGGGAACCTGAAATGAACCTATCCTATAGCCATACTGATGAATATCTTGCATATCACCATAGAACCTTCATCTAGCGATGGATGGAGATAGAGACAGAGACCCACACTGGAGCACCGGACTGAGCTCCCAAGGTCCTAATGAGGAGCAGAAGGAGGGAGAACATGTACAACGAAGTCAGGACCACGAGGGGTGCACACACCCACTGAGACAGTGGGGCTGATCTATTGGGAGCTCACCAAGGCCAGCTGGACTGTGACTGAAAAAGCATGGGATAAAACCGGACTCTCTGAACATGGCAGACAATGAGAGCTGACGAGAGGCCAAGGACAATGGCACGGGGTTTTGATCCTACTTCAGGTTCTGGCTTTGTGGGAGCCTAGACAGTTTGGATGTTCAACTTCCTAGATCTGGATGGAGGGGGGAGGACCTTGGACTTTCCACAGGGCAGGGAACCCTGACTGCTCCTGGGACTGGAGAGGGAGGAGAAGAGGAGTGGGGGGAGGGGGAGAGGGGCGGGAGGAGGGGGAGGGAAATGGGAGGCGGGGAGGAGGCAGAAAATTTTTTTTTCAATAAAAAAAACATTTTTAATGTATTGATATATATTGTATTGTACATTTCTACCTCTGATTAAGATACTTATATATTGTTTATGTATTGATATACACTATTTACATTTTGAGGTCATTGTCCTCATTTATTGCACAGTTGTTTATTCTCTTAGTCTTTAAGTTAGATAGGTATTAAAAATTGTAGATCAAAAGTCATCTATGTCTGTCATATTTATAGTTAGACTAATCAGGTTCTTTAGATACATAGAGATTATATTCTGTATAAATAATCTTCAACCTCTTCAAAGAACTGTAGAAAACAGCATTTAATTTAATCTTAGAGTTCTGTGGTAGTGAGACACAATCATTCCTGGCAACACCGATCTATTCCCTAGATATTGTTGAACACCAAAGACACTCCACTTGGAGCTTGTCTTCTTCTTGGCAAAACCGGCCTCTGGGCAAGGAACTGCCCATACCTCAACTACTGACAAAATACATAGTATCCGAAAATGGATAAACAGAACTGTCAAATCTTGCCAAGACAGGGTAAGACGGTTTTAAAAAAATCTCTTGCCTTTAAAAATAATCTGTCAGTTATTCTAGGCCTTAGCCAAAGTTAGTTGCTTCAACGCTACAAACGTGACTTTGGGTGATTGCCCAGGTAGCCAGTTGTCTCTGTGATTTGTTGCATGTTTTGGAAGTTGTTTGATTGCACTTCCTAATTACTCAGGTAACATTATTTCCCTTCTTGGATCTTTGTTGGGGTTGAAGGCTAGATAATTGTAGCTACTTTCCTCTCATGACTAGGCCAACTTATTTATTATACAAGACTTAAGCTAGTTAGGATAGGATATTTGTTCTTATTGTTTATAATTTTGTAGTAGGTTTAGAACTCTCTTACTTAAACAAAAGGGGGAGGTGCTGGGCGTGGTCCATTTCTCTTTAAAAAAGAGCGGCAGCCCTCTGCTCGCACTCTTGCTTCCGGCTCTTGCTCCAGTGACTGGACTCCTTTCCTGGCTGTCGGTGTTCTGTAAGTTTTTCCCCTAAAATAAATACCCCTTTGAATCCAAACTGGTGTGGGATTGTTTCGTGCACTAACAAACATTACCCCCCTTGCTGAGTTCTTTCCCTCCAGGCACTAGTAGAAGATGCCACACTCACTTCCTAATCCTGCCCACCCCTTAATATCTCAAGTCTCCTACCTCAACCTAACATTAATTATTTCCCATCTCATTCCTGCATAGACGCCTTAGAGGATCTACTGCCCCACCCCTCACATATGCAGGAGGGTAAACTGTTCCAGGCCACTTATACCTGGTACACAGATGGCAGCTCCTTTTTATGTGATGGGACCCGTAGAGCAGGCTATGCCATAGTGTCAGATACTGGGGTAGTGGAGGCACAGATACTCGCTGCAGGCTGAGTTAATAGCCCTTACCTGTGCTTTTCAGTTAGCAAATGGACAATCTTTAAATGTTTACACAGACTCCAAATATGCCCTTCATATCCTCCTGTCCTACACAGCTATCTGGAGGGAGCGTGGGCTTCTTATGACAAAAGGAGGACCCATAACTAACTCAGGTTACATTATGGACCTGATAAAAGCCTCCCATCTCCCTCCCCAAAGCTATAGGAATTATTCACTGTCGGTCTCATCAGACTGACAGTTCTGTTATTTGCTCTTGGGATCTGACTTTTGACAGATTTTACAAGAGGCAGTGATAGCTTTTAAGAACTCTACGTCCTCACGGGTGGGTTGGGTTGGAGGTGAGCCTTGACAAAATGAAACAGAGCTTTGCTATTAGGACAAAAGAGCTGATGTAGATAGGACAGAATTTGCCCGGTGTCAGGAGGTATCTGCGAGAATGTAACTGTATGAACCCCCTGAGGTGACTGAGGTAGGCTTGGGCTTTGGAATGCTGCTGTTCTAGCTGCTTGGTCAGCCCAGTTATTTCCCTTGGTGAGTATGTGTGTGTGTGTTGAAATACTATAACCGAAAACAGCTTACAGAAGAAAGAGTTTGTTTGGATTCACACTTTCAGGGGGCTTGTATCCACAATGTCAGGGAAGGCATGGTTGATTGCATCCTTTTCCATATTCAGAAAGCAGAGATCACACAGGAAGCAGGGTGAGACTATGAGTCCTCAAAGCCCGCCTCCCAGTGATGTACTTCCTCCAGCAAAGCCCCACCTCCTAAAGGTCCCATAACCTTCCCAACCAGGGACCAGTGTTCATATTCATGAGCCTGTGGGAGACTTCCTCATTCAAAGGCCACAGACCCTGGTCTAAATGGTGTGGCTGTCATTCTTTCCTCCTCCTAACACCCACTTTGATCTTCAGCTTGCCCACTCTGTCTTTGATCTTCCTTCTGAGTTCATTCTAAGCTCTTTTATTAACAGGACTAAGAACCTGTATTACTTATTTTTCTGTTGCTATGATAAAACACCATGTTCTACAATGGTTAAATAACGAATCAAGTTATCTATGGGGCTCATGCCTTTCATCCCAGCATTCAGGAGGCAGAGGCTGTCCAAGGCTAGCATAGGGTACGTGGAGAGTGCCAGGGCAGCCAGGGCTACACAGAGAAAACTTGTTTCAAAAACAAAAACAAAAAACTCACCAAACAAAAAAAGACCTAATCAGTTACATAGCCTTGTAGAAAGTCCAGTAGAAGTAACCATACTTTCTGGGAATATTTGGTCACATAAGCAACTTAGAACAATCAACATGTCTTTAGAAGAATATTTTCCTTCACAGGGAAGCCTGTGGGGTTCTCTTTTCTGTCTCTTACTGTCTCTGTGAATCCTGCTCCTGACAGTAGGTATGGTTGTTGTGCTCAGGAAGGGGGGCGTTGGTTAAGGCAGGAGTCACAGTTGTTTGTCTTACTGCCCAGTTTGATCTTTGGTGTTGATGCTTCCGCCTGTATTCACTTCTCCAACTGTCTTAGCTACTTTTATACTGCTATAGAGAGATCCATGTTCAAAGCAACTCATAGGAGAAAAAGCTTATTGGAGCTCACAGCCATGGTAGGGAGCATGGCAGTAGGCAGGCAGGCGTGGCAATGGCAGTAGCTGAGCGCTTACATCCGATCCCCTGCCACAGGCAGATATAGAGAGAGACACTGGGAATGGTACATACTTCTGAAACCTCAAAGCCCACTCTCAGGACACACCTCTTCCAACAAGACCACATCTAATCATTCTCAAACAGTTCTGCTAATTAGGAATCAAGCATTCAAACATAAGAACCTGTGGGGCCGTTTTCAATCAAACCACCACACCAATCAATACTAGTTTGAGCTTCTTTTTGTGACACAAACTTGGCTAGGAAGCTATAAAATTAGTTTTATGTTAGTCATTATGCAGTAAAAGAAAGGATTCTGATGCTTTTCCACTGTTTTTCTGGCAGGTGTTTATTGGGGTATAAAATTTAGCATTCTCAATGTGTGCTGGATGGCTCTTCTGCCCTAGCAAACACCACACAGTAAGTATAGTGATTAGTCACTCGCAAAGCTGAGGTCTAAAACTCCATTCTGCTCCACCCGTCTTTATGATCTGTGTCTCTGAGGGCTTCTGCGGGAAGTAGGGGGTTGAATTCAGTTTGGTATGCCAATAACAGATACACGTGACTAGTTCCCCATACCAACTTGAGAAATCTGGCAAATCATCTTAATTTAAATATTCTATTAAGTTAATAAATGTTACAACATGACAGTCAAACCCAGACTTCAGAATTTTACAGGCTTTGCTTTGATTCCCATTCAAGTATAATTTTTCCCATTGGTGTCCATGCCAACAAGCAGTTGAGTGAATGGGTAGATTTAGCGGCCACAGGACTCACTCACACCTCATTCCAGGCCTACAGACTTCTTGTTGCTCTATTAAATTTCTAGCAAAGTGGTATGGTTGTTTGTATAGTGGAGGTTTATGCTTGATTACTCCACTGAATACAATTCTTATAAATTACCACACATATATTTCATAGTGCATTTTATCTCCCATTTCCATATTTTGTTGACACAAAAATACAAATATATCATTCAAGATCAATATCAGAGAGGCTTTAGCCACTCAGCTTTAAAAGAGGATGTTCAAGTTGAGTCCCCCACCCTCCTGCCCTCTTCCGCCTTATCAGGCTTCTTTCTTCTCATTAGTACAGTCAGTGTTTAGAATTATCATGTGCTACCATGACTGCCTGGACTTCCTCACTGTGGGGTTTGCAGGAGAGTATATTTCTGCACGTCTGTATTTCTTTTTTGTCTATACAGGAACTTCTGTGAATAGATTCAAAGTCAGACAGACCTGAGTTTAAAGGCTGAACCTATCATTTAATAGACATATGATCTTTGGTATTTTTCTTAGGTTTCCTAATGATTCATTTCTATATATACAAAATGAAGATGTGGCATCAGTTTTTTAGAGTAGGGCTAGGCGAGATAGTGTAGAAACGGTTCTTGACTCAGGCCCCTGAGTTAAGTGAGATTATGGCAGAAGAGTGGAGGGTAAAGTCGAAATTAGCACATTAAATTACGTCTGGAAAGCCCACCCCGCCAAGGCTGCTACAAAACAGGCACGAGCAGGAACAGTGCACATCATACAGATGACCTGTGAGAGTCCAGTCTGGATACAGGACCCGCGGGGGTCTGACCTTCCGTCAGGTCTGGGTACAGGACCGGCTGGGGTCTGACCTTCCGTCAGGTCTGGATACAGGACCGGCTGGGGTCTGACCTTCCGTCAGGTCTGGGTACAGGACCGGCTGGGGTCTGACCTTCCGTCAGGTCTGGGTACAGGACCGGCTGGGGTCTGACCTTCCGTCAGGTCTGGGTACAGGACCGGCTGGGGTCTGACCTTCCGTCAGGTCTGGGTACAGGACCCGCGGGGGTCTAACCTTCCATCAGGTCTGGGTACAGGACCCGCGGGGGTCTAACCTTCCATCAGGTCTGGGTACAGGACCGGCTGGGGTCTGACCTTCCGTCAGGTCTGGGTACAGGACCCGCGGGGGTCTAACCTTCCATCAGGTCTGGGTACAGGACCCGCGGGGGTCTGACCTTCCGTCAGGTCTGGGTACAGGACCCGCGGGGGTCTAACCTTCCATCAGGTCTGGGTACAGGACCCGCGGGGGTCTGACCTTCCATCAGATCTGGGTACAGGACCCGCGGGGGTCTAACCTTCCGTCAGGTCTGGGTACAGGACCCGCGGGGGTCTAACCTTCCGTCAGGTCTGGGTACAGGACCCGCGGGGGTCTAACCTTCCGTCAGGTCTGGTCCGCTTTCTCTTCTTCATTGCCCCTGCCACTCTGACTGTCCATGTGTCTCTCTGTGTCCAAGACCCTGGACACCAGGCAAGGACCTTCCACTCTCCAGTCCTCACCTGAACTATCACTCTGTCTCCCAGAGGCAGCAGTTCTGTGACATGACCGCTTACTAAGCTGTCCTCAGCTGCAGGTTAAGCGGATCAACCCTGCCCAAGGAAATGCCATTCTGAAAAGGAAAAATCCTGGGGGAAGAAGATTGGCGTCATAGGACGATAATTAAAATTATCCCATCTTACTCAATGTGAACAACTTTGGAGCGGTGTTATAGGGAAAACCCTGAAAATATTACGCCATGAGATAAGTTTTATCTTGTGTTTACAGCAATGTTGGCCCTTGACCTGGCAGGATGCTCTGATGAGCTGAGTTTAATCTTTGAAAGCAAAAGTAGAACCAGAGAACTGACTCTTGAAGGTTGCCTTCTGGTGTCCACACATGAGCCCTGGCACATTCACACCTGTACCCATCTATATATGTATCAGAGAAGCACACGCACACTCACACGCAGTAAATGTTATTAAATTATAAAATGAAAATATTGTGCTATCCCTGTGTAAAACAGTAGACGTGGGGCATTCACACTCCTGCTCTCCCAGAGCCGACACCGTTTATAGATAACAAATCCCTCTATAGTAGAGGATGACAAGGCGCCCCACCCCCACAGCACTGCTGACTCTTCTTGATGATCCCCAGAGCTGACCCAGCTCTTTCCATCCTCCTCAGGATGACCTTTGACCCCTGTTTCATTACCTCAGATCCGACTGGGTCCTGAGTGTGGGTGTGCTGACTTCTGAACCCTTAGGGTGAAACCAAGTCATGTGGGTGTTCCTTCCCAGAAGCCTCTAATTTGTCCTCAGCTGGAACAGGAATGGGCTGTGCATCCGAAAGTGGTTTGAATTCTTTATTGTGAACACCCAACATGAAACAAAACTGTTCTAACGCTTCCTTACCTCCTTCCTGTCCTTGCCAACAGACTTTTAAATTTTTTTTCTCATCCAAAGACTTTTGCTGTTTTTGTTTTTTTTAATATAAGGGTTTCAGACCTCGAAGTACAAAGAAGAGCGTAATTATAATCTCCAGGAGCTCCCCACACGCAGCTCGAACGGCCATCAGCATTCGCCCATTATGCTTTACCTTCCGTCCCTATTTTATTATTTTAATTTTAACTTTCACTTATTATCTATTGTATATTGGTCATAACCCCCGTACCTTCTTCTCTCCCCTTTCCCGTTAGTTCCCTTTGCCCCCTAGGCCGTGTGACTTCTATTTTCATGGCATATATTCTTATATAATTTTATCTCTCTCTGCCAAACCTAGGAGCCACAAATGGGATAAAACATTTTTCCTTCTGATAATTTACTCCCCACGATTATCTCCAGCTGTACCCATTTTCCTGCATGGACACACTTTGTTGTTTTTTCATGACTGAGAAATTCCACTGTGAATGCGCATTACGCTTTCCGTGTTTGTTCCTCTGTTGATGGACACTTAGGCTGGCTCCATAATTTAGCTGCTATGAAGAGCGCTGCGCTTGTTTGGTTATTTAACAGTTTTAATCACGCTAATTCATTTTGTTTGCGTCCCTGTGTGAGCGCACACAGGCTACGGAGTGAGTGTGGAGGTCGGAGGACCGCTTGCGTCCGTTCTTTCCTTCCACCACGTGGGTCCCAGGGACCAAGCTCAGGCTGTCAGAGTTGAAGGCAAGCAGCTGAACCCATGAAGAAGAAAAAGGAGAACAATGCAAGTTTCCTGTTGCTGTTTTTAGACCCACATGGGTCTCGAGCTGTTTAAGGCCAGAGATGAGCTTGGGTCCTTAAACTCCATCTTCCACCTCTGCAGTAGCTGAGTTTATAAGGCTCTGAGCTGCCACTGTCCTGCTTTGGGCAGTTCTGGGGATTTGAACACAGGTCTTCCTTCCAATATGCTAGGTCAGCCTTCTACCCACTGAGTTACATGGACATTATTTTATTATTCTTGTTTGTTGCTCGGATATGTCAGAGCTAGCTAAGTATTTATTTTAGTGGAATCTCTGCCTGTTTGATCTTAAAATTGGAGGTTGGGCAGAGCAATCCAGGCTCCCGGAGCTCAACCTTCCTTCTTTCCCTGCTAGGTCTCCACTGCTGCCTCACAGTTAGAATCGGGTGCGAATGCATCTTCATCAGCTGGTGACTATTCTTCACATAAATATTGCTGACTACCTTGATTGTAGACAGCGTTTGGCTTTGAGGAGATAAAAGCGGGAGTCAGGAAATGCTTACTGGGAAAGAAAAGTAAAAGCAGTGTGACCCTTGGACTCTGCACGGCCGCCTCTTCACACTGGCTTCCTAGTTAGCTGATTGAAAAGGCCCCCAGCAGAATGCAGCTCTTCCTGGACTGCCTCTTAAGTGGTCTCAGAGTGCACTTTCCAAAGTGTCTATTATTTACTCTCACAAGTTTAGAAAAGATAAAGTTTAAAAACGTTTCCAGTGTGTTTTAGCTGAGTGAATTCTTTTCCTAGTTCTTACGTTGTCTTCAAGTTCTTGACATGCTGGAAGGTGCTGGCCTTTATTCATCTCCTGTAGGAGGACAGGACTGAGCACCATTGCAAAAGATGAACTTCTCAGACTCTGCCATTATATACTCGTAAGAAAGACAAGCCGTTTGGCCCTATCCAACAATTAGTGTTGCTCAGAACTTTCGGATTGTCCTTTGCGAGTATATGAGTCAGGAAGAATCCGTCATCATTTTAAAAGGCCTATTTTACTGTTTTTCATTTGTTTGTTTATTGTTTTGTTGTTTTTTGGGGAGGGACAAAGTCTTACTCTGTAGACTGGCCTTAAACTCACTGTGAAGCATAGGATGGCCTTGAATTTGTGGCAGTCCCATACTCCAGCATACTGAGGTTAGGAGGCCTGTGGCAGCACACACAGCTGATTAAAAAATATGTACTTGGTTTATAGAAGCCTATAGTGTAGGTGAGTTTTTTGTCAGGACCATTCGCTCCCAAATAAACTCACAGAGACTTAGTAATTAGTTATAAATGGTCAGCAGATAGTTTAGGTTTATTACTACCTAGCTCTTACAAATTAAATTAACCCATATTTATTGATTTACATGATGCCATGTGACTCATGGCTTCTTACCCTTCTGTTAATGTTCTCTCAGTCCGGCTCTCCCTCCTAACCTCTTTCTGCCTAGTTATTGGCCAGCTAGCCCTTTATTAAACCAAAGAGAGCAACACACCTTCATAGTGTACAAAAGGATTATTTTATTCCACGGCAACCTAATAATGTCTGGGTAGCAGAGAGTTAGGGAAAAAGAAAAGGGGTCTAGGGCATGTTCAGGATAGAACACAGAACATCAGGGTTAGAGGGGAGCTCCAAAACCGCATTACACACATATAGGTTGTTCGTGTCTGTCTATTTCTTATTCTCTTGAGTTAGTAGATTTATAGAGCTAGTCTCTTGGGACAAAGAGTTCTGGAGAGCTTCAGTCGGTCTACATCACTGTGGCTACAAGGACACATGAGATCATGTCATGTTTGATACATTCATGGTCTTCATGGTTGGACAACAAGTGCTCTTAACCAGGAAGCCATCTCAAAGGATCTCTCTTCTGCCTCCAAGAAATACATCATGTTATCAAGGACTGGCAGTATTTCAGGACAAAGGGATGGACAAGGAGTTCAAAGCATAGAGAACCAGGAAGCAAGCAGGTGACACTGTTCCCATATCTGGTAAAAATAGATTTCCAACTAAAATTAGCCAGAAGAGAAAAATAAAGGTCATTTCACATTGATCGATGGAATAATACACCTCTATAATCATATCCATACACAGAGGTTCCAAATGTCAAACTAAATACTACTAAAAACAAAGTCACAGATCATCCCAACACAGTAATAATGACTTTAATAGTTTGCTTTTACCAATAGACAGTTCATTCTGAAAAAAATAAACAGAGAAACATTGGAATTAAATAACACCATAGAACAAATAAGTAAATTTGTGGACATATAGGTAACATACCAAACATAAACCAAGATGAAGCAAACAATTTAAGCAAACATATAGTAATCAACAAGATCAAGCAATAAAAATAATAATAATAAATCTACCAACTTAAACCAGTCCAAAGCCAGATGAATTCATTACAGAATTCCATTATACCTTTAAACAATAACTAACATCTATTTTCTTTTTTAAAATATATAATTTGCTTTTATTTTGTGCTCTTTGGTGTTTTGCGTGAATGTATGTCTTTGTGAGGGTGTCACAGGTGTTATTTTACTTACTGTATAGTTTTTCTTATATCACAACCTTTTTATTTTAGGTAAAAACAATAAGTGTGGTGACATCTTGCTTGTACACTACAAATAAAGATTATCTCAATAGATGAATTCCTTGACAAAACTAAAACTGATTCATGATTTGAAATCCTAGAGAAACTACAGATGGAAAAAATATCTCAATCTAATAACAGGTATATATGACAAACCTATATCCCAAACCATACAAAACATGGAAAAGGTCAAATTATTTCCACCAAGATCAGGAACAAGAGAAAGGGTCCACTTGTCTCCAGTTCTGTGTGATAAAGTGCTTAAAGTTGAAATGAGAGTACAAAATAAGAGAGGGGAATAAATGGGCTTCCACTGGGAAAACAAGCAGTCATATTGTCTATGTTAAGATCATGTGCATCTACCACCATAAACTCCACAAGAAAACCCTCAAGCTGGCAAAGTGGCAGGATATAAAATAAACATATAAAACCCATAGCTTATCCTGCACACCAATAACAAATACAATATTGAGAAAAAACCTAGGGAAACCATGCCACTCACAATAAAAAAAAACAAACAACAAAACAAAGCAAAAACTAAACCAAACAATAAAAACGAATTCTTAGAATAAACCTAGCTAAGAAAATAAAAGAACCTACAATAAAAACTTTAAAACACTGAAGAAATAAATTAAGGAATACGTTAGAAAATGGAAAGACTTTTAATTGTCACAGATCAAAAGGATTAATGTGGTGAAAATGAACATTCTACCAAAAGCAATTGACAGATCAATGCACTCCTGATTAAAAAAAAATTCCATTGTTATTATTCCAAATAATAATTCAGAGAAATATAAAAAACAACCTTAAAACTCATATGGGTGCACAAAGGATCCAGGATAACCAAAACTATCATGAGACAAGGAATCACATTGGAGGTAATAGCACATCATCACTGCGTGAGGGTCAGTGTGTGACCTAGGCTGTGGCAGTGTTTACAAACTGATGCTTTTGTGTTTAGTGTATAGGTGTGAGGAATTGAAATGTCATCTGGTTGATTTCTCCTCTGATGAGTACCTAGTGTCCTTCCCTAACTATTCTGATTAGTTTTGGTTTGAAGTCATTTTCTTAGATATTAGAATGGCTACACTGGTTAGCTTCATAGGTCTGTTTGTTTGGGATATCTTTTTCCAACCCTCTCCCCTGAGGTAGTATCTGTCCTGGATGTTGAGATGTGGTTTTTTGTATGTAGCAAAAGAATGGATTCCATTTTAATATTTGTTCTGTTCGTCTGTGTCTTTTTATTGAGGAACTGAGATTATTTAAATTGAGAGATATCAATGAGCAATGATTGTTGATTCTTGTTGTTGTTCATGGTAGTGGATAGTGGGGTGTTGTGTGTGTGTTTGTGTGTGCGTGTATGTGTGTGTGTTTCCCTTCTTTTGATTTTGCTGGTCTGAGATTATTTATTTCTCATGTTTTTATGGTTGTAGTTAACATCCTTAGGTTGAAGTTTTCCTTCTAGCATCTTCTGAAAAACTTGATTTATAGGTAAATATTGCTTAAATTTGTCTTTACCACAAAATGTTTTATTTTCTCCATCTATGGCGATTGAAAGTTTTGCTGGTAGAGTAGTCTGAGCTGCCATTTGTGGTCTCTTAGCATCTGCAGCACATCTGTCCAGGCCCTTCTGGCTTTTAGAGTCTCCATTGAGAAGTCAGGTATTCTAATAGGTCTGCCTTTATATGCTACTTTGTGTTTGGTTTTGTTCTTTTTTACTCTTTTGTTCTTTTGTGGGGACCCACTGCCCAGTTCCCAAATAAATACATGGAGGCTTATCATTACTTATAAATATCCAGCCTTAGCTTATTATTACTTATAAATACCCAGCCTTAGCTTGGCTTGTTTCTAGCCAGTTTTTCTTAAATTATCCCATCTACTTTTTGCCTCTGCGCTTTTTTCTTTTCTTACTTCTGTATATTTTATTTTCACCCTTACTCTGTGGCTGGCTGGGTGGCTGGCCCCTAGTGTCCTCTCTCCTTCTTCTATCTTGCTCCTCCCTGTCTTTATTCTCTCTGCCTGCCAGCCCTGCCTGCCCTTTCTCCTGCCTTGCTATTGGCCATTCACCGCTTTATTAGGTCATCAAGTGTTTTAGACAGGCCAAGAACCACAGCTTCATGGAGTGAAACAACTGTAGCATAGACAAAAGCAGCACTTTTTTACATCATTAAACAAATGTTCCACAGCATAAACAAATATAACACACCTTCAAATAATATTCCACACTAGGTGGTGGTGGTGCACACCTGTAATCCCAGCACTTGGGAAGCAGAGGCAGGCGAATTTCAGTAAGTTCAGGGCCAACCTGGTCTACAGAGCGAGTTCCGGGACAGCCAGGGCTGTTACACAGAGAAAACCTGTCTTGAAACCCCTCCCTCCCAAAGTAACATTCCACATTACTTGGTATTCTTCTCTTGAAGCTTTCAATATTCTTTGTTCTGCACATTAGTGTTTTGGTTATTATGCGTCGAGGACTTTCTTTTCTGGTCCAGTCTATTGTTCTGTATTCTTCTTGTGCCTTTATAGACACTTTCTTTAGGTTAGGAAATTTTTCTTCTATGATTTTGTTGAAAAGATTTTCTGGACCTTTAGCCTGGGATTCTTCTCCTTCCTCTATTCCTATTATTCTTAGATTTGGTCTTTTCATAATGTCCCTTCCTGGATGTTTTGTGTCAGGGATTTTTTAGATTTAGTATTTTCTTTGATGTTTCTGTTTCTTCTATTGTGTCTTCAGTGACTGAGAGTCTCTCTTTCACCTCTTGTCTTCTGTTGGTGAAGATTGTCTCTGTAGTTCTTGTTCGAATTTCTAAACTTTTCATTTCCAGAATTCTCTCAGTTTGAGTTTTCTTTATTGATTCTATTTCCTGTTTCAGGGTATGGACACTTTTATTCATTTCTGTTCAGTGTTTGTGTTTTCCTAGATGTCTCTAAGGGATTTATTCATTTCCTCTCTAAGGATTGCTATCGTTTTCATACAGGTGGTTTTTAAGGTCTTTTTCTTGTGCTTCAGCTATGCTTGAATACTCAGGACCTGCTGAATCCTACAGGAACTGTAGGATTGCTAGGCTCTAGTGGAGACATATGGTCCTAGTTGTTATTGATTGTGGTTTTACACAGGCATCTGGGATTGTGAAGATTATAGGTCTAGGTGCTGCTATCTGGTCTTGTCTTTGTTAAGTTGGTTTGGTTTCCTCTCTGTGTTTTAGAAAAGTACAATATCTGTATGTTCCCTGGTAGGAGATTCTCTGAGAACCCGATGGATGTGGCCGTGGGGGATAGAGGTAAAATGTGTTTCTGGGTACTGGGAGCTGACACTTAGGAATGGGGATGGGCTAGGGGTCCTCAGGGGTTCACAGGAGGGAGGAGAACAGAGTGTTTTATGGGGGATCTGCTTGTTTAGTACCCTTGGAACAGGGGGCGTGTAGAGAGGTCACTCAGAGGGACCTGAGGTGCTGCTTCAGCTAGCTTCCCTGTTTTCCTGACCTGCTGGGCTGATGGGTCCCCATGGAATGCCTGCCGGTGTTGGAGGCTGGGGTGAGACGGGAAAGGAAGATTGGAGGAGATCTTTTTGATCGATCAAGGATGGAACTGGAGAGGAAAGGGAAACTGAAGCAGGTGATCTGTTACAGAGCTCGGCGTGAGACTGGGGATTGGATCTGGAGGAGAGGTGAAGATCTACATCAGCCTACTTTCTTCTCTGACAGGAGTCTAAAAACACAGAGATGAATGGCTACCAAACCCTTTACAAAGCGACCCACAGTGAGGCAGGGTGGTGCACAGTGCACAACTTTCACCACTTTCTTGTTGGGCCTCAGCTTCAAGGACAGCTTGGTTGGTTACCCTCTAAACATTCATGCCTTTTCTTTTAGAGAAAAGGGGAAAGCAGTGTAAAACAGAAATCTTGGTGCAGAGGGCTCCAACATTTCGGGGAACTGCTCCCATAGATTTTAGTGGTTCTGGAAGTTTCTTTGACACCAAAGTGAGGTGACTGTGGTATGTTTTGTAGTTTATATGTTATTAGTAAAACTCCTCTGTTAGTACATAAGCTTCCAAAATCAGTCAGGTAGAAAGAACAAGACAGTTCAGAAACTTCTCAAAGAGTTGTGTCTATCAATTGGACCCAGGGCCTGAATGGGGGAGACCCCAAGTCAGAGAAATCGTAGAGATTAGAGAGGGCGAAAGGATTATAAGAACAAAGTTGGAAGGCTTATGTGCTATGAATTGTGATCAGATTTATGTGAGGTCATTCTGCAGGTGTGCATTGTTACAACAATAACCAAACCTGGCTTCATAGAATCTTCCTGTAATCCCAGCACTGGGAGGCTGAGAGGAATGGCACTAGTTCACGGCCAACACGGGCTCCCTTGTCTCAAATAAATGAACAAACCAACAAGTAAGTAAAAGAGTCAACTCATGCCTTCAAATTGTTTTTTGTCATTGGGGTAACCAACTGTTCTCTAGAGCCACAAGAAGAATGACATCATCTGGGGTCAGTTATCAGTGTCTGGGAAGGGGGTACAGGATGGAGACACAAAACCACAGCTCTCGTCAGCCATTCTGAGTGACCATGGCCTGGGAACACATATTTAGGTCGCCTCAAATTCCTTGCTCCGAGGTGGAAGCAGTTTCACAGAACGGTAAAAGCCATAAACCAAGGCAGATTTAAAATACTTTGGTGGATACATCAGAGAGGCAGGAACAGCAAGGTGGAGGAAGCTCTCTGATGACATTCGTAGCTCCTGGGTTGTTATATGCTAATGATCTGCTAAGTTACCAGATTGCACCAGATTTCTGTCTGTTAAGTCACAGTCTGCTGCTGAGCCGCTGACCCAGCTAGAAATGGCTGTTGGGGAGGCCGGAACTAGCCCAGACGAGGTCTCAGTCTCTGGACCTGTAGCATTCCAATGCCCCCACAGTACTGGAAGGCTTCCTTCAGGAGCAGGGGGTGGGAACCGCAGAGCAGGAGCCCACCCTGTCCCTCCACATCCTGCTAATGTGGCTTATACAGGCCACTAAACATCTCGTGGCTTCAATTTTGTTATAAAACTGGAGGACTAATCCTGAACCCCATCTGGTCAGAGGGCCACATGAAGTGACGTATGTGAAAATGACCTAAAATGGAAGACCATCTGTCTAGATCCTCAGATCTCCACAGATCCTTCCCAGACCTGTTCCTCCAGCTGAGGTAGACTCTGTGCCTTCTATTCAAGTCAGGTTAGCAGAGGGCAGGTGAGGTTTAGCCTCTGCCACTCCTGAATGAACCATAGCTCAAAAGTAAAGACTAAAATTCAGAAATTTTGTGGATGACAGAACTTGGAACCCTGCCCAACAACTAGAGAAAACACCTATGTAAGGGGGGATTCGGCGAGTGTCCCCTGGTGATCGAGCTGGAGAAGGGAATACCCACACTGTGAGCTGACTGGCTTTATTCATCCCGGGTAGGAGCTGATGAACTGTTCTCCTTTGGGTAATGTATTTCTTGGCCCAAGTAACTACATTTACAAAATCTGGACTTTCTTTTCCGACTGCAAATAGTCAAATGAAATCATAACACACTTGTAACCTGTGGAAAGCAGGGTGGGAAAGGTGGCCCGAATTAAAAAAAAAGAAGCAGAACACCAGAAACTAACATTCTGGAAGCGATAGGAAAAGACCTAAGTGTAGAAAACAAGACTAACAAGGCTGGAAATTCATGCACAGGGCCAGAGAGGTCCAGACCACAGGTAAGTGGGCATAATCAGGGCGGAACAGCTGACTGATAAAATAAACTGCCTACACTTTCCCTGGGCCAGAAAACACTTCCTGTCCTGGCCTAAATTGCTTGACTTAAAAGTGTCTGTGGGAGCAGAAATGCAAATTAGCTGAGTGAGTGTGTTCTGTGCTGGGAAGAAGGGGAGAGAGGTGGGTTCAGGAAATCCGGCTGTGTTTAAAAGCCCACAGCACACAAGAGGATAGATTTCTATGGAGAGTGGCTTCTGGGAACTGCTCACAGAGAAGAAAGCTAGAGCAGGGCAGAACCAGGGGCACAGAAAGAGCCAGAACTATCTGAAGCTGCTTACAAGTATTGGTAAGCCACAGACTGCAGCGTCCCATGCCTGAGGAGCTCTCTGCCTGCTGAGCCAGAGCTACACCCCATCTGATTTCAGTCTTTTACACGCCTTTCCTCATTCTGATTAGCTTTAGTAAAGAAAAACTTTCCTGGTCTATTTCTCACTGGTCTGTTCTGGCAAGCCTCTAATTTTGTCGTAATCTCTTGAGTCCATGACAACCAGCGGGCACCCTGTAGCCTTTCCACGTGCAGGGCCCAGGGCAACATTGCCACCGAGGGGTGGATGCCAGCTTTGGCCAAGAGCATAGCGTTCTATTTCCGATTTCCTCAAAGCCGGGCAGTTGCTGAGCAGGATGGCCAGTTAGACGCCTGCTGTTTCATCATTAGAGTCCGCTGGTACCCGGGATGTCCTTCCTGCTTTTCATACTAAGGTGGAACCCGGAGTGGGCGACTCCAAAGGCCTGTCTTCTTTTCAGCTGCCATCCTCCTGCCTCAGCTGTGGGACAGGATCAGGCGAGAGCAGCCGCCAAGGCAGCTGGAGAGGGAAAAGGCACTACTGTCTCTCTTCCCCCACTACAAACCGAGCTCGGATGACAAGCTTAGCAGAGACCCCAGCCGTGGCTGCATGTTTTGGAAGCTTTACTTTCAGAGTGAGAATGAACTTAGGACTTTTCGATCTATTTGTATCTCTTTTGGGGAGAAGGGTAATGTAATAGCAAGGAAGTAAGTCTGAGATAAGAAATTACTATGTCTCTGTAATATAGCTAAGATTTAAAATGAACCAGATAGTGATGGCACACTCCTTTAATCCCAGCACTAGGAGGCAAAGACAGGCACATCTCTGTGAGTTTGAGGCCAACCACCTTGGTCTACAGAGTGAGTTCCAGAAGAGGCACCAAAGCTACACAGAGAAACACTGTCTCAAAAAACTAAAAAACAAAAACCAGACAAAGAAAAGATTTAAAACGATAGTTCCTTCTAATTGTTATTTTTATTCAGGTTTAAATACGCTATCCAGAGTCTTCTGGGGTTTCCTATAAATTTTAGGATTTTTGTTTTGTCTTGTATATTAATTGAAAGTGTTTAATCATTTAATATATATTAAGCATATATTTATTAAATACAAACACATACATTCAAAGACATAAACACTTTCATAAACATGTATTTATTAAGTAAAAATAAAATATTTAAAAGCATAAAGGTGGCAAAATTTACAGATGAGTCATTATATATTCTTAAAGGGGTTAAACTAATATACAAACAGAATATGTTACACCATATCAAGTTTATAGTATTTTTATACTTTGGTGTTTTCTAAAGATACAAAAAGTAAAACAAATACATTTTCAAAATACTTCATAAGAAAAAGAGAAATGGATACAATGTCTACTATGATGAGTCCAGTTATTTACCTAGAGCAGGGTTTTCTGTAAGGATCTCTCCACGCTCATTTGGCTTAGCTGTCCTCTCTGGTGACTAGGAAGTCGTTTCTGTTTAAGTATTGACTGGTGTGCCCTGGGGCTAGAACTCAGAGCGAGAGCTCTGGCTTAGCAGGTGCAAGGCGACGGAGCCATAGCAAGTTCCCTTACTGATTCCTCAGATGCAAACCTGTTTAAGACCGTTTCTACCGGTCACCTTCCAATCCTCAAGACCCACACCTTTTACACAGGAAAGGGAAACTTGGTGAGGACAGGCAAAAGAAATACTCAAGAAAGAGATTCATTGCCTTGGGTGGGCGGAGTGCTGTGGATTGGGTGAAGGACCTGAGGCACGGGTCAGAGTTCACGTCTACATCACGCCTTCCTTTCCCCCCCTTCCCCAGGCAGAATGAAGGTGACTGTGGTACACACGCTGTTTATGGTGCTGCTGTTGCTGCTAGGCCTGGGGCTGGGCCTGGGCCTCGGCCTTCACATGGCTGCTGTGGTCCTGGATCCGCCACTGAATGAGTTCTGGCCCGGTGGCTCCGAGGGCACAGCTGAGGCCACTGAAGAGGGAGAAGGCACAAGGACCACAGAAGCCCTGGTGCTGGGTTACAAAGAAATGGCACAGCCTGTCTGGCCAGAAGAGGCTGTCCTTGGGGGAGATGAAGTTGGAGGAAGCAGGATGCTGTCTCAGAGCAAACAGGACTACCTCAGGTTTGACCTGAGCCCCAGGGACTGTAACACCTTGATGGCCCCCAAGATGAAGGAGCACAATCGCAGCTGCATAAACCAATACACATTCATCCATGAAGAGCCAAGCACGGTCAGGGCAGTCTGCGACAGCCCTGTGGTTACTTGTAACCTCAAGGGGCTCAAATGTCACAAAAGCCCCCGTCCTTTCGATCTGACATTGTGCAAGTTGTCCAAACCTGACCAAGTCACTCCCAACTGCCATTATCTGAGTTATATCACGGAGAAGGTCATCATCATAACATGCAATGACACGAAGCTGCTGGAGCTTAACTGAGGGCTCACGCCTTTCCCTTCCCTTTGCATTCCCGTTTGCTGATGATTCTGCCCCCACTTGGGTACACTGTAGACAAGTCCTGGGAAGAGAAGCTGAACCACTATGATCGTTGTCTTCTGAAAATATAACTATTCTCTGTGTTAGGGGTTGTCCAACTGGCATTTTGTTCTGGGGGTCAGAAATGGCAACATAGTGCCTAGTTTCTCTGAGATGTCTTCAGCCTGCTCTACAAAGGCCGAGCTGTAGATAGACCCTACCTTAGCCGTGGTCAGCAGCCTGAACCCTGGACTGAGCAAAACCCGGGCATAGAGTAGAAGAGTTCGATGCATCCTTTACCCATTTTCTTCACTGCTGCCCTCACGGCGCCTCTGCGGTGATCACAGACTCCTGGGTAATCACATTGTCCTGTGCAGGATAATACACTTCTCAGATGCAATTAAAATGATTCTATCTGGAACTGTGTCTGAAAGTCACATGGTTAGGCTGGGAAATTATAGAGCCTGCTGACAAGGTGGTGCAAGAGGAACCAGTGCCTGGGTAAGGACCCACTTTTTCTCCCCGTTCCCCTTTCTGCTCCTATTTTCACGACCTTTCTTTTTGTTCCTCTTTTTTTTTCCCTTTGTTTCTTTCTTCTCGTATAGTTTTCTGTATTCGCCTTTTTTTCCACCTTTTTTTTGGGGGGGGGGTCCTTGTTTCTCCAGATATTTTCTGAGCCACTCAGTCAGCTAATGTGTTAACTGGGCTATAGTGGGTAAGCAGATGTTGGTCTCAGACTGAGTCTGGCATGGGTAGTTAGAGGCTAGATGGAAAGAAAGGAAGACAGGGAGGAAGGAAGGAAGATAGAAACGGCTGTTCTTGGTTGTCAGCTTGACCACATCTGAGATTACTATACCCCAGCAGCTGTATACACCCGTGAGGGTTTTTTCTTAGTTAAATCATTTGAAAGGCTCTTTAATCTGGGTCTTTTGAGGTGGGAAGATCTACCTTTGATCTGTGCCACATCTTTTGGTGCAGCCCAGACAAAGGACATAGAAGAAGGAAGCTCTCTTAGCCGGCTGGCCCTCAGTCTTTCTGGCAAGTTCATTACTTCACTGGTGTTAGAGCCTATTTCTTCGAGGTTCCATTATACATTGAAGACTGGCTGAGACATCCGGCCTTATGGATTGAACAACTACTGAATTCTTAGACTTTCTATTGGTAGACAACCATTGTTGGACTAGCTGAACCATAGCTTGTTAGTCATTCTAATTGATCCCAGATCCACACTTTTCCAGTACCCTGTCTCTGCTTACTACACTTCAATTAGATGTTAGCCAGCTTTCTGTTACTGTCGTAAAAGACCTGAGAACTAACTTAGAAGGAAGAAGCATTTATTTTGGGTCCCCTGGAAGAGCAGGAGGAGCTCTTAGCCACTGAGCAAACTCTCCGGCCCCTACACTTTGCTTTTGGAAATCCAAAAGGTTCCAAGTTCCAAAAAGCACAGGCTTCAAAAGTTTCAGGTCCGGAACTGCATTGCAACACATAGACATTATCCCATTAGCCTTTGATGGATTTGTTTACATCTGACACCAGTTAGGCCACAAGCGTCTCTGTGGCAGCAGCTCTATTACACGTTTCTTCCATGTTCTTCGTCAGCACATTTCCAGGTCCCTGACAGTCTATTCAGTGACTCTTCATTCAGTGCCTCCTCGGAAGCTGTAATAACTACAGTGAAACGTAAGCTCCCTTAGGGGATATGAGAAATCCTGATCCCCGTCAAGCACTGGACAAGCAATGTTTCCCAGGTCTTTAGATGGACTCTTTCTTCTCTAAGTCAGACAGGAAGAAAACTACCATGTCTATCCTGCACACTCCTACAAGCTTTCCTAGACGCCTTTGGCTTTACTGAATTACATTTAACAGAAAAGTCACAAGCTCAAGGAGGCCCACTGTATTGGTGATGTTGCTGTTGCTATAACAAAATACCTAGAGCTAGGCATTTATAAAGAAAAAGGTTGCTTTAGCTCACAGTTTGGGAGGCTGAAGACCCACGTTCGGGTGTGGTATTTCATTTGGGTGCGGTGTCAGAGTGAGGACCTGCCACAGTCTCAGGCCTTTGAGCACTCTGCAGCTGGTTGCTGTTATTTGGGGAGGTTTAGATGGTTCAGCCTTGCTGGAGGAAGTACCTCACTGAGGGCAGACTTTGACATTAAAAGCCTCATGTCACTTCTAGTTTGATCTCCCTGTTTCATACTGGTGGCTGAAAATGTGAGTTCTCAGCTTCCTGCTCCTGTAACCACACCCCCTGCTTCTGTGAGGTTGGGAAAGATTCCATTTTTGGTGCTGGGACCTTGTGGGACTTTGAGCTTTACCCCAACCCCTGAGAAAAGCCCCCTTCTAGAAAAAATCTTAGCTAATGGGGAAAACCCAAGTCACACAAAACTGCTGCCCACCTAACTTCCCCTATCGACTGAACAACAATGGGCCAATCAGATAAGTTTCCAAGCAGCCCCTGTGGTTAGCAAAGGGTCAGCAGATGTCCCAGAGACGTGACCAGGGACAGAGGCTATGGGTGAACAACCCCCCCCCCCCCAGGCAATGACAGCTATCAGAGAATAATAAGCTTTACCTCACCTTTAACCAATTATGATATAGGATAAATAATTTTGTACTTTGAGATTGTAGTCTTGTGATTGCTTTGTGGTTTTTATACTTATAAACCCCTTACAATAGTAGATGGGATTCTTCTCCCTCCATCTGCTGTCGGGGACGCGTGCTAGCCCATACATAATAAAGGAAACCTTGCTTTTGCATTTGGAAGTGTGGCTCCGTGGTGGTCTTCTTGGGGGTCTCGGGACTTAGGCACAACACTCGCCTCTATGTCTCTCCACCGTGATGGACTCTTTTCCCTCTGGAGCTACAAACCCCAATAAACTCTTCACGATATAAGTTTCTTCTGGTCATGTGTTCTATAATAGCCACAGAAGAGGAGCTGATACACTGAGAAACCCCATCAGTTCAGCCTGTGACGAGGCTCCTTCAGCTGGGTCCCGACTTTGTAGACATCACGGTGCACAAGAGAGGCGCGTAGACCAAGACAAGAAGCTAGAGACTGAAGAAGGAGAAAGCTTTGCTCTTTTATGACAGCCTGTTTTTGTGAGCCAACTTCTCTGTGTGACCAGCATTGCCCCTCTCAGGAGCAGCAGCACCAGGGACCTAACCACCTCCCACCAGGCTTCACCTCTTAAAGGTTCTTCAGTACTAAGACCCCGAAGAGCAAGCCTCTAACACAGGAACGCTTCAGGAACAATCCTCACCAAACCACAGTCCCTGCTTCTGTTAGCCAAGATGGCCCAGGTTACCAGTGGCTGCTTGCCCCTTAGAGATGCTCACTGCACTTCCCTCTCCTGTCTAAGGTGTCCCTGAGTTTGTGTTCCTGTGCTCAAAGGGACAAGATTTGGCTCCACGTAAACTCTAAGGGCTTGGATTCTGTAGGGTATGCTTCTTGTGCCAATCAAGAAGCATTTACAAGCTAGCATGGTGGTATATACTTGTATCTCAGGACTGAGGTAGAAAGATATTGAATTCAAGGCTAGCCCTGGGATAGCCTTAGAATTCTGGGACAGGCTGAGCAGCAGAGAAAAATATGCTTCAAAAAACTCTACAAATTATCTATCATTCATCTATCTATCTATCTATCTATCTATCTATCTATCTATCTATCTTTTCTATACACACCTACACACACTAAGCAATTTTATAAAATTATCCTATTATTTATTATTTGAAACTTTTATACAATATATTGTTAAATAATATTTTTCATATAATATATTCTGATCATGGTTTCTGTTCATTTCCTCATAGATCCTCTCATCCTTCCAGCTCTATGCTTTTTTTACTTTCTTAAAACAAACAGGCAAATAAAAAAGACAGGCAATCAAGAATAAAATAAACTAGCAAATGAACAAATGGAAAGAAATCAAGAGGATGAGAGACATATACATATGCAGACACACAACCCACAAAAACACAAAATCAGAAACCATAATATATAAGCAAAAGACATTTAAAGTAAAAAAAAAAAACGCTCAAACAAATCAATATGAGACAAAAAAGTATCTCTAAAAATGTCATTTAGTTCACTTCTTCTTGGTCGTACACTGCTGGACATGCGAGCTGCCCTTTAAATGCAGTCTGTACACCCAGTGAAACGCCCTTGGAGAGGACTGACTTTTCCTCTGCAAGCAGTCATCAAATGGAGATAGATTCTAACTTGGGGATGGGAGCTCCTATCTACTTACCCTCTCAGCGCTGGGACAACATCTGGTGGCCCTGTGTGTGCTGCCACAGTCCCGCTGAGTCAGGAGGACTCACTCGTCCTTGGAGCCGCCCATTCCCTCTGACCTGCACACTCCTCCTTGGAGCCGCCCATCCCCTCTGACCTGTGCACACTACCACAGTCTGTGTCAGGACTCTGTGTCCTTGGAATCACCCACACCCTCTGGCTCTTACAGTCTTTCTGCCTCCTTTTCCACGTAGCTCTGGAGTCCTGTGGGGAGGGGTTTGATGAAGACACCACATTTAGAACTGAGTGTTCCCAGGTCTCTGCACATTGCCCAACTGTGGGTCTCTATATTAGTTTCCATCTACTGCAGGAGGAGACTTGTATGTTAATGTCTGCGTCAGAGACACTGATCTAGCAGGATGTTATTAGGAGTCAATTTATTGCTATGTTCCCTTAATAGAATAGCGTTGTGGGATATTATTTTAACTAGGCAAAGACATATTACACTTGTTTATACTGCAGAATATTTAACTGCATAAAGGTGCTGTTGACAATGGTCTGTACCCTGTAAATTGTATTTTAATAAAATGCTGGTTGGCCAGTAGCCAGGCAGGAAGTATAGGCAGAGCTAACAGCAGGAAGTAGAGGAAGGACAACGAGAATTCTAGGAAGAAGAAAGATTCAGCCTGCAGTCGTCACTCAGACACAAGATGTGACTGCCTCGCCTAAAAAGGTATCAAGCCACGTGGCTAACACAGACAAGAATTATGGGCTAATATAAGTTATAAGAGTTAATAAGAGGCCTGAGCTAATGTTACTTTTGTTTATGCAGCATTTGTTTAATTATGAAAACATGTGTGGCCTTTGTTTCACCTTGCCTACCTAAGGCACCTGATTGGTCTAATAAAAAGCTGAACAGCCAATGGTTAGGCAGAAGAAAGGATGGGTGGGGCTGACAGGGAGGGAGAATAAATAGGAGGAGAAATCTAGGCTTGGAGGAACAAGAAGAGAAACAGGATATATTTTTAAAGTATTTAATTTTTTTACCACACTTTGTTTATATCACTATGGAAGAACAACAAGATATCAGACTCATTCTTTTTTTTTTTTTTTTTTTTTTTTGGTTTTTCGAGACAGGGTTTCTCTGTAGCTTTGGAGCCTGTCCTGGAACTCCCTTTGTAGGCCAGGCTGGCCTCGAACTCACAGAGATCCGGCTGCCTCTGCCTCCCAAGTGCTGGGATTAAAGGTGTGCGCCACCACCACCCGGCCAGACTCATTCTTAAAAGACAGAAATCATAACGTGAGTGATTTCTATTCAGCTTTAGCCATTATTCCCTTAAAAAGTTCTCCATTTTATGGCCTCTTCTGTCTTCCACAGGCAGGGTAAGCTAAATGCCTCTCAAATGAAGAGCATGACCAGAAGATAAATACTAAGCATCAGATTTTAACAACTATTTGCCACTATTCGAGTCCCATCAGCTAAGATTATGGTGGTGGTTTGAATAAGAATGGCCCCATAATCTCACATACTTAATGCTTGCTTCCAGGGAGCAGGCATCATTTGAAAGAACTGGGAGGACTGGAAGGTGTGGTCTTGCTGGAGGAAGTGTCATCGGGCATGGACTTTGAGGTTTCAAAACCCGAGTCAGGCCCCAGTGTCTCTCTCTCTCTCTGTATGCAGATCAGGATGCAGCTCTCACCTGTTTCTCCAGCACCACGCCTGGTCTGCCATGACGTCAGCCCAGCTCTCTCTCTCTCTGCAGGCAGATCAGGATGCAGCTCTCACCTGCTTCTCCAGCACCACGCCTGGTCTGCCATGATGTCAGCCCAGCTCTCTCTCTCTCTGCAGGCAGATCAGGATGCAGCTCTCACCTGCTTCTCCAGCACCACGCCTGGTCTGCCATGACGTCAGCCCAGCTCTCTCTCTCTCTGCAGGCAGATCAGGATGCAGCTCTCACCTGCTTCTCCAGCACCACGCCTGGTCTGCCATGACGTCAGCCCAGCTCTCTCTCTCTCTGCAGGCAGATCAGGATGCAGCTCTCACCTGTTTCTCCAGCACCACGCCTGGTCTGCCATGACGTCAGCCCAGCTCTCTCTCTCTCTGCAGGCAGATCAGGATGCAGCTCTCACCTGCTTCTCCAGCACCACGCCTGCCACGCTTCCTGCCGTGCTTGTGTCATGATGATAATGGACTAAGCTTTGAAAACTAAGCAACCCCCAATTAACGTTCCCTTTTACAAGAGTTGGTGTGGCTATAATATCTCTTCAAAACAATAGAACACTAAGGCAGAGGTTGAGTAAGCAGGGTCTAGAGTGAGGGCTATGAGCAAAAAGAATAATGGCCTAGCCATGGCCATATGTATACTACCTAACCAGGATTGGTACCAACTATCAGATTCTTTTTTTTTTTAAATATTCATTTATTTATTATGTGTACAATATTCTGTCTGTGTGTATGCCCACAGGCCAGAGGCGGGCACCAGACCCTATTACAGATGGTTGTGAGCCACCATGTGGTAGCTGGGAATTGAACTCAGGACCTTTGGAAGAGCAGGCAATGCTCTTAACCTCTGAGCCATCTCTCCAGCCCCCCAACTATCAGATTCTTGATGTCTTTTTCTTTCCTTGAGGTTGTTTTTGACCATAAGTAAACCTTCTCTAATTACCCCGACTGCTTGGCACAGAAGCAACAAGTTTGGCCCAGTGCCGTACAGAAGCCTTGTTTAATGAAGAGCAACTTCCACTAAGGCTTCCAGATGGGATATAGAATTGTCCAGATGACATAGGTCTATGAATACTTGAACACTGAGTTCGTTAAAGGTTTTATCTCCTGAGGTGGGACTCACAGTGTCTGCCCCACCAACAGGAGAATGGGATTAAGGTTGCTGGCTGTAGCTGTGGAGACCCAGAGTCTAGATTAAGTGGGTCTTGCCTCTTCTCCACTATTCATGAATATCTGTGGTATGACAAGGATGCAGAGGAGTGGGATCTCTTCAGTGCAAACAGTTCAGAACATGCACACCTGGTTATGCTGTTAGTACAAGCAACCCAGGTAATTTCTGAGGCCTGGAAATAAACCTCCACTGCCTTTCCCAGAGTTTATGGCTGAGGAATCTGAACAGGGAGAACTGTCCAGGTGGCGCTGGTGACACTAGGCAGGTACCCTTTCCTTGAAGACCCCCAGGGCAAGCTTGGGTTGGTCTCTCAGCTGTCAGGATTTGAAGTGGAACTTACTGTGTAATTTCATTTCCCATGAGGAGGCAAAGAAGACAAAATAGGGCAGTCATGACTGAGGAAAGCGGTCCAGTTCTAGATTGGAGGTCCCTGGGCCTTTGCCCTTCCCCAAGCGAAGTGTCTGGGTTAACGCCAGAAGCTCAGTCCTCTATGCGGAATTCCCTCAGCTGAGCACCTGGGCCCACTTGTCCTGTGCAAACAGAACTGCTAGCATCAGTGCACAGGATCTCTTCCACCAGTCACAGCAGGGCGGGCTGGACTGTGTCAGTCACTCTAGGCAGTCACAGGGGCTCTGTTAGATTATCATCTGGCAGAAGGAAAACAGACTTGATGGTTGGAGTTTTGCAGAACTGGATACAGGTCTAGTCCAGGAGAATTATCTAAAATTGCATCATTTAGGCTGTGGGCATCCCCCTCTGAGTCGCCCTCGTGGAGCCTCTACAGAGGTGAGGAGGTCAACAACAGTTCCTGGCCCAGGTGGAGGTTGTCAGCTTCTCTCACAAGTGTGACTGTAGGCGCAACTGCCGGAGAACAGGCGGGCCAAGCGGCAGAAACGGAAGTTGTAGCTGTGCTAAGCTGTGAGTGTCATTTTCAGGCAACAGTTTTGGTTGGAGAAGCTATTGCTCTGACAGAGAGAAGACCATGAGAATATGAGTTAGGGGCTCAGTAGGATTCAAAGTAAAGTGGGGTGTGGCCTCCCCAAAGATATGGTGGCCTGTAGTTTTTGTGATAAGTGTCTTCAGATTATGGAACAGGAGCAGTCTGGCATGCCTGAGAAAGAGTGAATCATAGGACCTCTGTCCGAGTTCACCACCTGGGATCCTCCAGCGAAGGAGAGTAGTTGTCCAGTTTCCCTTGGATGGCTGTTCATGGAGACAACACTGGTCCCGGTGGCACTGTCAGGACGGAGTGGGCTTCCCTGTGTCTATCAGGAATTTAACAGACCTGTTCCCTACCTTTGCTGTTACTCTGGGCTCCTGGGGGCTCAGTGGAATGGGGCTCTGGCCCTGTCAGTCCTCACCCAAATAAAGAACAGGATTTCCGGTCCCCTCTTCTGATTCGGGCATTTATTCTTTTATTGCCATTTTAATTTACAATAAGCACTTTTCTCTGCCCAACCTCTTCCTTCCCTTACACCTCTGCCCCCCACTGTGGGGTCTCTCTTACTGATCTCCTGACCACTGTAACTACTGTTTGGGTAATCTTTTGTTTTTCTTCTGCATAACCGCCAATGACCAGGACCCATTCATACCTGCAAACCCTTGTGACTTCTAAATTTTCTTTCTACTGTCTGGGGCTGACTATATAACAAAACCAGTACTGGAAGCTCACTGGTTTTCTGGCATGTCTGGGTCTATGGCAGAGGCACCTCAGGAATCTGGCAGGCGATTGTTGGAGCTGTTGTATAACCTCACTCACCTAAGATAGATTGCTGAGTTTTCTAGCAACTGCTTTCAATCCTTCTTCCAACTGGGACTTGGAATTGTCTAGAGCCTTCTTACCTAGGTTGGTGTTGGGGTTCCAGTCAGAGAGGAGCTGCTTTTCTCCTCTGTCTGTCTGTCTGTCTGTCTGTCTGTCT
Source organism: Chionomys nivalis (assembly GCF_950005125.1). NCBI lineage: Eukaryota > Metazoa > Chordata > Mammalia > Rodentia > Cricetidae > Chionomys > Chionomys nivalis. The sequence continues at coordinate 74,041,787 of NC_080097.1, forward strand.
GTCTGTCTCTCTCTCTCTCTCTCTCTCTCAGACAAGGTTCCTTTGTGTAGTCCTGGATTTTCTTGAGCTTGCTTTGTATACCAGGCTGGTCTCAAACTCAGATTCCCCCGCTTCTCTGTCTCTTCAGTTCTGGAACCAAAGGTGTGTACTACCACCTCCTGGCTGAAATCTTTTCTATTCTCAAAGTGAATCTTGTCCCAATCCTGGGTCATGACGAGGGTGACTAGGAACTGTTGACTTTCTTCCCTTGTGGTTAGTGGGAATAAAAGACAGTCTCAAGGCGACTAAGAAGAGCCTGAGGTTTTTCAGAGAGTTGTGTGTGGATTCTGAGTTTTCCAATTATACAAATCATTGGTTTAAAAAAAAAAAGACATAAACCATGAATGGGGTAGAGAAGGGATCTTCAGGTCGTAGGCCTGCTGGGTACAATCCCTTAGAAAGAGAACTGCCTCTACCCAGCCGGGCCACTCTAATATATGGAAGGAAGAGGGGCTGTGAGGTAGAAGAGATTATCTCTTCCCTCAGCGGGAACGGCCAGAGTCTGCGCTGTGGGGCTAGGAGAACAGACAGAGGTCTGGGTTTCTCTGGGTGAGGGTCTTGCGCCAGAGAAAGCCACCAGTTGCTATGTGGAGTCTCCAGTCATCATTTTTCAGGTGGCCGGAACAGTCTGGGGGTTCAGAGAAGCTTCACTTGGAGTTGGGTAACTCCAAAAGAGGGAGACAGAAGGTCCTGAGTTTTCTGGGTGAGAAAATGAACAACACATCTGTCCTCATCCACAAAAGCCTCCGTTTCAGTTAGGGTTTTATTGCTGTGGAAAGACAGCCTGACTAGGGCAATTCTGATATAGGACAGCACTTAACTGGATGGGCTGGCTTATAGTGAGGGGTTTAGTCCATTATCATCAGGGTGGCAAGGAGGGTGGCTTGCAGGCAGACATGGTGCCGGAGAGGGAACTGAGAGTTTTGCATCTGTACCTACAGGAAGAAAAGGTGACAACAGGCCTGGCTTGAACTTCTGAAGCCCCAAAGCCCACCTTCTGTGACACACTTCCTCCAACAAGGCCACACCTGTCTCAACAAAGCCACACCTCCCATAATGTCACTTCCTACGAATCCATAGGGGCCGTTTTTCTTTCAAACCACTACACCCTCTTTGAAACATTTTAATACACACTCCAGCAGTGTTGTCTTAGTCAGGGTTTCTATTGCTGTGAAAAGACACCATGACCATAGCAACTTTTATAAAGAAAAACATTTGATTAGGGTCGCGTACAGTTTCAGAGGTTTAGTCCGTTATTGCTATGGCAGAAGCTTGGCTTTACGCAGGCCAACATGGTGCTGGAGAGGGAGCTGAGAGTTCTACATCTTGATCCACAGACAGCAGGAAATTAACTGTGTCCCACACTGAGCATAGTTTGAGTAAAGAAGACCTCAAAACCCACCCCACAGTGACACACTTCCTCCAAGAATGGCACACCCCCTACTAGTACCGCTCCCTATGGGGCCATGTTCTTTCAAAGCACCACACTTGTGACTAACCTCTCTCCCTCCATTCTGTATCTGTTTCCCCAACCAGCAGAACTGACAGAAACACCCAGACAGGCAAACAGTAAAGACAGCAGTGGTGTCCACCACACAGACTTGAACCAGGGGTCCAGTGACATCTCACCTGGAACCCAGATGCCAGAATTAGGGCTGCATCCTGTCTTTCCTAAGTGTCCTGTTCCGAAGGCGCAGGCTTGCCCCTGGAGGCAACAGTCTTATCTGGTGAAGGTCAGACTCTGGTCTTTTTCTGCTTTCTGTCTCTTTACACTATCTCAGAGATCTAACAGCCAATTCAAACCCAAGAATCAGCACCTCTCCCCTTAGCAACTGTAGAAGTGGTACCTTTTCTATTTATTAACTTACCTGTTGATTTTGCTCAGAACAGACTGACTGATAAACTCGTTATTCCTCATTTTCCTTGCTCCTAAAACTTCAGCTCACCTTTCTTGGCTTTCTAATTTAGTAATATCTCAACTTCTAAGGGTGTTTTTGTTTGTTTCTGTCCCATCGCCTCCCCAGAGCCTGCTAAAGCAGGAGCCACAAAGGAAAGGGAGGCCTAAGTCAGACAGACCCAGGCTCACTTTTCTCATCTACACTGTCCCTTTGATCCCTAACTTGAGGATTCTGCACAAGCTGGGATAAAGAGTTCTGCCTGCAGCCTCCCTGGAAGAGCAAGAAAAATAAAAGCTTCTGAATAGAAGCAATCAGAGAGAGAGCCCCGTGGAAGCAGGAGGGACCCCAGGAGGTGATACTCTCCAGCAAGCCCAAAAATGCATCTTTAGTGCCTATGTAAGCCCCCTTATGAGTTCCTGTTTTATAGAATGGTCCTTATCATTCCTGAAACGGTTTCTGTACCCTGAAATTAAGTCTCTCTGCCAAAGCAACAAATCAGATCAGGCTGAATTAATAAAACCAGGTTTAATCTGAGCAAAGCAACTCCTGGGTGATCTGAGATGGTGGGGAGAGAAATCACTTGGCAAGTCCAGGGTCTAGGTCTTAAATACCCTGTAGGTGTGTCTTGAGCATCTCAGGGGGAGGGACTGCCCCTTGGGGGATTTCTAAGGGCGGGGTTTGGAGAGCAGGGGTGCTACCGCTGATCTTCCACCTATACAATTCCTTTCTATAATTTCACAAGCTGTGTAATAGGCCTAGCAGATACAGATATTCTAAAGAGACACTTGTGTCCCACGTAATCTATCAGACAATGGATTAAAACAATGGACTCCAAATAAATGGGTATTTCCCCCAGGAAACTCATGCTAGGAAAAGGGAAGGGCCTAGTCAGAGGTGTGCCTTTTCTTCCCTAGGAAGAGAAGTCACAACCTGCCAGACCACCTTACAGGGCTGAGACTGAAGCCCAGGTACTGGTGACTCAGTAGTGGGTGGGACCACACTTTCTCTAGAACTACTTGACTTTTGTTTACTTGTTTTGCTTTTCAAGATGAGGTTTCTTTGTGCAGACCTGGCTGGCCTTGTAGCCTCCAGGGCAGCTTACACAGGGCTCTCCTTGACTAATAGCCACATCCTAACTCTCAGGATTTTTCAGCTACAAGCCCACCAGAAACCACTCCCCAGCCGTCAGGAGCTCATGAGGGTCTTACGCTCAGAGTAGCTGCAAGCATAGGAAAACAAACTGTTTACTCCGTCAGGCAAGGGGTCACAGAAAATTCAGGGTCTGAGGGTCTGCAGTCCCCAGTATGGCCCCAAGCTCAGAGATCCACCACCCTCTACCTCCTGAATGCTGGTATTCAAGGCAAGTACTAGGGATTGTTTATCCTTACTCCCTATTTAAACTTCAAACTTCATTTCAGGACCTAAGAGAGATGTGAGATTTCACTGGATCTCTTTGTCCCTCATCCAATGAATGTCAAGGTCCAGCCTCGACAGGGTTCGCAAGCTCCAGGGTAGGGGCATGAGGATTAGAAACCTGGGTAGGAGGAACAGAGATACAAAAGAAATACAGACATAGGATAGAGCTGGGAGGGCAATCCAGTGAATACTGAATATACCAGCATTTATTTTCCATATGTTTCTATACCCCAGTCCAAAAGGGGGGGGGGGGCAAAGGACTGTTTTAACACTACACAAAGAATAAACAGAGCCGTTACTCACTTCAATACTTGGAATATCAAGTCATTATATCCTGTTAAGCATTCTATTGTTCAGAAAGAACGTACATCAGTAGGCAGCCACGCCCTGGATCAAAGTTCCTGTTGTGTCCTTGAAGGAGCAGAAATAGGCTTGAATTCTTTGACCTTTGGTTAGAGTGGAACAGATCCGCCTCTGTGGCCAGCTCAATACTCCAAACACCAAGTAACCACATCTTAAGTCAGACCTTTCGTCAATAACTTTGAAAGATCAAGAGTAAGCTTAAGTCTCTGACCTTCAGTCAAGGTGGAAGGGACCCACGTCTGTGGTCCCCTATGTATTTGGTCCAGGTGGAGGGGACCCACTTCTGAGGCCCCCACAGCCCTTGTTCCACTTTTCCCTATTATTTTGACTCATGACTGACTAGTTGAGAACAGGTGGCTGAACCTGGTTTGGGGCACAGGCTGTGATCACAACATTTAATAACAAAGCCACATTATGTATTTCTTGGAGTTTATTATTGTCTTTAAATTTCCTTCCATGGTAATCCTCAAATCCATGATGCTCTTAATGAGATCTTCCTAAGGAGTCCTTGTCCTTTTCAGAGACTGAGTTAGACAGATTTCCTGATGGGCAAGCAGAGAGGGAAGGAAACTATGACTGGGTAACAAAGCTGGTGAACTCTTTTTCTATCTTAATGGTATATTTTTTATTAATTTTATTAAGCTATGCATTTTTCTCTACTACCCTCCCTTCTTCTCCCCTCCACTTCATCCCTCTCCCAAGGTCCCCATGCTCAGGAGATCTTGTCTTTTTCTACTTCTCATGTGGATTAGATCCATGTATGTCTCTCTTAGAGTCCTCATTGTTGTCTAGGTCCTCTGGGATTGTGATTTGTGGGTGGTTTTCTTTGCTTTACATTTAAAAACTACTTATGAGTGAGTACATATGATAATTCTCTTTCTGGGTCTGAGTTTCCTCACTCAAATGATGTTTTCTAGATTCATTCATTTGCCTGCAAATTTCAAGATGTCACTATTTTTTTTCTGCTGTGTAGTACTCCATTGTGTAAATGTACCACATTTTTCTTATTCATTCTTTGGTCAAGGGGTATTTAGGTTGTTTCCAGGTTCTGGCTATGGCAAACAAAGCTGCTATGAATATAGTTGAGTACATGTCCTTGTGGCACAGTTGAGCATCCTTTAGATATATACCCAAAAGTGATACTGCTGGATCTTGAGGAAGGTTGTATCCTAATTTTCTGAAAAATCACCACACTGATATCCAAAGGGGCTGTACCAGCTTGCATTCCCACCAGCAATGCAGAAGTGTTCCCTTTTCCCCACAACCTCTCCAGCATAAGTTGTCATCAGTGTTTTTGATCTTGGCCATTCTTACAGGTGTAAGATGGAATCTCAGAGTTGTTTTGATTTGTATTTCTCTGATAACTAAGGATGTTGAGCATTTCCTTAAGTGTCTTTCAGCGATTTTAGATTCCTCTGTTGAGAGTTCTCTGTTTAGGTCTGTATTCCATTTTTTTATTGGATTCTTTGTGCTTTTGGTGACTAATTTCTTGAGTTCTTTGTATATTTTGGAAATCAGACCTCTGTCTGATGTGGGGTTAGTGAAGATCTTTTCCCAATCTGTAGGCTGCCATTTTGTTTTGTTGACCATGTCCTTTGCTTTATAGAAGCTTTTTGGTTTCAGGAGGTCCCATTTTTTAATTGTTTCAGTGTCTGTGCTATTGGGGTTATATTTAGGAAGTGGTTCCCTGTGCCAATGCATTCAAGTGTACTTCCCACTTTCTCTTCTATCAGGTTCAGTGTGACTGGCTTTATGTTGAGATCTTTGATCCATTTGGGCTTTAGTTTTGTGCATGGTGATAGATATGGATCTATTTTCATTCTTCTACATGTTGATATCCAGTTATGAAACTAGTGAACTTTTAAGATGATTGACTTTCTTACTCTTCTGACCTGAGGCAAAAGCTCAGACATTTTCTCCAGCTTGTTGGGGTCCCTGCTGGTGTACTGGCTCACCAAGTTCAAGGATAGATCAGGACACACTTACTCAAGAGTTGTACAGCACCAGTCAGCCACACGCACGTGCTCATACACACACACACACACACACACACACACACACATGCCTACACCATGCAGGAGAGAATAAATTTTTAGGGTTCTGCGTAACATGAGGGCCAGCTTGTTGGGGTTTCTGTCCCACCCAGTACCCCACAGCCGGCAAGTCCTAAAGAAAATCACACACAGGTCTACATAAGTTATAAACTGATTGGCCCATTAGCTCAGGTTACTTATTAGCTCTTGTAGCTTATTTGAACCCATTATTCTTATCTATGCTAGCCACACAGCTCAGTACCTTTCTCAGCCAGGTAGGTCACATGTTGCCTCTTCGGTAGTCTGGGCTGGACTGGGGGGAATGGGCTTCCTCCTTCCTAGAATTCTCCTGTTCTCATCGCCCTGCCTCTACTTCCTGTCTGGTTGACCCACCTATACTTCCTGCCTGGCCAGTCAGTGTTTTATTAAAATACATGATTGACAGAATACAAAGAATTCTCCTGCACCAGTCCTGCTTTCTTCCACCTACTTTTCAGAGGCTTCTCACACCCCTGGTGTTTCTTTACCTCCAATAAATCCATTCTTTTTACTGGCTTTACTATTAATTACAAACTGTTTGGCCTATTTGCTCAGGCTTATTATTAACTAGCTCGTACAACTTAAATTAATACATTTCTATTATTCTATATTTTACCACAAGGTTTATGGCTCATTACCTCACATTTTCCTTCTCCAGCAGCTGCTGGTGTCTCCCTGACTGCACCTTCTTTTTCCCCTTATCTTTGCTTGCATTTCCCACCTGGTTCTATTTTGCCTGGCTATTGGCCAAATCAGCTTTTTTATTAACCAATGATAATAAAACATGTTCACAGCGTACAGAAGGTCATCCCACACCAGTCTGCTGTGCCCCTCCCCGCAATGCATGTGGCTCTGTTTCCTAGCTTTTAATTCTTTAGCTGGCAGAGAAAATGAACCAGATGCAGACCCCTGGGCAGCAACAGTTTCACCACAGGTTTCTTTACACAGGTCTGTTGGAAGCAGTTATTCTGTCTTCTGTATGTTCTGGATTCTTTTGCTCACCCCACCTGCCCGCCTATTTTTTGCCCCTTTCCCTTTTAAAAAGCAGAACTGTGAAAACACATTAAGGTCATTGTCAGCCTGTTGTCTGTGATCTGTTGACCGCTGTTGTGAGTAGTGTTTTGTTTGTCATGGAAAATTTTCTGATCACCTCAAGCCTGTTCTCAGTATTCAGCTTCATGGGCTTAGGTGGTAAAGGTCATTTGGAAACTCAAATTTTTAGATATGGAGGCCAGTGAGATGTTTCAGTGGATAAAAGCACTTGATTTGCAAGTCAACCAGCTAACTTCAGTGGAATCCATGGTGCAATAAGAAAACAGACTCAAATGGTGACCCAAAAGGTGATATTGTCTTCTGACCTCCATATATGCGCACATGTCTGCACATGCAGCACACACGACAATAATTTAAAATTTTGCGTGCTATGGTGTACATGTGGAGGTCAGAGGATAACTTGTCGAGTCAGGTGGAGCTTGGGGCTTACAGGAAACATTTGTCTGCTCTCTCTCTGAAATGCTGTAAAAAGAATAATTGTATAGATTGCTTTTGATGTTTTTGTCTACACTCTGGAACTAATCTTTGAATTTACCCTTGTTGGAGAAGGGAGGCCACTTAGACCCGGAATAATTACACAGAAACTTTATTAATTAAATCACTGCTTAGCCCATTAGCTCTAGCTTCTTCTTGGCTCATCTCTTACATATTAATTTAACCCATTAATCTGTGTATTGCCATGTGGCTGTGGCTTACCCAGTAAAGTTCCCAGCAACTGTCTCTGGCAGCTCCTCTGGCTTCTCTCTGACTCCGCCCCTCTTTCTCCCAGCATACAGCCTAGCTTTTCCCACCTAGCTCTGTTCTTCCCTGCCATAGGCCCAAAGCGGTTCTTTATTCCTTAACCAATAAAAGCAACACACAGACAGAAGGACCTCCCACACCATATCCTAGATGCTATTAATAATTATTCCCTCCTAGACATTTATTTTTCAAGTATTTATTAATTTATTTTGAAATTTTTAGTATTTGTTTTATTAGGCCAAAACCAAAATTACACCACTATATTTTAGCCCTGTTCTATGTCAGAGCATTTTGCAGCTAATATTTAACTCGTAAAGGGTTAGGCACTTCACTGGCCAATTCTTGATCCTTAAAGTCTAGCCAATCATGATAAAATCATGGGTGATTAGCTTCTCTGCCACAACAGTTATACACGAGCTGCCATGGACACAGGCCTTGGGCTCAATAAGGCAATGCATAGTCGCCACTGACATGGCTCCATAGTACTGCAGAGTCACCACAGATGCAGGTCTGGGACCCTACAGTCTTACAGTGGTCTAGAGAACATATGTGATGGTCTTCCTCCTTTTCTCTTGGTCATTTTGGGCAGTTACTGGAGAACAGTGCCTCTAGCTGAAAACTGTGTATTGTTCTTAGAATATTCCCTTTTGGACTTATGAAACAATAGCCCTCTAAGTAACACAGAATATTTGAATAAAAGGTTATTAAGTCTTTGCTTCTAGTCCCTGTGGTACCTCATTTATGTATTACTTTGTGGTACGGGGGAATCAAAATCACTCTACTGAGCTTGACCCTAGCGCTCTCTCTCTCTATATATATGTGTGTGTGTGTGTGTGTGTGTGCACGCGCACGCGTGCGTGCATGCGTGTATGTATGTATATATGTGTGTGTATGAATGTGTGACTGTGTGTGAATTCTCTCTTTCTGTTTGTCTCTTTCTTTGAGACAGGATCTCATTATATAGCCATAACATGCCTAGAGCTCCCCTTGTAGCCCAGGGTGGCGTATAACTTGTAGAGTGAGTCTCCTTCCTCTGCCTCCAGAGTTCTGGGATTACAAACCTGTGTGTCACCATGCCTGGTTCACTTATATTTTGTAAGTGCTATCTTCAAAAGATTAGCAGGCAATTCAGTAGGTAAACAGTATAGAATTCGCAAATATATACAGCTAATTATCTCTTATTTCCCTCTCTTCTTCCCTTCCCAGAATCTTGCTAGGATTACAAAGATAAGACAGCACATTCAGCCTAAGATGTTCTTTAAAGTACAAATAATGTCGCTGAAAGGACCCATGGACATGCATGCATAAGCATTGAACACTGCAACATACTAGGTGCTTCCTGCGGTTTTTATAATCTACAGCACCAGATGGCGCCAGTGCATCAGCCCTGAACCGGAACTGTAGAATAGCTTGACCTTCACAGCATCTACGCATTATGCTTTCTTATTAAATTTGAGCATTCTATTACTGGTCTTACTGAAATTGTTCTGGAAAGACCAATAATTAAAATTTTCTGGATGATGGAACCTGGTTAATTTCTATATATTAATTCATTTTATTCTTTAAAGTTAAAATCATTATCTAAATGACGGGTATAAAACAGTCGTTGTGGGAGGGCTCCGCCCACAGTGGGCAGTGCTGTTTCTGGCGAGTGGTTGTGGGTTATACAAGAAACCAAGCTCAAGAAGCCGTGGAAGGAAGTGAGGAAACTGTGTCTCTTCCATGGTCTCTGCTTTTTTCCTGCCTTGAGTTTTCACGTGGCTGCCCTCGATGATGGACACGGAAACGGAATAAGCCATTTCCGCCTGTGCTGGTTTTGGTACCGTGTTTTATCAAAGCGGCAGGAGGCGAAGTAGGGAGCAAATCGAACAGAGCGGAAAATAAACGCGGTCACATAGAACACGTCCCATCTCCAAGGATATTTTATAAATTGTCATATTTCACGTACATTTTTATTTATTTATTTAATAGATACCGCTTCAAGTGTATTTTTATAAGAGCAGCATTGGACTGTCTATCTGCGAACAGTGTCTAAGTGTTTCCCACGGTCCATCTGTTTTCATATCGACAGATGCAAGGCTTTTCTACGGGGCCTTCATGGAGGCTTAGGCACCTCTGGGAGCCTGGGCTCCAGCCTCTGCCCGGGTTTGAACCTTGGACTTTGGTTGTCAGAGCCTACGACCCTCGGCCATACAGCTTCAGATGTGCTTCCTAAATCTGGTGTGAGTGACGAAAGCAAGACTTCTGAGTTTGGCACCTTCGGCTTAACGGCCTTGGGCTCCACAAGGGTTTTAACGGCTTCTGCACGTTGACTCATTGCCTAAGCATTGCTTGCCTGCATCTTCTTCAGGCTTTTCTTGTGCTTCTTGATAAAGCGCCTGTTCCTTAGGAACTTTGGGACCACCCCCTTGAGAGGTTTGTATCTTTGTGACCAGGGTTTCTTGGCTGTGTGTGATGTGGTTCTGTATGGTAACCCAAGGTTCCCAAAGTGCCTGGGACTGGAAGAGAAAACAAAACAAAACAGAACAAGCGAAAGCATGTTTATTCAAATACATGTATGCGTGTGGAGAAGTGTGTGCACGCATGTACACGCATGTGTCACAGTGCTGCTCAGGCATGCTTGTGGAAGTTAGAGAACAGAAGAAGTGTGTGCACGCATGTACACGTGTGTGTCACAGTGCTGCTCAGGCATGCTTGTGGAAGGCAGAGAACAACTTGCAGGAGCCAGGTGCATCCTTCCATCATGGAGATCTTGAGGATTTAACTCCAGTCTAAGGCATGGTGGCAAGTGCTTTTACCTCTTGGGCCATCTTGCCAAGCCTGGTTCAGATCTTTCTGTTCTACAGGGTTTTTTTTTGTTTGTTTGTTTGTTTTTTGTTGTTGTTGTTGTTGTTGTTGTTGTTTCAATACAGGGTTTCTCTGTAGCTTTGGAGCCTGTCCCGGAGCTAGCTCTTGTAGACCAGGCTGGCCTTGAACTCACAGAGATCCATCTGTCTCTACCTCTACCGAGTGCTGGGATTAAAGGTGTGTGCCACCACCACTCAGCTTCTGTTCTTCATTTTAATAGCGAATTAGAGTGATGTGGGTACAGCTTATCTAACTTCTTATTTCCCAGGAACAACTACTACTGAAATGTTGGAGACTTTTCCCTCATGGACATTTGTGGTTTTTATTAGCAACTACTATAAACTAACTAACTAACTAACTCTCTCTCTCTCTCTCTCTCTCTCTCTCTCTCTCTCTCTGTGTGTGTGTGTGTGTGTGTGTGTGTGTGTGTGTGTAAGACACTATATTAGGTAGCTATGCAGATACTAACAGCCTTGAAGGCTATTGAGGATGCACCCTTTCCTTACGGTTGGCTTTGGTCCCTGGTAATACTAGAAGGAAACCGACATCAGGATGGAGAGATGGCTCAGTAGGGACGCACACCTGCTGCTCTCCCAGAATTCACAGACCCAGATCAGGTAATTGACAATGACTGTAATTTCAGCTCTAGGGGATCTGATGCCCTCTTCTGGCCTTTACAGGCCCCTGCATTACATCCACAGACCCACAGATACATATAATTTAAAATTTAAAACCGTTTTTCAATATTTACAAAAAGGGGGAGCATTATAGCTGGCCCTTTAAGATTTAAATCACCACATAAGAAGGTTGAGGTTTCAGGGCTTTGAAGGGAAGACCACTTCCTCCTCATCAAGAAGATAGATTCCGAGTAGATGCCCTGGGTAGAGATATGACACTCTGAGATGTCCCACAGATTAGAACATAGAAACATGTGTTCTCCTTCTGGCCGAGAAGGACCCTTGGGAGAGCTAATTTACTTGAAGGCATGCCACAGAAATGGGAGGAATAAGTAGCCCCTTAATGAGGTTCCCTAAAGACAGTTCCCTGTAGATCTTCACTGCTAACCCTGCCTGCTTTTTTGAGTTCTAATTCAAAACAGCAGAACATTAATTGGACTTCTTTCTGTCTCCTTTTCAGGAGACTTGCCTAACGCTAAGCACACTTTCCTAGACACTCAGGGGTTCCCACCCTCTCTCTTAGATTCCAACAAACCCCAAATATTTTGTCATCAAGGGGTGACTGGAAAGCGTTAGAAGGTGTGACCTCGCTGGAGGAAGTGTGTCACTGGGGGTGTGCTTTGAGGTTTTGTTGGTCCAGATGTAGAACTCTCTGCCACTTTTTCAGTCCCATGTCTGCCTTCATGCCACGGCCATGCTCCCCACCATGAGGAAAAGGGACTAAACTTCTGAAACTGAAAGCAAGTCCCAACTAAAGGCTTTCTTTTATGAGTTGCCTTTGTCATGGTGTCTCTTCACAGCAACAGAACACTGACTAAGGCCAGCTTTTTCTCCTAAGTTATATTTGTTACAAAACTATAGTTAAATTGTTTGTGACCCTTGGTTTTCTTTCTCTTGTGTGAGTTTTTTTTTAATAGTTTTTCAGAATAGGGTTTTTTTTTTTTGTATGTGTGTGTGTGTGTGTGTAGACTTGGCTGTCCTGGAACTATCTCTAGAATAGGTTGGCCTCAAGCTCACAGAGATCCACCTGCTTCTGGGATTAAAGGTGTGCGCCACCACTGCCCAGCAACACTTGGTTATTTATATCATGGCTGAACATCTGTTTAATTGTTTACAAATTATGCTTACTTATCTATTTAATGAACAAACAGCACACACTGTCTTGGGTTTCTGCTGCTGTGATAAAACTCCATGACCAAAAGCAACTTGAGAGGGAGGTTATTTCATTTTGCAGCTGCTATTCCTTTATCCAGAGTAGTCAGGACAGGAAATTAAGGCAGGAACCTGGAGACAGAATCTTATGCAGAGGCCACGGAGGAATGCTGCTTCCTGGTTTATTCCCCTGGCTTGCTCACCTGCTTTGTTGTAGCACCCAAGACTTCCTGCCAAGGGTGGCTGCACATACAGCCGGCTGGGTCCTCTGACATCAGCCACTTGATTAAGAAAACACTCCACAAGCTTGCCAATCTAGCAAGACATCTTCTCAGATAAGGTTTCCTTTTCCAAAATAGCGTGTATGAAGTTGACATACAACGATTGCATTTGAGTTTAGCTTGTTCTTAGTTAATAAATAATGAAGTTATTTATGTATGATCATTTATAGTTATGGTCCTTTATTCTAAGATTACATTTATTGCATCTCAAATATTTTGATATGCTGTTTTTATTTTATTCAATTCTAGGAACATTTGATCACCTATTGATTTCTTTTTTTTTTTAACTTACTACAGATGGTTATGAGCCACCATGTGGTTGCTGGGGATTGAACTCAGGACCCTTGGAAGAGTAGGCAATGCTCTTAACCACTGAACCATCTCTCCAGCCTGCCCCCCTATTGATTTCTTTTGATTGCCCTTATTGATGAATGCCCCATTCATCAGTCACTAGTGTGTTGTTTAACCTCCATTTTTAAAAAATTTACCATTATTTCTCTTACCATTGATTTCTAGCCTTATGCTATGGTGGTCAAATAGGATTTAAGAAGTTATTTGCTTTTGTGTGGACTCCCCTGGTCTTACTCTGTAGCCCAGTAGATGATCTGTTTTAGAGAAGTTCCCTAAGTTACTGAGAAGAGTGTATTTTGTGGTTTTTAGATGAAATATTCCATAGATGTCTTGTTGATTCTGTTTCATCTATGATGTTGTTTAACTCTGATATTTTTGTTTAGGTTTTGCCGTGGTGATCTGTCTATTAGTGGAGAATGTAAGTCACTTATTACTGTGTTGGGGCTAATCTGTTAGTTTATAGCTAGTAATACTTGATGTTTGAAATTCTGTCCCCTGTTCTAGTTCATACATGTTTAGAGTTACTCTGTCCTCTTGGTGAGTTCTTACAGTATCACTAGGAAATAGCTTTTTTCTCTTCTGATTAGTTTTGGTTTGAATCTTTTTTTTCTTCCGCTATTAGAATAGTGGCCCTGCTTGCCTCTGAGATGTATTTCTATCTTTTTGCCCTAAGGGTGGGTCAGCCTTTGGTGATGAAATGTCTTTTGATTTGGGGGTTGTGACTATTCATGTTCACAGCTATTGACAGGTGTGTACCAATTCTTCTTATTTTGTTGGTTTTGTAGTGTTTTTTTTTGTTTCCTTATTCTTCATTTTAGTCAACTGTTTTTCTAGAGTGATTTAGTATTTCCTCTTGGACATACTTATCATTCTTCACAGATAAAAGATAGATGCCCTAGGTCTGAATTAGTGTTTATAAATTCATTTAGTTTGGGTTTTCTTTCTTTTCTTTTCTTTTTAAATCAATATTGACTGTTTAAAAATCTCTCCTTTTCTGACCTGCATAGATGGCTCAGGGGCTAAGAGCACTGGTTGCTCTTCCAGCTGTCCTCAGTTCAGTTCCCACCAACTACATCGTGGTGCACCGTTATCTATAATAGGATCTGATGCCTTCTTCTGATGTGCAGGGCACATGCAGAGAACACTCATACAATTGAGAATTTTCTCTTCTTTCTTTAGATTTCTTTAAGCTTTTATTTAGTTTTGTTTTATGTGTACAGACGTTTTGCCTGAATATATGTTAAGTGTACCATGTACCTGCAGTGCCTATAAGAGCTGGTAGCGATTGTTAGATTCCCTGGAACTGGAGTTACAGATTTGTGAAGTGTGTTCTAGAAGCATAACTGCTGAGCGCTTCCTCTACCCACAACCCCCAATTTCGACATTTTGCTCAGTTTAATAGTCTAATTGGCACTTGTGGACTTTCATAACTTGAAATACATCCTTCCAAATCACTGTGTGTGTCCTTGAGTTTCTGATAAGAAATCGGCTGTGTATTCAGATGGGCCTGCCTGTCTCTGACTTGCTGTCTGTCTCTTCCGTTCTCAGCGTGCTATTTTGTTGTTGCTCTGTGCATTAGTGCTTTAATACTGAAGAGAGTGGGGAGGGGAGGAAGCGCACGTGGGAGAACAGAGTGGAGGCGGACGATCAGATGTCCCATGTGGTGCTAGTGTGTGGGCAGCACTGCCCTAGCAGAGCCCAGGACGTTTGGCACACTCGGTTCCTTCACCAATCCAGTTCCTAGTGCCGGACCCATTCCTGTGCAGACGGCGGAGTGCGCGGGAGTTGATGCACGCTTTGGTTCTCCCAGGTCTCTGGCCACTGATTCAAAGTTCATTTCCTACAGTCCTGCAGCGGTCTGCCTGTCATTTCCCACCGCATTTCATCACAATACTTGGTTTGCATTTCTGAAGAATGAGGCTCACAGAGGGTGTCCGGCTGCGAAGCCGCCACAGTATCAGGGGTCTTTTGGAATGGTCTTACTCCTGTTCTGCCAGTGGTACCCGACAGGGTGCTTTTCCAGCTTCTATTTCTGTTAATATTTTTGCTTCCCAACCTCACTGCAGCTGTGCAGAGTGTTTGTTGAGTTTCAGAGAGCCCGTTTCCATGAGTTATTCTCTGGAGACTCTATCAGGAGTAACTGTGTTGTTTGTCATCTTTGAACTCTCTTGACTAAAGTTTTTAATACAAGTTATTGCTGTGTAGCCCAAGCTTCTGGTGCTGGGCCTCCCATATGCATTAAAAAAAAAAAGTGCTCTACCATGACCCTTGGCCTTAGCTTTCACCAAGAATTTTAACTCTGCAGCCTTCATCTCTAGATTACTGAAATTATTATTATTATTATTAAGTGTACGTCCCTTTCGTATTTGGGGACATTGATGCCTGGCATGTGCCCTCTATGATCTTTGCGCTACTGTTTGAAGGCACTAAGTCCCTGTTCCTTGGTAGCTGATGATGAGATTAAGGTCACTGCGTGCATGGGCGGTACCTACCAGAGTGTTCCAACCTCCCACGTCTTTTCTGATTCTCATCAGCTCCACCCTTTGATCACTCTGGTGTTGTACCCTCAGGGATATCACCGGCTCTACCAGTAAGGAACAGGGCCTTTAACCTACGCTTCTGGGCTTTCCATCAGAGACAGAGGCCCAGGGCGAACTTTAGACCTAGGTATCATCAAGATTTTTTCTATGCACTAAACATAAAACAATATTGAATACATGCAGATGCCAACAGTCAACTGTAAAATGAGTGCAGAACAGAGGCTCAAAGGTTTTTTCCCCTCACATTTAAAATAATTTCCCCCCAAAGTTTAGAGGTTTGTTTTGATTCTGAAGAGGGGGAAATAGAGCAAATCTGTTTGGCTCATTGTTCTCAGCCTTTTAATTGTCACTCACGTGGGGGGAGGCGGGGTCTCACTTTAGCACCGCGACCACTGCCGGAATGCAGAGATAGATCTCAGGCTTCTGAGAGGAGCATTGTCCACCCATGCAGGACACTTTCATTCAGCCTTTCTTATTCATTACTTTTTTATAATTTTAAAATTTGTTTTATGTGCATGGCCAGTTTTTCCTGCATGTATGTCTGTGCACCACATTCATGCCTGGCGTCCAGGGAAACCAGAAGAGGGTATTGAATCCCTTGGGACTGGAGCTGCGGACAGCTGTGGACCACCGCGTGGATGCTGGGATTGAGTTCAGTTCCTCTGAGAGGGCAGTCAGCGCTCTTAATCCCTGAGTTATTTCCCCTGAACTCTCTAAAATTATATTTTTTAAATTGACTTTAAATGTAGAAATTTTCCACGGGACTTTCCCTACACCCTTGGCTTTAGTTAGCTTCTCCTCCTGTCCTCAGCCTTCCCATCCCCTTGGCCCCAGAGTCACGTAAAGCTTTCTCACCCCTGGTATTCCCGCTCTAATCTTACACCACCCTGTTCTCTGAAGAACTCTCCTTCTAATGGGTCCTTCTAGGTTCCTGGCCTTATGGACCCTCTAGTTTATTTTTATTTTTTTTTTTTTAAAGATTTATTTATTTATTATGTATACAACTTTCTGCCTCCATTTATACCCACACGCCAGAGGAGGGCGCCAGATCTCTTTACAGATGGTTTGGAGCCACCATGTGGTTGCTGGGAATTGAACTCAGGACCTCTGGAAGAGCAGGCAATGCTCTTAACCACTGAGCCAGCTCTCCAGCCCTGGACCCTCTAGTTTAAACATACGAATTCAAAGTTGAGATGTACACGTGAGAACACGCACACTTGTCTTCTGCTGTGGTTCTGCAGTGTTAGCTGCTTCAGATCGTGTGGCCCCTCCAGCATAGCTTTCTACTCAGGATGCTTTGGTCAGTCCTTTATACGTCCATGTGAGTTTTAGGATTCCTTTTCATAGTTCTATAAAGAATAATGGAATTTTGATTGGATTACACTCAATATATGCATTGTTTTAGCGATATATGTGTTTTCATAATATTAATCCCACCAGCCCAGAGCAGAGTAGGCCTTCTTTCAACTTCTTTCTCCATTGTTATTTTTAAAATGCACTGCAAAGGTCTTCCTCTTCTTTGGTTAAGTTTATCTTTTGTATTTTTTGGAGCTGTTTTAAGTGGGATTTCCCCCTCTGGTTTCTTTCTCAGCATGTTCACTTACTAGTATTTAGGAATCTGCTGCCTTTTGTGGTTGCTTTTGTGCCCTATTACTTTGCTAAAAGTGCTTAACATTTCTAAGAGTTTCCTGATGAAACCCTCAGAGTTCCTTATCTCTGCTAGTAAGAGACTTTGACTTCTTCCTTACACGTTTGAGACACGTTTTTGGCTTAGTGTTTTTGAATCTTTGAATTCATCTCAGTTTCTGCAGAAGCCACATAGATTCAACTGTTTAAGGTCTTTACTTACTTGTTGAATTTTTACGATATAAATCATCTCAAAAGTCCTAGGAGCAGACTTCCAACAAGTGAGGTGCTGGTAGATTTAGTGTTCATTTCTTCGAAAACACAATATTGTACTTTGACTATTTGCCTGTCTATTTATTGGAAGGGCTTGCGGAAGGCTAAAGGGTGGAACTGTGGGTGTGCTGGGGCGAAAGAAGACATTCGGTAGAGCCCCATCGGCCCCTGCCGTCGGCTCTCAGACTTCTGAGTCAATAGACCTCAAGAAGCTGGAAACTCCATGGAAGTCTCGTGCTAGAAAACCGGAAAGTCTGGGGCCCTGATGTGCCACCTCAAGGGAGAGCTTGTCTCTGAGAAAGAGATTTCACACTGTTCTGAGGACTTTCACCACAGTGCAAGAGAGACCGGAGCCAATACTCCAAAGATGGGCGGGACCACATCACGACGGGATTGCTTACTTAGGCATAGCTTTCCTTTCTTGTAAGCTAAGCCTCACGTTGCAATCCTGAAGATGGCCCTGGAAGGTTACCCCATCTCCTTCTCAGTGTGGTGGCAATGAATTCTCTTTCCTCTGGTTTCACTACACCGTCCGTCCGTTTGCCTGGCTGGGCCTGGCTTTCGGTGCCTGCTGGAGCCCAGGCTCCCATCCAGACAACTCTTTCAACACTTTAGTCCCCTTAGCTCCTCTTCCATGTTAGCCCTTGTCTTCATGTGCTAAGGCTAATGGAGAGAGATCCCCTGAAGAAGGCTACCATGTCCACAGTCTAAGATCTGGACCTAGTTCACACTATAGTCTTCCTTAACAGACATTCTACAAGAGAGGTATACATAGATGTTCAATGCCCATTTATCTAAAAATAAATATTAGATTAGATGATCCTTTAATATCCTAGTTTGGAATAGATCTCGGCAAATATACCCCTATTGAATCTTCAACGACCTTTTGAAAATGAAGAAGTGGACGTGTTGTCTTTGGGACAGAAGGTGTCTCCTGGCACCCTCGCGTCCTCAGAGCGCAGAGATCCTGGTGGGAGAGCCCCGGTATAATTTACCGGCGCTTCAGCAATCACACGCCAGCGATGCCCCTTGGCATTTTCCTGCGCTGCCCTCATCACTGCCCTTCCACGCCGCTCTTCCTGGTTAGCCCGTGTCTTCACGTGCTGTGTTCTCTTACTTCCATTTTCTCCGTGGAGTTCTCCCTTTTCGTGTTCTTAGCGGCCATCCACTGTTGAGGTCCCCCTTCTGTTTTGATATTTGTTGTGCAGGTTACTGAACCAATACCAAAAACGGCTTCAGCTTGATCAAAATCAAAACATATCCTGGGCTTCCTTTTGTTTACCTCTCACCCGAGCAACAGTGTCAGCGCTGGACACTGTGTGTGTGTGTGTGTGGGGGGGTGTCCATCAGAATTTAAAGATTTTTAAAGATTTTTTAAAATTTATGTTGGTATGTTTATTTAAATATTGAGAGACTCACTAAGTGTCAAGAACTAAGGATAAAATGTGAAATAGGAGAAAAATAGCTAAAATTTCTTGGTTTCAATAAATGTCCAGGCTGTAACATCAGAGCCTGTAGTGAAGCGGCTGCTTGGTTTTACCTGCTCACACCCAGTGCATTCTGAAAAGACAGGAAGAGAAACACACAGAGCCTGTTTATGTCTTCGGATATGACAAGAGGCACTCTCCAGGGGCACTAAGTGACAGAGATGTCTGCTTTGATCTCTTAAGGGAAGCTTAATGGTGTTTACCAATTTTGTAATCTTCCAACTGTAAAAACCACAGGGTGGTATGTATTCTCAAGTCAGCACAGATCAAAGAATGACTGTCCCCAATGTAAGGAGTGAGCCATAACACAGTTCTTCACTGACTGTTTTTAAATGCCAAGTTCTTTGTGTCTCAAACATATGAGAAATGTTCATCTCTCTCTTCGGTTTCTTTATTTTACTTTGAGAAGACTGGCCTGGAACTTGCAGGGTCACCTCAGACTTACACTGATCCTTCAGCCTTCGCCGCCCATGTACACCCAAGATTGTAGATAGAACCTACCAGAAAGATCTGTTTTTAATTTTATTGCTTAATTAAATTAATTACTTTATTTGAGACATGGTCTCATGTGCCCTGTGCTGGCCTCAAACTCATTATGTAGCTAAGAATAACCTTCAGTTTCTGGCCCTCTTGCTTCTGCCTCCTGAGCACTAGGATTACAGTAATGGACCATGACTCCCAGTTTTCTGCAGAGCCGGGAATCAAACCCAGAGTTTTGTGCATCTTAGTCTAGTACTCTACCAACTGACATACATCCTTAGCCCTTAAGAGATGTATCCCAAGGTCAGAAAGAAGCATTTGGATAAAACGTACTGTCCGATTGTTGACCTTGATTTGTTGTTTGATTCTGAATTGTTTACAAATGTGGTTTTGTTATTGCATTTGTTTGTCTGTTGTTTGAGACAGGGCCTCGTTATATCCCCATTGGCCTGGAAATCGCTGTGGAGACTCATAGGATCCATCTGCCCCTGCCTCCTGACCACCACACCCAACCTTAATTGTTTTAAATATTTTGTAGTTCACGAGATGAAATCCAGGACATCATACTTGCCCAGAAAGTGCTTTGCCTTTGCCACTGAGCCAAATCTCAGCCCTGAATTCTTTATTATAACACAGATTTAAAGTGAACAAAATGAAAGAGTACATGAAAATACTTTGAATTATTTATATAATAATAGAAAACTATACTATTGGATATTATGGTTGTGGTGGACATAATACTGTAGTAAAGTTCACTATTTGCCCTGACTTCATAAGAAATTATAATTAAAACAGCTCCAAAATGACTCATGGACAAGTTAAGCCTCTCTGTGTAGTGACAGCAGAATTATAAGTTCCATGACTTTCCACATCCTCCAGTGGACCTGATAAAACTCCAAGAGAAACGGTTGTTGTTCAAAGGGATTAGATTGCTTGATGCCTCTACTTTGAGGATAAGAAGAAGAACTGGCTTCCCCAAGTACATACGCAGGTTACTTTACATATGGAAAACCATGTAAGAATGAAGACCATGCTCAGCAATCAAAACGTCAGCATCAAAGCATGACATTGCTCAGAAGGGCCACACGCTTGTTGTGATGGGTGGAGAGGACCTTCCAGAAGGACGTTAGTCATATGGATGTAGAACTCGGGCTTCTTAGAGAGGGGAAGCAGAGGCTCTGGGTTGTCAGATGGTAGAAATAGAAAGGTTGCCGTTCACAGTATCTGTAGTCACACAGAACATCAAAGGCGTTCCACTGAGTTTCCCTTACAAGGTAGCTGTCTAGGTCAGTGTTCTGCTGCTGTGAAGAGATGCCATGACCACCACGGCAACTCCTATAAAAGAAGGCAGACATGGGTTCTTTGCCAGACGGCAACATGAATACTCTCCAGTTTGATTCCAAATGGAAACCTCGTCCCCTCTAGAACCTCAGCCGTCACCGTCCACATTTGTCTCGGTCATCAGAGGGACTAGAAGTCACACAGACTCACCTGGAGGCAGACACATGGGGAAAGAAGCTATGACGAGGAAATCGGGACGGTGAACTTCTAAGATGGCTGACTCCTCCTACTCGCGTGGCCTGAGACAGAGCCTGGTAGCTTAGGACAAAGGTTTCAGACCTTTCTCCTGCCAGTCCAGCTCCCTGCTGGTGGACCTGCTCGCCAAGGTCAAGGCCAGGTCAGACAGCCATCCTGTCTGTTTTCAAACTGACTACCATAACTTAGGGGAGAAAGACCCTCCACAGACTTACAAATCCTCCAGACTGCAAGGCCTGGACGGGATCAGCTTCTCCAGTACCCGCTCTGTGAAGGAACTTTCTCCACGTACCTGTTGTATGTACCTCACCTCACCAAGCATTCCTTTGCCGACTGGTTCTGCTGCTGTGTCTGAGATTGTCCCTGCTGCTACTTGTCACACTGCAGATCTTTTTCTGCCTTTTAATTCTTTAACTGGCAGAGCAAATGAACTTCATTACGACCCTAGACAGCAAAAATTCCAATAACCAAACTTCCACCACATGGTCCACCAAGCTCTGCTTACGTTTGTACTCTTCTCTAGTTCACAGTTCTCCTGAAACAGTTTCCTAGCGACAATGACCAACCCTTGGTACCAATTTCTGTACTAGTTACTTTCCTATTACTGCGACCAAATACCTGACCAAATGCTACTTGCTTTGAATGAAGACTTGAAGGGATACAGTTCCTGATGGCAGATGGGTCAGTTGCAGAGTGACAGGAAATAAAGAGATGAATCAGGAGTGATAATGGAGTACAATGTTCAAGGTCTGCCCCTCGGTACCTTCCGTTAACTTCCTTCAGTTAGCGCCCACCCCAAGAGTCCACAAATTCCCAGGGCAATGCTACCAGCTAGAGACCAAATGTTCAAATTCAAAAGCACCTGAAGACATTTGATATCCACACTGCAACAGTTAGAATCAAAGATGATTCAGCGTAAGGGGATCAATAAATATGAGAAATAGTTTAAATTATATGATTGTCTTAGTAGGTATAGAAAAAGCATGTAATAAAACTCAACATTCTTTATGATGAAAACTCTCAACCAAGTAATTACTATAGAGGCTTAGATGACAGATATTGAAGAGAACTCATAAGTGGAAAGACAGGCATATTGCTCTCACACGCCTATAAAGAGGAAACTGTCAGTCAGTGGAAGAGGCAGCCTGCAGAAGCAAGGAAATTTTTGCTGGCTTTCTGTGTGACAGAACACACATTGTGTGCCGTAAAGAGCTTTGTGGCAGGGTGGGACAATTTGCCTCTTTTTAGAACATTCTCTGTCTTAATGATGGACAGTTTTACTTTAGAGAAAATTGTTAATCAAAAATATCAAGTTGCAAGGCAAGATAAGGATATGCCCACCGGTGAAATAGTGCCATGATTGCAGGGGACAGGGAGGGGAGACCAACCACTCTCTTATTGGATGTGAGGCTCACAAAGGAATATCTGTAAGCAATGAGACGTGTAACCTGCTGCCTTCTACCCAGAGAACAGCGCCTGCCCTGTACACTTGTTTATATCCCCAGAGAACAGCGCCTGCCCTATACCTTAGATATACTTCTCTCTACAGACAGTGACCCAGAGCTGGTCAGAGTGTAGAGAATAAGTGACGACTGAGTGCTTAGCTGTACATAGGCTGTCTTTATGGTTGCCTCCCAGGCCCAGGAAATATGAAATATGGGGCTGGAAGACTGTAAAAGTCAGAGAACAGAGAAGAATTATCTTCTGGAAATTTTATTTTCTGTATATGGCATGGCTGTTGCATTCACGAGCACACAGCTGCTATGGTTTCCTGCATAAGACCTGTACTAGATTGGGCCCTTTCTTATTCCATCATGGATGGGGAGGGACTTCTTTAGTGCTATCGCTAGCTATTGGCAAATAGCCCATGCTCACATAAGCCACTCGGATTCAACTCAGTGAGGCCCATACACAGGGCATGAATATAGGAGGGGCACCAGTTGGGATGAAAAAGGAGGTCAGCAGGAATGGAAGTCTGGTGGTTTAAGTTTGAAAAGGTAGTCTCCAGTTGGTGGAACTGCTTGGGAAGGGTTAGGAGGTGTGGCCTTGTGGAGGAAGTGTGTCACTGGGGGTGGGCTTGAGTGATTCAAAAGCTCATGCTATTCCCAACTAATTTACTCTCTCTCTCTCTCTCTCTCTCTCTCTCTCTCTCTCTCTCTCTCTCTCTCTCTTCCTCCCTCTCTCTCTCTCTCCCTCTCTCTCTCTCTCTCGGTGTGTGTGTGTCTCTCTCTGTGTATGTGTGTGTGTATGCCTCATTTGTAGGTAAGATGTAGGCTTTCAGCTATACTTGCCTGTCTGCCGCCATACTCCCAGGGATGACAGTCATGGACTAATCCTCTGAAACTATAAGCCAAACTCTTTCTCTCTGAGTTGCCTTGGCCATGGTGTCTCTTCACAGCAATAGGAAACTAACTAAGGGGGATAGAAGAGAGCTATGGGGGTAAATATGATCCCATCGTGTGCCTATAAAAAGGTGTCAAAGGCTGGAGTAATTCAATATTTGGAGAGGTATTACTAATGGAAGTTGGAGCATGATGCTTACGAAATCTGACTCATTGTCATGCATTCTGATCCTCGTTTGTTTTGTGTCTCATAACAACATAACACGGGGCCCCAGCGAGGTGACTCGGCACCTTAAGGTGGTTGTCACCAGGACTGGTGGACCAACGTGCTGGACGCAGAGAACCACCCCACAAGTTTTCCTCTGACGTCCACACGAACACTCTGTGCACACACTATCTCTGAATAAATAAATAAATGTACATTTCAAAATGACAAAAATAAGGTTTAAGAAAACAATTTAATAATTTGTAAAGACCAGAAATATGTTTTCACAATTCTGAGAGTTGGGGAGTCTTATGTCTCATCTCCAGCATCTAGAGAGGACTTCATCTTCAAGGGGTAAGTCTGTGAGCAGAGCACATGCTGCCTTTCACTGCTCTGGGGACAGGAAAGGGGGGAGGTGGATGATGAAATGACTGAAATTGTCATTCTCACCTTTGATTAACAGCATCAGCATCTAAAGGGTGAGCTACTCCCAAATGTGGCTGCTTAGAGAAACCTAGAATGTCGGGAGAAGGACGTTTCTGGTAGAGGATGCTTTCCTGCTACTTGGGCACCAAAATATTAACTACATTGTTAGGAATAAATTCTTCGCTGTCACTGTCCCATTGACAAGTGACAACCGCATAACCTGTCACGAAGTTGCTTTCGTACGAGCATTCTGGTATCTTCTCGCCTTCTACTAAAGTACACTGTATTCCTTTCACTAACTCCATGCTTCTTCTGCAAAATGTAGCCCCGTTCTTACACCTCACTCGTTGGCCATAGCAGGCCTTTTGTAGATCGGAATAGCTCTCGGCTACAAAATAGTGCTCCCGATAACAGACACGCCTGTAGTGAATGTTTCTAGACATGAGTTCAGAATTGCAGTAATTATCACCATAGAGCGGTCGGTCAGGATCAGCGAGGATCTTTTCCTTGATTCTTTCTTTGGTGGGAGGTTTGGTAGGCCCTGTACTATAAAGCTCCCTTAAGCGGTCCCTTACTTCTGGATCTATTTCATATTCATATGAATCCCAATAGTCCCCTTGCAGTTTCAACGGCAGCAGCAGCAGCAGCAGCAGAGACAAAGGCCATGGGCACTTGGTGACCGGAGACTTCATTCTTTTCCTGTAGAGTCCAAACAGTGAAAAGAGGCATTGTATTATGATGAAATGCTCATATTTACACACAGGGGCCACTGGTGCCAACTTTCAGTGTTCTCTGCACCCACTGGAAAACTGTTAGACTTGAGATCTCAGAATTTATTTGAATATCTCCCTAATATTGACTCTAAAATAAGTGTTATTTTATTTATTTATGTATTTATTGAGATAGTAGATAAGAGAGGGAAGAAGTGAGGGGGGTGGAAGGAAGTGAAGGTCGGGTAAAGGGAAGCAAAGGAAGGATGGGCGAAGGGCTGCAGTGAGGGGAGGGACAGGCACGCAGCTCCTTTTGTCTAGAACAAACCCATTTTACTTATTCCCAGAAACTGGTAATGTGCACAGAAATGGACCAATTTCCCCTCATTGATCCACCTTAGGGCTTTCATCCTGATCTTGCTTGCATCCGGCCACTGCAGATGCACACGAGACAGGACCTGTGCCACCTATACCTCCACATCAGTTCGCTAACCGCTCTGTCCCTTTCCAGCCCCTTGCTGGGTCACACCACTCTCCACCCTTCCACCCAGCCCGCTGCCGACTGTTTCCATGTGAAGCTCTTTACAGGTCTAAGAACAAATGTCTTTGTGTATCAATTCAATGCTAAGTCAACGGCACAGAATACAAGATAATTTAAAAAGAAAATATTGTGTCCATATTAGTCTATGCTTTAGTCCAGAGAATCGTCTTTTGTAGAGAACTTCTGGGCCCATTTGTCTTGTGTATCTGTATGTCAAATCTCACTGTTTCTTATTAATTCTCCAAGAACTTTGTCCAGTGGAAAGCAATGATCTTATCTGTCCTCGCAGGAGGCTTCAGAGCCATGGCTCTGCGTCTGTGGCGTCCTTTCCTCCGTGTACCCTGTGGTCTCTGTTCTTCAGAGAATGGGTGTTTGTCATTCTGAGTTAGGAAGAGAGAATGAATCTGCACATTTCAGAAAAGCATTGTTGAAACTAATTTATTTATTTATTTATTTATTTATTTTGGGGGGGGGGTTCGAGACAGGGTTTCTCTGTGGTTTTGGAGTCTGTCCTGGAACTAGCTCTTGTAGACCAGGCTGGTCTCGAACTCACAGAGATCCGCCTGCCTCTGCCTCCCGAGTGCTGGGATTAAAGGCGTGCGCCACCACCGCCCGGCTTTGTTGAAACTAATTTAAATCTTAAAGGTAACACCGATAGGAGCGTAAGAAGCTCTATGCCATAGGCTATGCCAAAGATTTCTTATGTTAGCAACATTGGAACAACCAAAGGAGAGAAACTCTGTTTACTTTGTGTTGTCTTTGGCATCTTCTCATGCCCCCAATGGTAACTGTCGTAACCCAGAAATTTTGGCCCATGTAGAAGGGAAATGGGACGACACTTACGGCTAATTGCAGGTTTAGATACTGACCTTAACTGACCTTATGAATTAAGAAAGGACAATATATATACGCCCCTCTCTCTTTATATATGTGTGTGTGCCTGCGTGTGTGTTGCGTGTGCATGTGTGTGGATATGGATGTAGATATAGATAGAAGATCACACAGTGAAGCTGGGGTCACACAGTGGGATATGGAGAGAAGAGGAGTTGAGCACAGAAGTACAGAGGAAAAGAGAAAAGTCACTCCAAACTGGTGACATTGAGTGGTCATTCGTGTCGTGTAAACATGTTTATAACTGGTGACACTGAGCGGTCATTCGTGCCCTGTAAACATGTTTATAACTGCTGACATCGAGCGGTCCTACGTGCCGTGTAAACATGTTTCTAACCCATCCCTCCATAATTTTCACACTGGCATCAGTACCAGTGTGACGGCTGAAGAACTCAGCTCACAACTCCATGGTGAGAACGCGGAGCCTCTGAGGCCTCTTGAGCCAGAGTGAGCAAAGTCAACAACACACATGGCCGGTGGAGTCTGACGCTCTGGAGCCTCTCCTTTCATCTACTGAGAACTCACCAAGAAATGGTTTACAAGATATAAATATATATGACTATATGTTACAATGTGATATATATGGTCAGAATGTGATATATTAAGCAATCATGAGTTTTTGATCAGGAAGAAATTGTTACAATACTTTTAAGAAAAAAAAAGAAACAGCAGAAGACAAAAGGGTTAAAGGTCATAAGGCTTTTGTAGAAACAATTTCAATACCAGACTTCTAAATGGATGGTTTAACAAAGGGAACTACAGTAACATGTATGGGAAACAGCCACTGATATAAGCAGAAAATTTTTGAAATTTGAAAGTCTTCTAGTGTGGGTAAGATTAAACTGAGACTAATACATTCAAAATGGTAACAATTACCGACGCCAGTAACAATAATTGCAAGTGAGTAGCTATTATTTAGACAGTATTTTATATTCATGGAGTTATGTTTTCTTTGGCTGATGGCTTTCCAGTCTTCATACATACCCTAAGCTATGGCAATTAGAGACAGGTAGTAAAGAATTCTGGGCTCATACAGCATAGTGCTGGGGTGTCGAGAGACAGGGAGAGAAATCAGCACATCTTAAACAGCACAGGGGCTGTATTGACTCACAGAAGGGGGGTGTCCAGCAGGCACAGCAGGAGGAAGCTAAACTCTTCCTCAGACTCTTGCCACCCCGTCCACTCCACGTCTTCGTAGACCAGATTTGCTCCTGTGTGGGTGCTCTGTGGAATGGCAGGGCCAGGCACGGTCACTTTTGTGCCCTATTATAGGGTCGCCCTGTTCCCATTGTGCGGTCCTCCCCCACCTTCTTCCATCAAGGAAAATGACTCTTCTGATTGGCCTTGTTTTTCTCACTCAAGGAAATCAGAGATGTGGGGACTTCTGATTGGTCAGCCAGAAACACATGCTTTTCTTGGAGAGATAAAGCAAAATCATGTGATTAAAAGAACTCTGCCTCATAATCTGTAATTACTATCATATTTTAACTGTGTCTACTGCGAGGTGTGGGTGCACATGGTGAGCATGCAGAGGTCAGAGGACACTGTGTGGGAGGTCATCCTCACTCCGCATTACTTAGGTTTCAGGAACAGAACTGAGGTGCTCCGGCTTGGCAGCAAGTGCACTCACCCACTGAGCCACCTCGCCAGCCCTCCCTCGCCAGCCCTCCCTCTCCAGCTCTCCCTCGCCAGCCCTCCCTCTCCAGCCCTCCCTCACCATCCTAACTAATAAAAACATAGATTACATAGGAGAAAAGAAAAAGCAATCTTAGTAAAGTGTGGTTAATGAGTAATTTTTTTCTTACTAATTTATTTTCTTTTTTCTTTTAGTTTCTTTTGTTGTTGATTTGTTTTTTTGCTTTTCAACAGAATTTCTCTGTGTAGCCCTGGCTGTCCAGGAACTCACTCTGTAGACCAGGTTGGCTTCAAACTCAGAGATTTGCCTGCCTCTGCCTCCCAAGGGCTAGTACTAAAGGTGTGCACCTCTTGATAATCTCTCTCTCTTTTCTTAAAGATGTATTTATTTATTATGTATTCAGTATTGTGTCTGCCTGCAGGCCATCATGTGGTTGCTGGTAACTGAACTCAGGACCCTTGGAAGAGCAGGCAATGCTCTTAACCGCTGAGCCATCTCTCCAGCCCCTCTTGATAATTTCTAAATCTTAGTTCTACAACTATAAATTTTGCAACTTAAAAAGACTTTAATAGTACAAAACACTTTCAAAGTCCCAAGTATTCCTAATGAGATTTGATGAGGAAATCCCAGGTTTTTTCACAAACATTTTGAGGCAGTGTTTCAGGAGTAGGTAACTGCGTACCCTCGCTCTCTCGAGCAAGCACATTCCTTCACTGGCATTAGAGCCTACTCCTTTGGGTTTTGGGTGTATTGAAAACCAGCTGAGACTGCCTCATGGACTGAAGAACTCCTGGATTCTTGGATGCTCCGCTGGGAGACAGCCTTCGTCAACTACTAGGACCACGGTCTACAAGCCTCTGTAATAAATCCCCTATTTATTCATTTTGTCAGCTCTAGACCTCGAGAGAACCACATCTAAACACTAAGAGCTGCTGAGGGATGCTCAGACTACAAGAGCTGCCTGTAAAAGACGCTCTCCCATCCTGCTAAGCCACCTCCAGCCTGCGCAGAGGGTCCCAGGATCCCAGCTTTCCTGAGTTATCACCAGTGTGGAAGGGTGTAAAGAAAACAGCGATCTTTAGGATTAATTAAACACAATTAACATTAATTAAAGCACAATTAATAAGTTTAATAAGAAAACAGACTAAGTCAGTTCTGCTTCTAACATAGTCAAAATTTGTGAGCCTGGAGCATCCTCTTTCCTGGAGACGTAGACAGTTCCCTCTTCCTGCCTCCAAGAAGCAACCACCATGACGTCAGCTTAGACAGGAAGCTTTCTCGGTTAAAGATAGATCTGTTCTAACAGAAACCTGCGATTTCAGCTTCTGTAGAATGCGCTTAGCTCCAGAGAAGATCTCTTTTGAGGTGGGGATGAAAAGACCACCCCAAGAGCCACATGGTGAAGATGACAATATTGCCTGACCTGGATAAGCTGTGGAATGCTTCTGTGACTATGAAGTCTCCACCAGCCTTCAGTGAACAGAAGCTAGAGCTTTTGGTAGCCCTCATTAGAGTCTCCTCCTTTTATCTCTGAGTACTGTTGAATTCTCACTGGGGACCCCTCAGTAATGCTGCCATGGCCTCTGGCCATACCACTGTCTTTGAGTCATTTCTGGTCTTGTAAGTAGCCCCTCACTTGTGTTCTTGTAAGCAACCCTAATAACCAATCCTTAGTTCACGAAGTTGGACGTTGGCGGTGTCCTTACTTTGAGGTATCATCGGTTCTCTGTCTGAGGTGAGTAAGACATTTTCTCCTGTCTCCTCGGGTTTACTGTCACCCAACAGGAGGCCTGTGCAGAATTGTCTAGACTAGGTTCGTTGAAGTGGGGTGACCCACTCAAAATGTGTGTGGTGCCATTCCACATGCTGGGGACCCTGACTGAACGAGGAGAAAGGGAGCTTAGCGTAAGGATTAATCTTTCTGCTTCCTGGTGGCAGGTGCCGTGTGACCAGCTGCCTCACAGGCATGACTTCCCTGACAGGATGGAGGAGCCTCAGAACTGAGAGCAAAGCAGACCTTTCTGAGAAGGTTACCGTTAACTGACATTGGTCGACATGGGGAAAACCATTTTAAGTGTGGGCAGGACTAGTCGCCAGGCAGTAGAGAGAGAGAGGAGAAAGTGAGCTGGGCTCTTGCAAGCCCCCACCCATCCCTCTCTGTTTCCTGTTTATGGGTGCTGCTTCAAGCTTTAGCCAGCTCGATTTCACTACCACACGCAGCTGTGGTCAGGGTACTTTGTCAACACGTCAAGAAAAGTAAGCAGTACAGCGCCTTCGTCCACTTCCAAAGCCAGAAAACCTTTCTTATTGCCATCTCCTAGAGCCAAGCCTGCCTCTTACATTTAAGACCACGATCTGATCTCTTTAACCACATCCTCCATCTCTCGGGCCATATTGTAATACTTTATGGCCTGTCCCAATCCTGCAGGGAAAATATAAATTATCTCTCCGCTATTGAAAGGCCCATTTCATAGCCATCAATTCTCATTTGTGTGCCCCCATTTCTAATTTATCTTTCTTGTTCAAATTGTGTCTTTTGTATCTGACTATCCTTGAAGTGCAAGATTTAAAGTCTTTCCTGGGACCTTGGGCTGTTTACTTCAGACAACAAAGATCTGGCTCTCTCCTAAGATGGTAAATGATTGTTAAGAGATAAGATGCGTGCCTCATTTCCACAGTGGCTGGCATGTGTGGAAGTTTCTAGCTCCAACACTCTTCGGCCATGCGTGGCCTACTGAGCATGCCTTTCAACTTCTATAACATAAGGGCAGGTTACTGTCAGATACAAGAAAGCAAAGTACAGAAATTTAAATACATATGTGTGTGTGTCTGTGTGTGTATGTGTGTCTGTGTGTATGTGTGTGTATGTGTGTGTACGTGTGCATGTGTGTATGTATGTGTATGTGTGTGTACATACAGATTTTTAACTTCCAAGTTAAATTATAATTTTCCACATATTAACTAAAGTTTATAGATATTATAATACTGCTCTGTAAGAAGGGGAGGAAGAGAGACACAGAGAAAAGAGAGTGGAAAGGTAGGTGAACGAAGCCCAGCAAGAAGACAGAGAATGAGCTGGGGTGGGTACAGATGGCAAGTGTGTGCTCAGTGAGCAGTGTGGTTGTGGGGGTTTGAAAGAAAATGACCCCCAAAGGGGATGGCATTGTTAGGAGGCGTGACCGTGTTGGAGGAAGTGTGTCACTGTGGGGGTCGCCTTTGAGATCTGTTTTGCTCAAGCTTCCCTCGGTGTGACTGACTGTTGATTTCCTGTGGCCTGCAAGACATAGGACTCTCAGCTCCTCCAGTACCACATCTGCCTGCATGCTGCCATGCTCCCCGTCATGATAGTGGACCGAACCTCTGAGTCTGTGAGCAAGCCACCTCATTTAAATGTTTTCCTTATAAGAGTTGTTGAGGTCATGGTGTCTCTTCAAAGCAATAAAAGCCCTAACTGAGACTGTGGTCAAGAATGGAAATATGCAAATGGAGCGGGAGGACAGAAAGCGGCACTGCGTGGAGTCCAGCAGGCCCCTGCCTCCTATACCCAGGAGGATGTCAGAGACCTCTGTCCACTTTCTCCTCCAGAACGGTCTGGCCAGGGGAAGGAGAAGACATGCAGAGCCCCAAGCACTCAGCTGCCCAGCACTATGACCCATGAAGACAAGTCCAGGGCCTACTGAAGCCCTCAGACAAAGTCCTGACTTTAAAGGCCACCATAGCCAGAGATGGATGAGTTGAACTCCTTACCTAAAGGACAGATGAGAGGAAAAAGGAGCGTCAGCAGTCAGGTGTGCAGAGGGCCTGCTCCAGCAGCTTAGCTCCAGATGTGCAGAGGGCCTGCTCCAGCAGCTTAGCTCTAGGTGTGCAGGGGGCCTGCTCCAGCAATTGACTCCAGATGTGCAGGGGGCCTGCTCCAGCAATTGACTCTAGATGTGCAGAGGGCCTGCTCCAGCAGCTTAGCTCCAGATGTGCAGAGGGCCTGCTCCAGCGATTGACTTCAGATGTGCAGAGGCTCTGCTCCAATAGCTTTGCTCCAGATGTGCAGAGGGCCTGCTCCAGAAGCTCAGCTCCAGATGTGCAGAGGCCCAGAGTCTGGTCCCCAGCACCCACATCACAAGTCTCATAACCACCTGCACCTCCAGCTCAGAGCATCTGCTGCTGCTGCTGCAGGCACCTGCTCTCAAACGCACACAAACACAGACCTTTGTTTAAATATTTTTAAAATGACAGTACATCATATTTCTACTTAGTGAGAAAGAAGTATTTTCAAATGTTTAATGGCTATTTCTTCCGTGGTTAAGTTTCTGATAATGTATTTTCTGTAAGTATGTCATCTTTCTTTCTAAAACTCTTATAAAAGACTGATTTATAGGTTAAAGATATATGATAAACCCTTAACAATCATAAATGAAAGCTTGTTTTCAACTGTTTACTTAGTACAGTATAGTATCTAATTGTATAAAAGTAATAATGATAACAGCTGCCATTTCATCATCTAAACAAACGATAAAGTGTATTTTACTCAGGAACAGTCAGAATTATCTTCCCTTACAGTTATTAACAAGTGTGGTTTTCATCTATCGAATATAGGCTAGAGGTGTGACCTACAAAATAAAACTGTCCTTGTTTGCTCCTGCAGGGCGGTTACACGCATGACTATGAACACTGCCAACAGTCTGTAGGTAATGGCACCTACTCCATGCGGATTGTTCTGAGAGTAAAAGGAGAATTTGTAGATCTTTCCTGTTTTGTTATTACAATTGCCATCGCCATGAACACCCTTGTGACGACTGTCATTGTCTCTGAAAATCTTAGCAGGCTTCACAAACATGAAGGATGAAAGATTTTCAACTCATCTCATCCCAGTTCTGCCAGCTCTCTCCTCAGAGGGAAGTAAGCATGTATTCCAGATTGAGTCTCTCACTCTGTAGAAATGAGTGGCTGCTGCAGTGCTCTGGGATTGCTCTCAGATGTGTCCATTGTCAGGAGACTTTCAGGATAAAAAGACAGGCAGCCTGGCTGCTGTCGGAGGCCGTGAGTGTTACAGCAGGTGACAGCCTGTTCAGATGTCAACCGGAGGAGTGACTCTCTAATGAAGGAGAATCCTGTCCAGGCAAGGCCTGCAGGACCATGAACTCTGGAAACTGTTGCTCACTGTTGCTAAAACATCCTGTGTCTCCCCAATTCCTGCATTGAGGTGTGTAATCTCATGTGATGTGTATATGTAATCTCATGTTTGCATCTCAGTCTTATGGGCACACATATCTGTGGGTGGTCAGGAAGATGATTTATCATTTATCTGTATAATTGTGACATATAGAAAATGTACTAGGATATGCTTTATAAGTAGATCTATTGTCCCATAAGGACTGTAGACACTTAAAAGTAAAAGTTCCTTTTGCTCAGACTAACTGCACACAATTAGCTCAGTTTTACCTCGGAGCAAGTTCAAACTAGACTTAAGACTTTTTGTAAACAGATCATATCATTAAAACTTCACAGCTTTGCAGAAGGTCAGAGTCAGAGGTGTCTAACCGAGGTAACTACACAAAGCACCCAAAGAAAAGCTTGCCAAATCTGCTGACAATAGACCTGTGCCTCAAAATCTATCACTGGGCACTGTGCCTCCATGGAGTGTAGCAGTCTTGCTCCTGTAACCCTGGAGCCTCGTGTTGCCATGGTAACCTTGGAGCTTTGTGTTGCTATGGCAATGGCTCAGCTCCTTATCACTTTCCCTAAGGAATGTGCTTTTGACCAATGAGAAGTAACTCTTGTAATTTTTTTATTGCTCCAAGCCTCCTGGAAGAGGACAGGTTTTAGGTGAGAGGAGATGAAGCTGGGAGGAATTATTAGAATAGAGTAGGAAGAATAAAGAGACTTGTTTGGAGCAGCACAGTGTGAGAGTTCATTCGCCCACAGAGACCCTAAATTCCTTTTGCTTGCTGTAGCTTCCTATCTGAACCCTGAAGAGGACTTCAAGGCTGGATTCCAAAGGGCCTCTTTTTTTTCTTTTTTTCTTTTTCTTTTTTGGTTTTTCGAGACAGGGTTTCTCTGTGGTTTTGGAGCCTGTCCTGGAACTAGCTCTGTAGACCAGGCTGGTCTCGAACTCACAGAGATCCGCCTGCCTCTGCCTCCCGAGTGCTGGGATTAAAGGCGTGCGCCACCACCGCCCGGCTCCAAAGGGCCTCTTTAGGTTGTCATGGTGACTGGCAAGGAGGAAGGCTGGCTAAGTGACACTGAGTTATTTTGCCTCAAAGGCTCTAGACGCATAAGCAGCAGCATTTCCCTGCTCTCTGAGACTTATTTGATCTGTCTAGTTAAGTGAGAGCGAAACTTTGGGCACTTCAGCACCACACGCACAGTCCTGCCCTTTCTCGAGAACCCAGGCTTCTTCCTGGACCTGCAGCCTAGGGGCCTGAGGTTAACAACAGCCCCTATAATTAGGAACTTTGCTGTGTGAAGACTAAAGTCATGGGGCAAACCCTCAGGGGACCAGGGATTAAGAGCCCACTTTTCATTCCCCTCATGTAATAACCTATCAGTGGCAGGTGGGCCGAACAGGTGCGTAGCACAGCTGTTAGGGACTTGTTTTCTTCTGAGCTCAGTTCCTTCCTGGGTCATTGGTACTGTTGTTACATAAAACATTTAACTAAATAAACAATCAAGTTTGGG
Source organism: Chionomys nivalis (assembly GCF_950005125.1). Taxonomy (NCBI): domain Eukaryota; kingdom Metazoa; phylum Chordata; class Mammalia; order Rodentia; family Cricetidae; genus Chionomys; species Chionomys nivalis. The sequence goes on from NC_080097.1 coordinate 74,076,042, forward strand.
ATCTAGTTATCGCGGAGAAATAGGGACAAGGTGTTCAGCACGTAGTGATGAGACCTGGACTCAGACCCAGCCCACATCACTTTGAACCCCTTCTCTACTATCTGGACTACCTCTTATCAGGTGTGGCTCCTGTGCTTAGGGGCTGAGAAACATAAGAGGAAAAGGAAGGACTGGGGGGACAGGCAGGGAAGGAAGATTGGGGACGATGAAAGGGGCCCTGGAAACCAGCCTCATCAACTTAGATACCAAGTCACAAAACCAAACTAAAAGAGCCCTTGTGGGTTTGGTGAGCAGAAATGGGATGGGATGAAATGAAAACCTGATATCTGAAACCTCAAATTCCATGCTCAGTGCCCCACATTGAAGAGGTGTCAGGCTTTGGAGTCAGAAACTCTGCTCCTTTATGACACTTCCGTTTCTTCCAGACATCAGGATGAGGATGATGAGATAGATTCTGGGCGATCACAGCAACCAGCCAGAAGCCAGAGTTCCTGCTTCCTTCAGAGATGTGGATGGTGTGTTCTGGGTCACACCTCCCTGGAGGATGTTCTCAGTCTTAAAAAGAGCTGCTGCCCTGGATCTTTGCTTTTGAGAAGCCATATGTGCTAAGAAGGCTTGGCTTCTTCTTACACTTTGTAAAAGAAAATAAAACAGAACAAAAATGAGTTATTCCTGGGGCTGATTGGCCCCTCCACTACAAACGAATAGTGTAGAAAAGAAATTGCTAATACAGGAACGAACTCTGAACCAAGAGGAGACAATGTGGGCTGCCGTACTGTTGGTGAATGCGTGTAGTATCAGACCGGCCACATGGGAGCGAGTCTAGAACAGAGTCACTGGGCACATCGTCCAGCCCGTATCCACAGCTATGTTGAGGACCCAGGCATTTTGCTAAATCATTCTCCTCTTACTGCCAAATACAGTTGAGCTCTGGTTGTATATCAGCTACCCAGACTAGCAATGAATGTGAGCAGTGTTTAAGTGGCCACCATGTGACAAAGAGAATCCAGCTAAAAAAGTCCCCAAATGGTCAAATGTTGTTCTAATGTCTATGTTGGTTGACAGCATCTTGTAGTTTCAATAGACTGAGAATTCTCTATCAATGTAAAAACATTGGGAATATCAAGATATAATGAACCATGTACCGCAAGAAAAACATTATAACAGCATGACATTCATTTGCATGCATTTATTTAAAATTAAACATTTAAAAAAAAGAGTGGGCTCAGGATGAAGGAAGGAAATAAGGGGACAAACAGGAGCACACATTTGCACAGCAATGAGTAATGGTAACTCTGTGTTTCATGCACTGTTAACTCCGAGGACTCAAAACTGGCAGAGAAAGCATCAATATTGAAGACAACCCTGCTTGAAGCTTGGCCTACACATCATTGTCCCATCGCTACCCTCCGCATTTCCTATAGTTTGTCACTCTTCGGGCACAACTCCAGAGCAGCAAGGCTTTGCTCGGCTGCGGCTGCATGAAGAGCTTTGGTCCATCTCTCTGCAACAGCCCTGAGAAGGAAATCCTGGCGCAGGATCACAGACTGTACTGAGCAGGAAATCCTGCCGCAGGAACGCAGATTAAACCGAGAAAGAAATCCTGGGGCAGGAACGCAGACTGTACTGAGAAGGAAATCCTGGAGCAGGAACGCAGATTAAACCGAGAAGGAAATCCTGGGGCAGGAACGCAGACTGTACTGAGAAGGAAATCCTGGGGCAGGAACGCAGATTGTACAAGGACAAAGCTGTGGCACTGAGCTGTCTGGAGCACGGGCAACCCGTGTGAAGCTGCAGTCGGGTGCACACACGTGCTCACACTTCTTTAAAGCAAGATCCAGTTTGCTGCAGCCAGCGCAGCCTGGATAGCCAAGACTGGCAGGTGGGGGTGGGGGGATGCCGGGATTGAGACACGGAGGCTTCTTTTTGGGTGGAAGAACATCAGCCTTTATTTTGCCCAGCAACCTTTTATACCTCTACTGCTTCTGTGGAGACCCACGGGCCAGAAAGAACACAAACATCCTTGTCAATTACAGACCACAAAGAAGTTCCGCTGTCAGGGGGAGTGAGGGCAGCTGGATCACAACACCAATAGAAGAGCAGAAGGAGGGAGAAGATGAGCAAGGAAGTCAGAACCACTAAGACAGTGTGCCTGATCTAATGGGAGCTCACCAACTCCAGCTGGACTGAGACTGAACGAGCATGGGATCAAACCCGACTTTCTGAATGTGGCTGACAAATTGATAATGGCACTGTGACTTGTTTCTACTGCATGTACTGGCATTTGGGGACCCTAGTCTGTTTGGATTCACAGCTTCTTAGGCCTGAATGTAGGGGGAGGGCCTTGAACTTCCCACAGGGCAGGGTTCCCTGCCCTCTCTTAGGTCTGGAGAGGGAGGAGGGTGAGTGGGGGAGTGGAGGGGAATTGGGAGGAGGGAAGGAAGTGGAAATTTTGAATGGAAAAATAAAAAGAGAGAGAGAATAGTCATCCATGGTAATAAAATAGTGATCATAGTTGTGAAAAATATTTTAAAAATTAAAAAATAAATAAAAAAAGGGCAACGCCAAGCCTATGTCTCACCCTCATTCACTGTCTGGCTTGGACTTTCTCTCCGTATCTTTGTCCACTTGGGTAGACTCAGCTTTGGGGCAGCTTTAGAGCCAGACACGGAAGGAATCCAGTTTGTGGGAGAGAGGGTGGGAGCGAGAATGTGAATCTGGGTTCTAGGATCAGTCACGGTTTTCAATTGGCTTGCGCTGTATTGGGCCATTTTTTTTTTTTACTAAGGGCCAGATGTGTAGCAGAGGCATAGGAGCAGCAATGTCCTTCTTTTTCCTCAGAGCCCTGTGGTTTACAGTTTAGGGCCACAGAGAATGGCTGGTCAGCACTGTCAAGATTCTCTTCAGTGAGGTGGCACCGTACCCCTGGCACCCGGGGCACTGCTGGCCTGCCGTGATCTTGCACACGCTATGTTCCAGTGCTAGGCTCTCACAGCACCTTGGGCTGAGTGTTCGTCCACGTTTCCAGCTGGCGGCCTTGGGAACTCTGTGTACCATATCGGGGGAGCCATGTATGAAGCCCAGCAGGCACGGCCCGTTCATGTCCAACGCTTTTCTCCAGACTCTCAGCCCATTTTGGTCTTTTCTCAAAGTGTGTCCCTTGGGGATGACAAAATAAGACCTTCTGGATGTTTTATCTGACAGGGCTGAGTTTGTTGGTTGATGAGCCATCTCTTGGCAGCGGGTTGCAGCTCTTCCTGAGAAAGGTTTGCTGTGATCCCCTTCATCACGCCTCCTGAGGGAGTTGCAAGAACCGACCCGAGGCCAAGCAGCAGCAGAAAGACGGCCATCTCTCGTGCACTGTAGTCTCGTCTGCAGAAAAGATAACAGGGGGAGGATGGAGGGATGAGCCTCTCGTTATGGTAGTTACTCTCAACACTGGCCCCTTAGGTATAAGGCTGCTACAGATATCAATGAAATACATAGTAAAATGCAATCAGCCAAAGAGCCTGAACACCCACACCAGAATCTCCAGTTACAACCAATTCCCTCCATCTCGTTTAACACTGGTTTACCCATCTGAAGAGCTAAGTCTACGGTGCTGGAACCAGGTGTTTTCCTCTGTCTGCTCTTACTGGAGGGGCACAATCTCCACGAAGGTCCACGTCCTCTCGCCCAGCATGTTTCTTACTGTTACTCTCTTACTGCCCACACAGGACCTGGCACGTGATAGCCACGCAAAGCCCAGGCTGTAACCTTTCTCCATCTCCCGTTTCCTTCCCCACCCATCCTTAGCCACGAAATCTCCGTCCTTTGGCAACTGATCTTGCAGAGAGAGATTCCAGCTTCTTGCCAGGCTGGAAGCGAAACTGTGTCTTGTGCAGTTTCTGCTATTGGGTCTAAGTGAGGGAAGGAGAGGCAAGAGGGGGTAGAGAGATGTGTGTGGTTTGATGAGGAGGGAAGGGGGCAAGGACTCTGGGGGGAAGGGACGGACAGACAGACAGACAGACAGACAGACAGACAGAGTGTGCATGTGCAGTCGGAACCAGGGACCAGGAATCACCCTGTTTCCTCTTCTATGAACTTTTCCTCACCATTTCCTCAAACCCAGAGGTCTTCTTGCTTTGTCTTCTGAAAGCTGACTGCACACCTTTCTCTGCGTTTTATTGTATCTGATCTTTTCAATCTCTGACACCGGTGACCATTCCCTGATTCACTCCCAGTGGACACAGCTTCACACACAGGCCTGCACAGACGCCATTTCCTCAGCAGGGTTTGCCTAAGGCATGAACTGCATGGCTGGACTGGGGTGAAAACACTTTAGCAGCACCAGGGCTGGACATTTCATAGTTAGCGTCCACGAAGGATGGTCAGTCATGTCGTAACTCTTCCTCTCGTGCTAGAATGGTCTTTATTTTCCTTCTTCCCCCCTTCAAAAGTTCCTCTTACCCATGTGCTTCTGCATCGTCACCTTAGTTCCTTTGTTTTTTTTTCTTTTTTTTCTTTTTATTGTTTATTTATTAAAGATTTCTGCCTTCTCCCCGCCACCATCTCCCATTTTCCTCCCCCTCCCCCTCCCCTATCAAGTCTCCCTCCCTCATCATCCCTAAGAGTAATCCGGGTTCCCTGCCCTGTGGGACCTTAGTTCCTTTGTAAACACCAACCTGTGCCCGCCCCCAATCCTGTAGAACACTGCTTGAATGGCACTCTCTCGAGACTCTTGGCATGTCTCTCCTGGGCTCCAGGACCAGAGGAAGCCTGACCAATGAAGCCCACAAACCAAGCTTCCACTTGCTCTCTTCCCAGTCAGGGCTTGGAGGTTTCTCTTGTTATTTTGCTAAACAAATCCACCTAATCAATTGTGATGACCACCTCTTATTTAAATACACCATAAGCCTCCACCTCTCTCCTTTTCAGATTCTATTTTGCATGTATGGCTGTGTGTCTGTATATGGCGGATGTGTATGGGTACCCACGGGGGCCAGAAGAGGTCTGACAGGACTCCTTTGTACAGGAGTCACATTCGGCCGTGAGCATCTGATATGAGTGCTAAGAACCAAGGTTGGGTCCTCTGGAAGGGCAACAAATTCCCTTCACTGCTGAGCCATCTCTTCAGGCCCCATCTCTCCTTCTTTGGTCCTTCCCTTTCTGCCTCTCCAAGACCCCAAAGCCAAGTCCAGATCCATTTCCCATTTCTGTGAGTCTCTTATGACTCACTTTTATAAGTATTTGTTCTTACTGTTTTTAATTCTCTCTCTCTCTCTCTCTCTCTCTCTCTCTCTCTCTCTCTCTCTCTCTCTCTGTGTGTGTGCACATAATTGTTTGCATGTGAGTGGCGGTACCCTCGGAGGCCAGAAGAGAGCGTCAGAGTCCCTAGACTTAGAGTTAAGGGGATTGTAAGCGGTCTGACATGGGGGCTGGGAGTTGAGCTCTGGTCCTCCAAATGATCAGTCAGTGCTCTTAACCCCTGAGTCACACCCCAGCCCCTCACTTGTCTTTAAAGACAGGGTCTCACTATTTAAAACAGGATGGCCTGGAACTTGCTAAATACCCAAGTTGGTCTCAGATTCATAATCGAGCCTCCTGCTTCAGCCTCCAGCATGCTGAAATGACAGGCATGTGCTACAACATGCAGCACTGACGGATCATTGGAAACTCAGTCCACATGCAGACTGCAGCCTCCAGCATGCTGAACATGCAGCACTGACGGATCATTGGGAATTCAGTCCACATGCTTCCCTTGAGACTGCGTTCTCTAGGCACAGACTTGGTAGATTTGGGATGGAGGAAGAATTTGTAAATTACTTATTTTTTGCCTGGAACTTCTAAATCCTTTGCTATTGGCCCTTCCTAACGAGGGGATGTTAGGAAAATAGAAAGGCCATGAGGAAGAGCAGTGCAGAGATGCTAGCCTTGTGGAACACACATTTCACACAAGCAGAATTCACAGCTGTCTATGCTTGATTTCAAATTATTAGACATTCATTAAAAATGCACACACACACCCAAAGTGAAAACATCTAATGTAGGGAACCGTGGAGCTGGCTTGGCCTAGCTGCCTTCAGAGGATGTGTCCTGGGTTTCACAGTAGAGTCCATGGCTTTCCACTTCCTGAGAGGCCGGTGGCTCCCTCAGGCAGCGAGTGTTTCTCTGTACGTTCCCTTGGTAGTCAAGGAAGCATGAAGGCTTGACAGGAAAACTGGTCTTAGACATTAATTCTGTGTACCCTGAATGACTTGCAAACTTTGCTGTATCCTGGCAACTATTCCAGTATTGACCCTGGCAATTGCCATTATGTTCTGTTTCAATAAAGGTATAGAAAGTTGGGTTGCTCTCAATAAGACAGTCACAGCCTCACTTGTGCTGTGGCCTCTCCAGCCTGGCCGGATTTCATTCCTCTCGGCCATTTCAGGTGACCTGGGCCCAGTCAGTAAGCACAGGTGCTTACAATCTAAAATGTAATAGTTCATTTCAAGTGGACTTTGACGCTGATCTCATTAAATGAGATGGATTCCTATAGATAGGTGTTGTCCTTTGTACCTTAAGGGGAATTCATTTATTCTCAAAATTTGTTTTTAGGACAGAGAAAATAGAGGGGAAGAAAAACTACTGTGAACCCAAGGAGGAGACTGAAGCCTTGGGAATGTGTTAAGAAAACACCAGCAGGGACCACTTTACCTGGTCCAGGGAGGCCTTGTGTGCCTCACTGCTCCCTGTGCCTGAACTACTTGTCCCCTTCCTATTCACTGAGCTCTCTGCCTGCTTTCTATTCAGACACTGAGCTCTCTGCTTTCTATTTAGACACTGAGCTCTCTGCCTGCTTTCTATTCAGACACTGAGCTCTCTACCCGCTTTCTATTCAGACACTGAGCTCTCTGCCTGCTTTCTATTCACTGAGCTCTCTGCCTGCTTTCTATTCAGACACTGAGCTCTCTACCCGCTTTCTATTCAGACACTGAGCTCTCTGCCTGCTTTCTATTCACTGAGCTCTCTGCCTGCTTTCTATTCACACACTGGTCTCTCTGCCTGCTTTCTATTCACTGAGCTCTCTGCCTGCTTTCTATTCACACACTGGTCTTTGTCCACTTGGTAGCACCCAAAACTCCACAAGACAACACAGATGATGGGATTCCAAAGAGAAATGGACAATAATATTCGTCTGGAGAAAGGCTGCCTGCCCTGTGTGAGAGAGGTCATGAGACAACTTCTGACCTACAAATCGTGACGTACGCTTCCCTTGTGGTGGTCAGCCTACCTAGTTGGTTATAATTTAATGTCTTGAGAAGGCAGAATTGGCCGCCCACAGAGATGTACCTGCTCTTCTGATGGGACCTTGATGCCAGTGCCTGGGCCGCAGCTAAAGTCTCTCAACTGAGAAGATCAGGACAGAACGAGCTCTTCAAAGCTCGGGAGCATTCCCCCTGCCCTCACCTGTCCGAGTCTTGCTTCTCACATACAGCACTGGACAGTATTGCTCAAAATTAATGGCCCCTCCTGTTTCTAGTGCTTCCCAACCGCAAGCCGTCCCTCAAGCAAAGCCGCTAGGAAATAGAATTGTAGGATGACAGACTTGGAAACAGCACATACCTACCTTTATAGATGGAAAGCTGACAAGGAGAAGACCAGTGACCGAAAACTAATGATCAAGAACTGATACAATTTCCAGAATTAGGTGACTCTATTTGTCTTCCGCTCCTCTCTGACTGTAAGGTTACTATGTCCATACTTGAACATGGAGTGCCTACATATTGAATTTAAACGTAAGAACCAAAAGGAGGAGTTGGAAGTCTGAACCAAAGCCCTCTCTGTTTCCTCCAGAATTCTGAAAAGGAAAAGCATTAGCTCAGAGAGGTTCAGTCCTTCCTTGGGACACGGGTACCTTCATCTCTGCAGAGCCTTCATGGGAACTGGTTTCTGACCACTCAGGTGTCTTCCCTTCTTCTTTTCTTTTCTCTAGTGACCTGGGGGACCTGATGAACAGGTGCAGTAAAAGCCACATAATCTATCTTTAGAAAAGTCTTTAAGACCTCAGAAGTACCCACCCACACAGAATATATGCTCCTGTCAATTCTCTTGGTTACCCACTGCTGTAAACAGCAAATACTCTGGATGGACATTGTAGAGGAACTAAGGGGGACCGATTGTAAGGTTCTTCCCTGCTGGCTGGTTCTCACCATAGTGCTATGCAGGGCGCTGTGGGTAAAAGTGTTCACGACTTAACACAGATGTAAGCTGTAATACCAACCAACCATACAAGGTGTGCCTATTGGTGCAATAGGGGCGCCTGTTACGGGGTCACCCGCTGCTTCCTAATTGGATTTGGGGCTTGGCTGATACTATAAACCATACCTGAGAAGGTCTTAGACCATGGAGGGGAACCTAGCATGGCCACTTAGCTGAACTGACACAGCATCAAGCACCCTCTGAACACTGTTTGTACTACAGACAAAGGCTTGGGTCAGTCCTTGCAGTGAACAGAGATAAGTGAAAATACTCGTGGCTGAATAAGATGCTAGGAGTAAGGAATGATCTTCCCTAGGCAAGGCATTTCTATCGCTCAGCATTATGGAAGGGGTCAGAAAGAGCCCAAGAGCCACAGGACAGGGAGAGGGGCCACCAAATGCCGTCTTCTATGCACACCTTGGCTATGACAATCGTGAATTCACAGGAGCTTGGCATCCTGGTCCTGGGGGCACCAAAGTCAGGCCCTCTTAACAGTCAGCCATGGTGGAGGAGCCATCCCACACACTGGCTCAGGCTCGGGTGGGTGGTTCCACACTCAGGGTCACATAGATGCCCGAGTAAAGTCTGAGGTGCACAGGAAAGTGAGCTCTGGGTTGCAAAGGAAAGAATGAAGTTGTGGGTGGAGATGCGGGGTAAGAGAGGAGCTGGAGGAGAGGCAGCTGGGTGGATTTGATCAAAACACAATGTAATATGCATAAGTTTCTCAAACAAGAAATTTAGAAGTATGTATACTAGAGGAGAAAAGTCCCTAAGAAGTGACTGCAACTGCTTTTTCTTTCAAAAATAATTTGAGGGCTGGAGAGATCACTCCAAAGTCATTGACACTTTTTCCCCTAGCAGAGAGCAAGGTTCAGTTCTCAGAGCTTACAGAGTCTCACAACTGACTCTCACTCCAGTGTCAGGGAGTCAGGTGTGTGTGCACCGCGTAAATGTGACTCACACATACATATACACACTCACATACACACACACACATACACATACACATACACACACTCACACTTACACACATATACACACACTCACACTTACACATACACACACATATACACACTCACATACACACACATACACACACTCACACTTACACATACACACACATATACACACACTCACATACACACACACTCACACTTACACATACACACATATACACACACTCACATACACACACTCACACGTACATACATACGCACACATACACACACTCACACATATACACACATACACACACTCATATACACACACTCACACATACACACACTCACATACACACACACTCACACATCCACACTCACACATACACACATACACACACTCACATACACACACATACACACACTCACACATACACACATACACACACATACACACACTCACACATACACATACTCACACATACACACACATACACACACACTCACATTCACACACACTCACACATACACACACTCACACATACACACAGACTCACTCATACACACACATACACACTCACACATACACACTCACACATACACACACTCACATACACACACTCACACATACACACACTCACACACACTCACATACATACACTCACATACACACACTCACATATACACACTCACATACACACACTCACATACACACACTCACACATACACACACTCACATATACACACACACTCACATACACACATCTACTAATTGACAGCTGATGGAAGAGGAAAAATCATCTTTCTTTACTGGAGCAGCGCTGGCTCAACAGCCGTACCTCAGGACAGGCCTCCGGCTCGGGAGTAACTGACCAGTCCAAATCAGACTCCATGGTTTGGGTTTTTGGTTTTGTTTTATTCTTCGAGAGAGAAAGAACATGAAGCTGATATTTTAAAATAATTTTTAATTAAAACAGAATTATGTCACTTTCCCCATTCTTCCCTTTCCTCCAACCCCTCCCATGCCCCTCCCATGTTCCCTCATTCTCAAATTGAGTCTCTTTTTCTTTTGTAATTACGGTTGTGTGTGTGTGTGTGTGTATATATATATATATATATATGCAAAATATATAGATGTCCTGCTAAGCTATTCTTGCTGTTTATGTCTATATAGTTTCAAGGCTGACTGCTCAGTACTGAGGGCTGCGTAAGAACATCGGAAGGAACTAGGAAGAACTGGAGGAGGGGAATAAATATGACCAAAATATATTGCATGAGCCAGGTGTTGTGGTGCATGCCTTTAAGACCAATCTTTGGGAGGCAGAAGGGGCAGATCTCGGTGAGTTCAAGGCCAGCGTGTCCCTCTGTAGTGAATTCCAGGCCACCCAGGGCTACAAAATAAGATCCTGTCTTAAACAAACAAACATAATATAAAATTATTAAAGAATAAATAAAACGTGATTTTAAAAACTAATGGTGTAGGTTGGGTTGGTGGTGGCTCACGCCTTTAATCCCAGCACTTGGGAGGCAGAGACAAGCGGATCTCTGTGATTTTGAATCCAGCCTGGTCTACAAGAGCTAGTTCCAGGACAGGCTCCAAAGCTACAGAGAAACCCTGTCTCAACCCCCCCCCCAAAAAGTCATGGCGTATAATCGTTCCTGCACAAACTAAAATTCGAAGCAATATGATCTGACTCTCCCATCTGATGCTGATACCACTTCCACCCTCCTCCCACCCCATCCTGTCCCCTCACACTGGATATCTGAGATAAAGATATTTTACACAAAAAGGATGTTGCTCTGGTTTTGCTATTTCAGGATATTGACATGCTTATGTAGATTAATAATGGGGGTTTGGGTGTTTGGTGTTTGGTTAGTGGGCCCTTGAGTGTCCCAGCTAAGCGACTCTCATTCACTGTCTTAGTCCCAGTCCTACCTCAGATTCCCGCTGGTTCTCAGCAAATGACTCAAAGACAAGGAGCAGAGACTACACGCGTGTGTGGTTTGTGGTTTAATCCAGCAAAGATGTTTTTATTGACAGAGAAGCAATGGTTGCACTTCATCCACACTGGAAGGACTCCCCTCCTTCCCCCACTCCCACCCCGCCATTCCTCTCATAGCCTTACACCGTATCCACAGTTCAGCTTAACCAGAGAGAAGTTCACACCCTCTGTGTACTGGCAAGTCATTCAATGTACCCCTGAAAATTAACCGGTCCTAAGTCATCACAGGTGACAAGGATGAACCCCTCTATGGGGGAGATGTGGTACCTGCAAGCGGGGTATCTGGTGCCGTCAATGAGTTGACAGACTGTCATTCTGAATTTCGTCTCACTCTGGAAGCAGAAAATCTCCGAGTAGTTTGGGCAGCTCTTCTTCTTGGAGGACGTGCAGACGCTGTTAATTTTCTGTGGCCTCTCGTGGATGAAGACGTGCAGCTTTTTGCACGTGTGGTCGGGCTGCCGGATGACTCTCTGTAGGATCATATAGTTGCAGTACCGCAGGGGGACCGTGTTCTGAGGGTAGTCCACGTGCAAATGCTCGATGGATGTCAGCATGACATCCTCGGTCAGCTCGTTTTCCCAGAGCAGGAGCAGCAAGTAGACAATCACCATTAGCACCATCAAGGGCAAGAGCCCCTTCACGTCTCTGGCTTTAACTCCTAGTAAGCAAAGGGAACAGGAAGGAGCATCGGGAATGAGAGACGACCGGGATGCATTAGCCCTTTCTGCTACTTAAAATCGCACTGGCTGCGCACACCCCACTGTCCCTTAGAAAGCCCTGTTCCTATTGCTCAACGGCTTCCTTTCCACCCAGGTCCACTGCCAACTGTAATCTGCTCTTTCAGATCCCTTCCTCCGCATTCTCCTCCAGTCTGAGTGAGCCCCCCTCACCTGCCCTCCTTGCTCTTGCTCTCACAGGTAACATGCCCTTTTAATCATCTATGTGTGGAAATCCTTCGCGTCTCTCAGTCCCCAGACAAGAACTGGTAAGGAGCCAATTGTGGGCAGGGCAAAAGAGGAAGGAGTAGAAAGGGAGGGATGCGCGGAACAGTGTGCTTGGGTGCCTTCAACGTGAGACAGACTAGGGAGGCAGTCCTGGAGAGGTTCTCGTTAAACGGTGGGGGAACCTTTGGAAGCATTTAATCCTGATGTATGTCAGCCACAGTACTGTCCAGCATCCGTTATCAATCAGTTCTCACTATAGTCTGTGAAAGAGCTGATATTTTTACTCCATTAGTAGGGATGTAAGTTCCAGACAGGTCGTGATAGAGACATAAAACCAAAGCATAGCTCATCCTGCCAAACTCCTGTGTCCACACATTTTATTCCCAGATGGCATCTCAGGCTGGGTAAGATCAGTTCTCTTGACTGAGCATTTGCTAGCTGCAGTCCTAGACTTCTGAAGAGTGTGGCAATAGTTCCCAGATTCTGCTGAGTTTTTAAAACACATAAAGTGTTAAAACCAACAAAACACAAACCACCCATCAGTTTCCACATGGAAATTAGTGAATGAGAACTCACTAAGGCATGAGCTTTCAGATACTGAGACAAGAGGGAACACTGTCGCCCACCCCCCATCTCAGGAAGCCTGCACAATTGATGTGGGGAGAGAAAACATCGCTTGGTTTAGTCTTGCTCTGACACTGAGCCTTTATTTAGCTTGAGTGTGTGAATGAACACGTGTAAGTATATGTGTATATGCGTGTCTGAGTGTGTGGATGAATGAGTGTGAGAATGTGTGTGTGTAATTGTGTAGGTGTACATGTGTACATATGACTATAAGTATGTGAAGTTCAGTGTGTACGTAAGTGAAAGCGTGTATGTGTGTCAGTGTATGAATGTGTATGTGATTGTATGTATCTGTATGTGTGACTGTAAATGTGTGTGATGTTATGTAAGATTGTGTATGTGTGTGAGAGTGTGTTAGTGTGTATATGCAAATGTTTAAGCATATGTGTGTGAAAGAGGGAGAGAAAGAGAGGGGGAGGAGAGAGATTAATTTTTAAAAAACAGAGTTTGAGACAGCTTTTTGCTGTTTGCTGGTGGCCTGCTGCAGCTCCTTTAAGAGAGATTTTCCTGACTCATCGGCAAAAAAAAAAAAAAAAAGCTGCACCATTTTTAAAATGCCGTCTTTCTAGGCCATGCTGCTAGCGTGACCTCTGTCTCTTGCAGGAGACAGAGCATTTGGATGGGGTTTGTGAGTAAAGTGCTATGGCTTGCTTGATGGCAATGTGGACTCGCTGTGTGCCTGGAAGTGGGGCAATGCATGCGGCTCAGAGGCACAAGCGGCTCCTCCACACTAAACTGTGCAGCGCATGGGCAAGAACTACCGTATTTATCACAATAACAGCACAGCTAAAGTTTTAAACTGGACATGCAAACAGGTCGAATACAGTACTGTTTTGTGTGTGTTTAAAATTAAGCTCTCTCGGGTTTTTAAGTGGATTTAGCCCTACGTTGACACCAATTGTTGTATGGGAGAGGGCCACTTGTTCTTCCCGGCCACCCAACTATCTTAGCCTGGCAATAAACATACAGAAATTGTATTCACTAAATCACTGCTTGGCCCATTATCTCTAACCTCTTATTGGCTCTCACATCTTGATTTAACCCATTTCTATCAATCTGTATATTGCCACGTGGCAGTGGCTTACCAGGAAAGATTCCAACTGGTGTCTCTCTGACTCTGCTTTCTTCCTCCCCAAATTCAGTTCTGTCTTCCCCACCTACCTAAGTTCTGCCCTATCAGGCCAAGGCAGTTTCTTTATTCATTAACCAATACAAGCAACACATAGAAAGAAGGACCTCCCACACCGCCCAGTTGGTGGAACTGTTTGGGAAGGACTAGGAGGTGTATCACTAGTAGCGGGCACCATTCCCAGCTCTCTTTCTCTCTCTGTGTCTCTCATCTCTGCCTCTGTGTGCTCCACGCCTGCCTGCCTGCTGCTATGTTCCCCACCACGCTATCACTGACTCTAATCTCCTGAAACTCTAAGTCCCCAACACACTCTTTCTTCTGTAAGTTGTCTTGGTCATAGTGCCTTAGCACAGAAACAGAAAAATAACTTGACAATGAGTATGGTGGGATCCATTATCCCTTCTCATTTTTCTATATATTTGTGGATATTTATGTAAAAAAAAAGTTTAAATTCTTGCTCTTGTGGAATTTACATGTGGTAGATGCAGATTGACAAATAAAAATAAGTAGACTTGGTGTTTAGAAGATGGGCAGTTTTACATAGGACGGTCAGAGTCAGCCTGGAAAACTAGGTTTCCTTCTCTTTCTGCTGAACAAATCCCAGTGCTGTTTAAAAGTTTACCCGGTCTGGGACTGGAGAGATGGCTCAATGGCTACGGCCCCTGGCATGGAGACCACGCCATAAGAAGGGCTTAGGGCCCATCACGCTCAATTTACATTAAACTGAAATGCATGGATGTCCATATGAAAGCATGGGACACTTAAAAGTGTAGTCAGAAAGACCAACTCCCTCAGCGCCAGTTCTCAGCCACTCCTACAGCCAGGGCTTTCTGGCTTTTCTAGATTCAAAACAGCATGGGGAAAGGGTATTATTAATTTTTAATTATCTTGAAAGTACTATTTACGTTGTGACGTTTTTATGCATAGATATCCATATACTCGACCTGTATCTAACACACACACACACACACACATACACACATACACACGGGTCTCCTCTCTTACCCACGTCCTAACCTCCTTCCTCTAACCAAACGGCCCCTCCTTCTACTTTCATATAACATATATTCTATTAAGAAGAGGAGGCAGTTTTTATGCAAAATTCATGTCTAAGAATGTCTTGGCTGCAAATTATGGACACAAAAGTCTGAGGAGTTACTCTGCACCTCACAGTCTCCGGAGGTAAGCTGCTTGCACCCTAGCGCCCTCTCCCAAGGAAAACCTCCCCAGCTGGTTCTCATCCACAGAAATGAAAGTCGTCGGCCTGACCACTGCTTCGGGACAGAGCTGGTGAGCCAGGAATGAGACAGCTCGTCCATCCCTCTGCTGGAAGGGAGCTTCCTACGAGTGCCCTGCCGCATGGTGTCTGCCTCCTCTCTGCAAACTGCACGTCTACACAAGAGAGCCGTGTGTTCATCTCTAGCACAGTGTCCGCTGCTTCTAAGATCATAACATGTTTATGGGGTGGGCAAATGGGCAAAGGACGTCACATTTGTGCCTTTTGTGGCACAACTACCTATGTTAGGATGAGAAAGTCTTGCCACTTTCTGTGGTTTCCATGTCTGTGTCTAAAACTGGAGTGGTAGGGGAAAAATTAGCATAACAGCAAGGCTCCGTTCTGCTTTTACAGACCAAGGTGCTGAGCTTAACTTAAATGCAGGCACAGGCTGACCTCATTCGCCTGGCTACACTGAAGGAGAGCAGGTGTTCTGCACCTGCCTGGCTTTCCTGGAAACAAGCAAAGAGAAAGAATGGAAACAGCGAGGGGTTTCAGACCCAAAAGCAGGGTCTGAGAAGCAGCTTGGGGAATTGGTTGTGTGGTCGAGGGGACACCTCCTTAGAGACTCCAACTCCTGGGCTCTGTTTAAACTCCCTTTCCACTGCCACGTTCCCCCTCTTATTCAAGTAAGGAGACAGTGTGAGGCCGGCAAACACCCAAGGGCAGTCTGCTCTGGACCCTGGCCAGAAGGTGATCTGATCTGGAGGCGGTCAACCTGCATTTGGCAGTTAGAGCCCCGGGGGCTGTGCACACAAGCTCCTTCCATGGGAGGGGCAGGCATTTCTTGTCTTAAGATTTTCCTCGGTTCCCGTCCAGCTGATGAGAAATTGCCCAAAGCCAGCCTTCGAAGTTAGGACACTCCCTTCAGTGTTCAGCCCCAACAACTGCTTTGATCACAGCACGCCTGGCTTCTCATCTGTACCAGCAGCCTGGACATTCACCCAAGCCTTCTGCACGCTCTGTGGGGAAAGAGCATTAAAGTCGCCTTCCCTCCCTGTACCCCCAGGGCATTCTTCCGTTTTGTGTGCTCCTAAAATCTGCCTTCTTCCTTGGACCGGGAAATAAGATAAAAATCCCTGGAAATGGCGACTAGAATAATCATCACGGCTCTGGGAAATCCAGATGTGTTTTAAACAAAACAAACAAGCAAAAATCTCTCCCTGCTCATCCGCACCCCACTAGGGCCATTTGGGAATCATTCCTGTCCCACTAACTGACACTAAGATCCTGAGCTCAGTAAGCGTTAACTGTGAGAGTTCCATGGGACTGGACATGCACTATCTTTAATTTGTAAGAGTTTCTGATATTTGTCTTTATTTTTATTTTACACAGGGTCACACTCTATATCCCTGACTGGCCTGGAGCTTGATATTGTAAGGTGTGAGGACATCAGAAATATTTACCAGGCTGGCCTCAATTTCACAGAGATCCACCTGCCTCTGCATCTTAAGTGCTGGGGTTAAAGACATATACCACCATACCAGGGTTTAAGGTTTATGCAGTGTGTGTGCCCGTGTGTGTGTGTGTCCAAAGAGATGTCAGATACCCTGGAGATGGAGTTACAGGCAGTTGTGAGCCACCTGTATTGGGTACTGGGAACTAAACTCAGGCCCTTTGGAACAGCAGCAAACTCTCTTAACTACGGAATCATCTTTCCTGCCCATTTATTTAGTGTGTGAGAGGGTAGTGCCCATGCCACAGTGATCGCGGTAGGGAACAATGTAAAAGTTCTTTTCTCCGCTGTGTGGGTCCCAGGACAATACTGAGGTCATCAGGCCCAGCGGCAGCAGCTTCACCGGGTGAGCCATCCCGAAGGCTTTAATACAGCCTTTTTGGAGGATTACTTTGATGAACTCCTACAGCATTGTATGCTCATGACATGAGAAAGATAAGGAAAAGGAGAGAAGCGTGTTGACCTCCTACTCCACAAGGCTGTAAGTTTATTATTGTGCCTCTGAATCGATTCCCACTTTATTTGGTGACAGCCCCTTAGGAGATTTGATGATAGCTGTTAGCTCAGTGCTGTTTCCCTTCCTGTCTGTGGAATGCAGTCCACCTTAGCAAGTAGTGTACACACTTACACGCACGCACGCACACACACACACTGATGTGCACCTACACTCACACACAATCAGTCACACACATGTGCACCTACACTCATTCACACACAATCAGTCACACACACATGTGCACCTACACTCACACACAATCAGTCACACACATGTGCACCTACACTCATTCACACACAATCAGTCACACACACATGTGCACCTACACTCACTCACACACAGTCACACACACATGTGCACCTACACTCACACACAATCAGTCACACACATGTGCACCTACACTCACTCACACACAGTCACACACACATGTGCACCTACATTCACTCACATACAATCAGTCACACACATGTGCACCTACACTCACTCACACACAATCAGTCACACACACATGTGCACCTACATTCACTCACATACAATCAGTCACACACACATGTGCACCTACACTCACTCACACAGTCAATCACACACACACATACACACACACCTGGGAAGCAACATAGCAACATAGCTCCTTTCTGGAAAATTCCACTCCTCATTTCCTGCACATGCAGAATGAGCCAAAAGTAGACACAGACTCCTTCAGGGACTTCCTGGAAGACTGAACCTAGAAGTCAGCTAGGGAAGGCCAGCACAGGGAAGAGTTTCAAGGAGGGTAAATTGGATACCACACCCCACTGGCCTGAAGAATAACTTGGTAGCATCTTAGTTCCACTGGCACCCCTAAGCACACCAGGGAGAACTACCACAGCCTCAGAAACCCCAGCGGTGAGTGGTGAGAAGTGTGTTCCGGAGGAGCGACTCTGCCGAGATTCTTAGCCCAGGCCAGAATTCAGCAATGACACTTGAGGAGATCAGAGGGCTTCGTGAAATCCTTGATACAAAACTCGCTTCTCTAAGGAAGTCCTGAGAACATTTTCCGGAAACTGCAAAGGAGAAATGGCGATTGATTGTAGTGTGATGCCCCTTGAGAGTGTGTATAAGCGGTGGGTGGTAGCGTCTGGTAGTTACTCTCCCTATTAATTCACAGGAAGGGAGTTTACCTAAAGATGAAATCCATGAGTGCTCAATGGTGCTCCCCTGGTTGTGCTAAACCAGATTGTTCTAGGTAGTGTGATTTTGTTTCACTTTAATAAACGTTCTGGTTTGCTGGGGAAGGATCGACTCTGAGAGGAGGACCTGGAACTTCTCGTACACTGACGAGGGTCATAACCTTGAGCCAGACAGCCATCCAGCAACCGGTCAGCCATCCAACAACTGGTCAGCCGTCCAGCAACCGGTCAGCCATCCAACAACCAGTCAGTCATCCAGCAACCGGCCAGCAACCGGTCAGCCATCCAGAAACCTGTCAGCTGTCCAGCAACTGGTCAGTCATCTAACAACCGGTCAGTCATCCAGCAACCGGTCAGCAACTGGTCAGCCGTCCAGCAACCAGTCAGCAACAGGCCAGCAACCGGTCAGCTGGTCAGCAACTGGCCAGCCACCGGACAGCAACCGGTCAGCAACCGGACAGCAACCAGTCAGCAACCGGCCAGCAGCCAGTCAGCCGTCCAGAAACCGGACAGCCGTCCAGAAACCGGACAGCAACCAGTCGGCCGTTCAGCAACCGGTCAGGCGACCAGCAACCTGTCAGTCATCCAGCAACCGGTCAGCCGTCCAACAACTGGTCAGTCATCCAACAACCGGTCAGCCGTCCAGCAACCATTTCACTGTGACCTCACATTCGACCTCCTCGGCCTGCGGTTCCGGTTTTCCTTCGCTATCTATAGGCGTGGGGCGCCGCCTAGAGGACGAAATGAGTCACCGCCGCCTCCTCGCCCAATTCTGAGGCTCGGAACCCGAAACCCCGAATCCGAATCCTTCCGGAGAGAAGCGGTAGCCCGGGCTCGGCCTGTTCTCAGAATGGGGCCGGAGACGCTGCGGGAGGGGAGTCTACGCGGACGCCCCAAAGGGGGCGGCGTGGACCCGCAGAGCTGCGCTCCTAGCTCGGAGTCCCCGATCTTTCCAACACTGTCGGGTTGTTAGCTTAAAGGAAAAAAAGGTAAAACCTGAGCAAACCAGGAAAAGGGGGGAGGAACGTAAAGCAAAACAGAACTTGTGCGCCGTGGAGGGAGGAAAGGAGAAGTAGGGAGAATGCAGCGCTCAGCGTCGTGGGTAGCGTGGCCGAGCGGTCTAAGGCGCTGGATTAAGGCTCCAGTCTCTTCGGGGGCGTGGGTTCGAATCCCACCGCTGCCATCATTTTTTTCTTTGTGACACTCCCGTGTTTCCCCGGGCCTAGCATGTTCCCTGTCCGAGAGAAGGCGGGGCGACTTTTTGTGCTCATGTCCATAATCTTGTCTTTCATAATACAAACTATTAAGACGCCCTCCCGGGGGTCCGTGAATGTTTTGTCTCTCAAAGTCAACCTGCTGAAAGGAACACAGCACATGTCGAGCCCTTACCTGCAGTGTCCTGTTTGGTAAGAACTACAGAAAGGTGAATAATCACAATACCGTCCAGAGGGGACACTAAACAACCGGAGGCCGTGAGACCACAAACGCCGGCTGGGAGGCAGTGCCGGGCAGACCGCCGGTCTCGATGCCCATCCGGAAGGCAGTAATAGCGCAAACCGCCCCTATCAGAATGACACAAACACGAACCGCCTTACAGCAGAGTTGGGAAAGATATATTCATGCAAACCCGTCACAGCATGACCTCCACCCTCGGCCCCTACTCCAACGTGAGCATGTGAAAAGCAAAGATCAATGCAGGAGAGATGGCCGGGAGCAGAGTGTTCATCGTCACTAATCACCTACTGCGTTGTCATGGACACTGCTAAGTGTGAGGATTACAGCATTCGGTGTAATAAAATGTGTGTCTCCTGCGTCTTTATCCAAAGAGAGAGGGGAGGACGAGACGGGCTCGGGGGAGGCTAACGGAGGGCAGGGACCGCAATGTGTAACATAGTGATGAGTGTTGTAAAGAAAATCAGGGCGCAGCGACAGCCAGGGCTACTTTGGAAGCAGTGCTCACAAAACGGTGTCTCTAAACGGTGACATCTGAACACAGGAGTTAAGAGAAAGCCATGTAAGTATCTGACGGGATTATAACCTAGGACAGGAACGTATTTAGGTTCCTGTGTTTGAAAAGCAGCAATAGAAGACCGCGTAGCTAGGATGGAACTGGGGGTGGAGAGTGTCGGGAGTTGAGACTATCCGCGCAAGGGCTGCATTTCCGTGAAGATCAAAACAGAAAATTCCTTTTTCTCTTGTCCGAGAGGACACACGGCTGCTCTATAGGGCAGAGAACGGAGTCGGAGGAGATGGCGACAGCCGCGACTGTGAGAAAAAGACGGAAAAGGAGTGATAGAGAAACAAGAGAACCGGACGGGAGCCCACAGCACGGGTTAGAGAAGATGGCGATGTCTTCCGAGAGGCCAGAGGCACTGCCTTCCCAGAAAAGAAGAAAGCTCTTCAATTTTAATCATTGCTTCGAGTGTCTTCCGTCGCTCAATAGATATTCTGTTTGCAAGCAGACTCAAAAGCTGGGCTCGTCCGGGATTTGAACCCGGGACCTCTCGCACCCTAAGCGAGAATCATACCCCTAGACCAACGAGCCGCTGGCTGACTCTTACTGTACTTCAGCCTCAAGGCTCACGCGCGCCTTACGTATGGTGTCGGCGGCACCTGAGCGTCCTCTGCTGGGAGGACGAGCGCCGGTTCCCGCTGCAAAACCAAAAGCCGGACTCGCGCGAGTCCGGGCTGGGTCGCCGCGGCGCTTCCGGTGACAAGCGAGGCGGAGAAGCCACCGGCTTCTCAGGGCCGTCCCTGCAGACGGGAAAACAAAACGGAAGCGGAAGGCCCCAGCGAGATTTGAACTCGCGACCCCTGGTTTACAAGACCAGTGCTCTAACCCCTGAGCTATGGAGCCCTCACCTGCGAAGCGGCTTCCTACTCGTCTCCTTATTGATACGTTTGCCAACCTGTTCGGCTGCAAGAGGGAAAGGGCGGAGATTCTCCCGCCACGTTAGTTCCTGAAATGCTCCAGGTCGAGCAGCGCCGCCCTCAGAAGGTGAAGCGGTGCCTCCCTCAAGTGCACAGAAAGGACTCGGCCAGGGCTCGCGGGAGCTGCAGGACATGCGGGGACCGCCCCGCGGGAGGACCACCGCCCCCGGGAGGACCACGGCCCGGCTTGCACCGCTCCCCCTGTCTGAGTGCAGCAAATGCAGCAAACCCTTAGCCGCCTTTTCTGCAGTGAAGGAGCGATCCGTGCATTGGAGAACAACTTTATCCCTTCCATTAGGGCGCACTGTCACATCTTCGCTGTTAAAAAATAAAATAAGATCTGCGTTGTAAGGTTTCTTCGAATCCTTGTTTGTACAACCTGGTAAACAAGAACAAAACCATACTTTTACTTTTTAAAAACTTCACAGCTACTCAGACGTCATTTTTAATATTTATTTATTTATTATTTATTTATTTTAGGAACGAGCTCCGTTATGAGAAAAAATAAGTAACCTGCAGCAGATGTTCCTGATCCAGGGCTGTGAAGGGCAACCAGGGTTTTCGCGTGGCCTTCGTGACCTGCGGCTCCCCGTGCTCCCGGGCCGCCGGCCCTCGGACTTTCCACAGTGGCCCTGTCCTCCACAAGCCCAAGACAGCCACAGAGTTCATTCTTTAAGACTGTAGGTTACTGCATGACTTAGTTATTCAAGGTCCTAGTGCGCTCGTTCGAAGATTGTGCCCATTCTTCTCGTCATCTTTATTACAATTTTCAGAGAGCGGCTTTAGGCAAAATCAGTGTCGGTCAAAATTGCCCTCCCTTCTCCACTCTCACCATCCTCTGGTCGGCATATTCTCCACCCACTCCTCCCCTTTCCCTAGAGTGTGTTCCCCCGCCCTCACCTGGTCACAGTTTGGTGGGCACACATCCATTCTCCACATGGACTGATTTATTATCCTTTACTGGTCATCTTTAACACAGTTAAGAGAATTTTTTAAAGACTAAAAGAGCTTTGCAAAGAAGCCAGGGCAATAACCACGGACCTTACATTTGTCTGCCAAAACAAACAAGCTTTTCGCCAATAGAACCTATGAACATTCAGCCTTTCCTATCCTTGGGGATCATGGCA
The DNA here is from genome assembly GCF_950005125.1 of Chionomys nivalis. Classification (NCBI taxonomy): domain Eukaryota; kingdom Metazoa; phylum Chordata; class Mammalia; order Rodentia; family Cricetidae; genus Chionomys; species Chionomys nivalis. Next base: position 74,098,358 of record NC_080097.1, read on the forward strand.
GCATCTTTATCAAATGCCCACATTCTCCTATCGGAGCTCAGTTTACTTCGGGCTCCGTCTCCCTTTGTTCAAGTGTGCGTGAACATCCTCAGCTTGCTGAGAGAATTTGACTCCTAGCAGGGAATTAAAGAATATTTTATTACATTTTTGCTTGTTTATTTGGCTTCCATGCCATGAAGTACTTTAATTCTAGTGTGGAAATAAGCAACAAGAAGACACAAAAATGATTCAGAATGTGGTCCAGCAAGACTCATCTCTAGTAGGCGCAGCTGCAGGCTCCGGGGCTGCGGGGACCAGAGGCTATGGACACACGGGCTGCTGAGTGTGTGTGTGTGTGTGTGTGTGTGTGTGTGTGTGTGATCATCGTTACCCCTCCTCCCAGACTGGCACTGATTGAGTGACTTTCTGGGGTTGGTCACTGTGGATAATGGGTTTATTTCCTGAAGCCGGTTGGTGTAAAGTCTTGGACTCAAGAGAAACACCAGATAGACGTTCTGCCAGGCAGAATGGTGGGCTCCAAAGGAAAAGGGCAAAGGCGGCTGTCGTGTGGGTCTTTTAGGGGAGAAGCGTGGTCCTACCCCGTGAAGAAGAAGTTTGTCAACACGTGACTTAGGAGATGTGGGGACGTTGGGAAGCCCAGGATGCTGTCAGTTGGTACCCGGCACGCAGGAAGTGCCGCCTGTAGCCTGTAGCTTTGGGTCCGGCTGCCGGAGAAGCTTGTGTCTTAGGTGGGGTTAGTGTATCTGTGATATGTATCTTAACTGTTTGTTGTTTGAAGAGACACCATAACCAAGGCAACTTAACTGGGTGACTGGGTGCTTGCTTACAGTGTCTGAAGCACTCACGCAGGCAGACAGACAGACATGGTGCTGGAGGACTGAGCTCACATCTGGTCTGTAAGTTACAGGCAGAGAGAAGTCACAAGACTGGGCCTGGAGTGAGCTTTTGAAATCTCAGAACTCACTCCCAGTGACACACTTCCTCCAGCAAGCCCACAGTGGCTCTTTCTTCCTAAAAAAGTGACCAGTTGGGGACAGCCACTCAAACAAAGGAGCCCGTGTGTGTCGTTCTCTTTCAAAACCTCCGTAATAAAACACCATGGCCAAGGCAACTTGGGAGAAAGGGTTTATTTCATCTCAAGTTTATAGCTCACCATTGAGGGAAAGGGCAGGAATTCCGAGGCAGGAACGGCTGCTCCAGGCCTGACCGGCCAAATGCTGTGTCTTCCAGACAGGATAAGATACGGGCGCCGGTGGGGACTGCTGAGGGGCCAGGCGCCTGCTCGCTGCACTGCTGCTTCGCCAGTGAGCCTTGCCACCTCACCCCGTGTGTTCTCACTGCCTCAGCCCCTTCCTCCTTCCTTGTTCTTCCTGTTTATTTTTTCTGAATCATTATTTTTGTATGTTAACTGAAATTCATATTTAGTGCGGTTTAATGTATTTCAGAAGGTCGTCAGATTATGAGACTGCTTCCTTGAAATGTTTTTCTGCTATTGTCTTAAAAAGTAATAATTTAAAAAACAGTTGGCATTAATAAAAATGTCAATGTGGAAAAAGAGGCAGGAACCTGAGATTAAAACTGACTGGGGGGAGGGGAAGGAGGAATTCTGTTTCCTGGCTTGCTTCACATCTGCTTCCTTACAGTACCCAGGGCCACCAGCCCACAATGAGCAACACAGTGCAGAGCTTCCTCCATCTTACAGTCGTCCTGAGGCCGGCTCAGGTTTACCTAGAATTTGATCTCCTTGATGGAGAAACCCATTGAAAACTACCCAGCTCTATTCTGGGAACCTGAGGTCAAGATGCTTTTGTTAAACAGCTTCCTTCTGAGAAGCACCCACCCCACCCCACACTCCCCTCCACCCTGCTCCTGCAGTTGCTGAGCCAGATGCCAGGACATGGTTTTTGCTTTCAAAAATCCTGTGCTCTGGACACTCGGGTCTACACTTAAGTCCCAAATTCCTGCATAGGGTCCCAGCCGGCTGGAATAAAGACTTTCAATTGGCTCAAAGTCTTTCTGCATGGTCGTCTAGTGAGCTCCCTGTAACAGTACCACCCGTCCACATCCATCATCAAACAAGCACCACAGGCTTGCTCACAGGCCAGTCTCGCTAGTGTTTCTATTACTGTGAAGAGACACCATGACCATCGCAACTCTCATAAAGGAAAACAGCTAATTGGGGCTGGCTTACAGTTCAGAGATTCCATCCTTTATGTCATAGCAACAAGCATGGCAGCATGCAGGCAGACATGGTGCTGGAGAAGGAACTGAGAGACAGGAAGTGAACTGCGTGCTACTCCAGGCATAGCTTGAGCACACGATACCTCAAAGCCCACTCCCACGGTGACACACTTCCTCCAACAAGGCCACGCCGCCTAACAGTGCCCCTCCCTTTCAAAACACCACAGGATATTTTCTCCATTGGAGCTCCCAGATCATTCTAGCTTGAGTCTTAACATAAAACTCACAGCTTGCTTAATTTTTTTTTGAGAAGTTCTAGATTTTTCTTACTTTTCTTGTCTCACACAAAACAAAATAGAAAACCAAACAATTAAAACTGCCAAAGAGAAATATCATGGGGAAAAGTCAACCACCAGTGTGGTCAGGATCTTCCAGAACAACACTGTGGAGGCTGAGATCTGGGCAGCCTTGCCTAGCGCAAGAATGGTGAGGCTGACTTTGATTTGCTGGTTTTTGAGACAGAGTCATTGTTGTCCGTCCGTCCGTCCGTCTGTCCCCCCCACCCCCACCCGTAGTCTGTCCTGGAGCTCACTATGTGAACCAAGCTGGTAAGGATAACTTTTGAAAGTGCCTTTTAGTCTTTAAAAAGTAAGTTTTTCTTTTCTTTTCTTTTCTTTTCCTTTCTGAGACTGGGTCTCACTGCTTAGCCCTGGATGGCCCGGAACTGCCTCCCAAGTGGAACTCCCAAGGAATAGGCAACTGCACCATACCTACTAATGAACAACAGAAGAAAGACCCCCTTTGGCACAGAAGACCCCCTTTGGCACAGAAGACCCCCTTTGGCATCGTTGGTACAGACATCTCTCTTGGCTTCCTTTGCGCTTTATGTCAAATGAAAACCAGAAATGAAGAACATGCTAAAATTCCTCAAAACAAGCTTTTGGAAGTTTGTGGTTGGAAGCCTTTAAGAACTTCCTGACTGGAACTACTGCAAGCAGAGCCTGCCAGACTCCACACAGGAGCCAAGGGCCAGGGTTAAGGGGCAGAGGATGATCTTAGGTTGTCTCGCTGTTCATGAAGCCAGATTATTTCGTTTGGGTTTTCTAGTCTTTATTTTATTTTAGGGGTATGGGTCTTTTGACAGTCTGTGTCTACACCACAGCATGAAATGCTCTTGGGGACATGAGAGGGTGTTGGGCTGTGTTGGAGCTCCCGGAATTGTCCTTCCACATGGCTGTAAGCCACCCTGTGGGTGGTAGGAAGCAAACTAGGGTCCTGTGGAAGAGCAGCAGAGTCTCTTAACACAGAGGCAGCTCCTCAGTCCCCAAACAGGTTTTTCTTTTGTTGTTGTTGTTATTGCTTTGCTTTGTTTTATTTGAGACAGGGGCTTACCATATAACTTTGGTTACTGGGTGCTGAGATTACAGACAGGCACCATCCTGGCCTGGCCTCTGACAGGTTTTTTTTTTTTTTAAAGACGATTGTGGAAGCAGACAGAAAGTTTACTAAACACAGATAAACATTCCTTTGAATCTAGCTAAGCATGCATCAAGAACCGACAGCTCATCCATACTGACCAGGAATTGCCAGGAGCGTCTGGGAAAGGCAGCCAAGATCCCTTAGATTTTTGCTTTCTGTTTTGTCAGATACCAAAACGTTTCATAAATCTATTATATATGGAAAAGTGGAAAGGAGGAGAAACCTGTTCAAATTCTTCCTGTCTACACATCCTGCCTAAATCCAACAATGGCTGTCTACATGCTGGAGGAGGTAAGAACTTGGTAGCAAACTAGATGCCTTATCAGCCTCAGTCTGGTGCTAAAGGCCTGAAAGAGGCCCAGATAGTTGCTGGTTTTCTACCCTCATTGGACCACGAGGACCTTGGGGTTTAAAAGTCTGAGAGGAGAGCCAGCAGCTGCAGAACCGGTCACACTCACCAACCCAGAGGCAATGAAGGCAAACAAGCAGATCTGTCCTTTCCCCAGATCTCTCAAAATCTGGGACTCCTCCTTCCCAAGGTGCTATCTTCTCCTCAGATGATCCTTCCTCCCAGGGGCATGTCCCTCGGTTGATTCCAGACTCTTTCACATCGACGATCTAATACACCCTCACTTTAACTTTCACGAAGAGCTTTGTAGATGCCCCTGTATTTAAGAAGGCTTTATCTGGGCTCATCTTGTGCTATTTGTGTTTAAGGTGGGGTTCTCGGAAAAGTTTGCATGCGGCTGTGATTTGAGTGAGACAAGTTATTTGAGCACTCGTTCTGGCGTTGGTGGGGCTGTTTGGGAAAGTTCTGGGACCGTTAGGAAGTGGAACTTTGCTGGGGGAAAGGATGTCACTGGGGGTGATATTTAGGTATTTATTAAACCTTGCCCCACTTCCTGTCCTGTGTTTGCTGTGTGTGGATGAAATGAGATCAGGCTGTTTCCTGATTGACTCCATGCTCTGGCCATTATGCTGCCACGCCTAGCAAAAAAACCAAACAAACAACAAGCAAAATAGCACATCTTAATGTTTGTAAGAGAAAGTTCTACACAGCATCTCAGGTGCCATTTACTGTAAAGGTAATTTGTTGTTTTCTGCAACAATGGAGCTGGCTGGTCTGCCTTCCTTCTCTCCACACCTGTCCTTTCTCCACACTGGCGTTAGGATTTACTCTAAAAGCATATGTTTGAGCAGGGTCATCATTTTCAGTTCCCAAGTCCTTTGTAACTGGACCTGACCCCTGTTCCTTCTGGAATTTATCCACATCAGACAGCTTCATATATGGAAGATAATATTTTTTGAGATTTTATTTTTATTTGTGTATATGTGTTAAGATTTATTGGCTTTGTTTTGTGAGAATATCTGCTTCTCTGTAACGTGTACCATGTGTGTAGAGACACCGGAGGAGGCCGGAAGAACTGAAATTAAAGAGGCTGTGCTAGGAATTGAACCTGGGTCCTCCGGAAAAGTAGTGTGTTCTCTTAATCACTGAGCCATCTCTACAACCTCTACATATGTGTGTTTGCGTGTGTGCCACACACATGTAGGTGGCTGTGGAAGCTGGAGTCGGAGGTGGTTATGAGCTACCTGACATGGGTGCTGAGAACCCAGCTCATATCTGCAACAAGAGCAGCAAGTGCCCTTCACCGCTAAATGTTCTCTTCAGCCTTCGGTACGCATATTTTCACGCTTCAGTGTCTCAACTCTGCCCCTCTAGTAAGCAGCCTTTGTATACATCTCCACTTGTTCAAATGCTTTTTGCTTGCTTGCTTCCATGCTTCTTTGTTTCCGGTCCTGGGGATCAAATAAGGCCAGAGCTCCCCTACTGAGTTTATATCCTCGATATGCAATAGTTTGAGACAGGTCTAGCCTCAACTCACACTGGCCCAGGCTGGCCTTAAACTCAAAGTCCTCTTAGCTCTGCCTCTTAAGTCCTGGGATTACAGCTATATACCAGTATACCCAGTTCTAAAATGCTTTTTAAGATCTGGGAAAGGGTGGAGAGGCAGCTCGGCAGTTAACAGCATTTGCTGTTCTTCCAGAGGACCTGACCTGAGTTTAACTCCCAGAACCCACATCTGGCAGCTCACAACTACCTATAAATCCAGCTCCCAGGGATCCATCGCCCTCTTCTGGTCTCCAAGAGTACTTCACATATACAGCATATTCTCACGTAGACATACACACATATACATAGTTTTATTTAAAAGACTTAGAACAGGGGGCTGGAGAGATGGCTCAGTGGTTAAGAGCATTGCCTGTTCTTCCAAAGGTCCTGAGTTCAATTCCCAGCAACCACATGGTGGCTCACAACCATCTGTAATGAGGTCTGGTGCCCTCTTCTGGCCTTCAGGCATACATGCAGAAAGAATATTGTATACATAATAAATAAATAAATATTTAAAAATAAAGACTTAGAGCAAATGAGAACAGCTCTTTGAAATTTTCTTTAAACCAAAATCAGAATTAAGTTAATTTTTTACATTCCTCATTCTTTTCATAAACAAATAATGATTGATCACATTGGTGAGATGAGAAAGTCTTTCCATTTTCATGGAATTTAGAATTGAGATAGTAAGAATAGTAAGAAAGTGTAGCCAGGCAGTGATGCTCCACACCTTTAATACTAGCACTTAGGAGGTAGAGGCAGTCATATCTCTAAGAGTTCAAGGCCAATCTGGTCTTCAGAACAAGGTCCAGGACAATCAGGGCTACACAGAGAAACCTTGTCTCAAAAAACAAAACAAACAAAACCAAAAAGAATATAGAAGGTATAATAATTTTGTCTTTTTCTGACTTATTTATTTTGAATGATGTGTATATGATTGTGTTTGTGTGTGTATAGGTATGTGAATGTAAGTTCAAGGCCAGCCTAGTCTACACAGTTAGTTCTGGGTCAACCAAGGGTACACAGAGATCACACACACACACACACACACACACACACACACACACAATGAAGGAAAGGAAGGAAGGAGGGAGGGAGGGAGGGAGGGAGGGAGGGAGAGAGAGAGAGAGAGAGAGAGAGAGAGAGAGAGAGAGGAAGAGAATATCACACTCTCACTTAGGTTGCTGCAGAGCTGGGCTGGTTAGGCAGTGAGGACAAGCCTTGGTGGAAGACAGGGTGCAATATTGAAGCTGTCAAGTCATGCACTGAGGTAGAAATTGATGGTTGGTGAAAAGGGGGGAGGAAATGTCAAGGTTTCAGTCTTGAGCAGGATGAGTTGGGGAAATCTCCATGGAGTTAGGTTGACAGGAAAACTGTGAGTCTGAGGTAAGAGACTGGGCCTAGAGAAAAAGTGTCTCAACCACCAATGTGGTGTGATGTAAGTGGAAATTCCTAAACAGAGCATAAAGCAGGGAGAAAAAAAATCCCTTGAGACACCATTATTTAACAACAGACAGAGAGGAAAAAAACGGGTTGAAGATATTGCTTAGTGGGTAAAGCACTTGCTAGGCAGGTATGAGAACTTGAATCCTTAGAACCTGATCAAAAGCAGGGTACAAAGCTGGGCTGTGGTGGCGCACGCCTTAAATCCCAGCACTTGGGAGGAAGAGGCAGGCGGATCTCTGTGAGTTCGAGGTCAGCCTGCTCTATAGAGTGAGTTCCAGGACAGCCAAGGTTACACAGAGAAACACTGTCTCAAAAAACCAAGACCAAACAAAGCAGGGTACAGCAGCACACGTCTGCAACCTGAAGTTTAGCTACTAGTGCACACATTGTTCAGAAGCAAAGAGACCTGTCTCTCACACTCAGAAACACATATGCACACATCACACACACAAGCACATACATGTATACACATACATACAAGAACAATAAAAGAAAACAAGAAATTCTGACAAAGGCAGATGCAGGCAGGAGGCCATTCTATGCCATTGTGTGCATGAGGAGTGTACGGTGATGTATGACACGTACCGTGTGCGTGGGGGGGGGACATGCATTCCCATGAGTAAACAAAGCAGCATGCTGCATATCTCACCGTGAGACAGGGCCTCTCACTGGATGGGAAGCTCACCACTGTCACTAGGCTGACCTTGGGATCCACCACTGTCACTAGGCTGACCTTGGGATCCACCTCTCTTTCTTCCCAAAGCTGGAACTGCAGGCACTCATAGGCAGCCTGGCTTTTTACATGGGTACTAGAGATTTGAACACAGGTCCTTGTGGAAGCAGAGCAAGTGCTTTAACCTGCTGAATCATCTTCCCTGCCACCTTCTTCCTTCTCCTTCTTCTCCTTCTTCTTCACCATCATCATCCATGAGGTCTTCTATACCCCAGGTTGACCTCAAACTCTATGTAGGTAAAAGTAACCTTGAACTTCTGAGACCTCCCAAGTAGCAGGGTTAAGGATACATTATCACATTTAGTTTACAAAGCAACCGGGCTCAAACCCAAAACTTCAAGCATGCTAGCCAAGCTCTTTACCAATCAAGCTACAGCCTCAGGCCTCCTTTTGATATTTTTCTAATATTATTGCATTGCATGAATACTTGGAAACCTTTATTGAAAGTGTAGTCAGTCTTTAACTTTTGAGTAGAGGATATACATAGATATTCCTAAATGTCTGCTTAGGGATATTTAACAGATTTCATCCCCAGACAAACGCACAGATGGTCAGCCCTCCAGGGGTTATGATGATGGGTGGGAGATGAAACCATCGATTGGGTCTTGATATATCAGACAGTATGAGCTGGGCTGGAGAAATGGCTCAATGGTCTCTTCCAAAGAATCCCAGTTTGGTTCCCCGCACCCACCACAGCCTCTGTGGGTCTTGATCGGGTTCACTTTCTCTGCCAGTTAAAGAACTATAAGGCAGGAAAAAAAATCTCTCAAGTGGGACACAGCAGTAGAGAAATCTCAACTATGAAAATGGGAGCAGACAGTGTCAGTTGAAGAAAGGTGTTTGTTGGGAGTTGAGAAGACACACATGTTTCAGACACACAAAGAAAAAGACCTTCTGCAAAATAGAGAGGACACCCAAGGAGCAAAAAACAAAAAACAAACAAACAAAAACCCAGTCTCTTCTACAGGGCTAGGGTCTCTGAAATCTCTAAAGAGTGTCCCTCCCCTAATGGGCTGATCAGTTCGAAGATGAAAAACAGAACAGTCAGCTGGCCCGTGACTTGGGAGTCGGCCACCTCTTGCCTAGCACGGCCCCCGCTGCATCTGCCCACCAGAGAATCTAATTCCTGCTCTCTCAGTGCACGCCCCATTCCCCCACACAGACACATAACTAAAATAAAAATAAAATATTAAAAATAGCGTGCGCTGGTATTCCTGGGCATAAGGTAGAGTTTTACCTGAGAAGGAACTTTAGAGTGGGCGTCTTTGACGCTCTCTGCGGCTCCTTCCAAGGCAGAGGGGATGCAGGGATCCGAGTCCCTCTATCTCAGCTCACTGTCTTCTTCCTCAAACTTTCTGAAAGGAAGGAATTTTCCGAGAGCTCTGCTCTGACCTTCCTGAACATGTCTGTCAAAGCTTCCTTGACTCGATCGTTGCGCAAGGCATAGATCACCGGGTTCATCAGGGGCGTCACAAACGTGGTTATCACAGTCACTGACCAGTTAGTGTCCACGGAGCCGCTCTGGGACGGCCGCACATAGAGAAAAATTGCACTGCCGTAGAAGAGGGTGACCACCATCAGATGCGAGCTGCAGGTGGAGAAGGCCTTCTGACGGCCCGAAGTGGAAGGAATCCGCAGGACAGCCAGGACTATTTGGCCGTAGGACGCTGCGGTGATGGCGAGGGAGGACACAATGACCAGAAAGGCCAGAGCAAAGTCGGCCTCCTCCAATTTCGTGGTGTTGGCGCACGCCAGGTGTAGCAATGGGCCACTGTCGCAGAAGAAATGCTGCACCACAGCATCCTGTCTGCAAAAAGGAAGCAAGGCCACGACCACCGTGGGGCCGAGCACGGGGAGGAGTCCCCCTACCCAGCAGGCCAGGGCTACACGAACGCACACGGCTCCACTCATGAGCAAGGGGTAGTGAAGAGGACGGCAGATGGCCAGGTAGCGGTCCACAGACATGACCGCTAACAGCAGGAACTCGGATGCCCCAAGAAAGAAGTAAAAATAAAACTGAGCGATGCACGCGGCAAAGGAAATGGTGTGTTGTTTCGAGAGGAAATTGCTCAGCATCTTAGGAATGATGACAGATGTGATCAGAATCTCTAGGCAGGACAAGTTACCCAGGAAGAAATACATGGGCGTCTGCAGACGCTGGTCGGCACCCACTGCCCCCACAATCAGCACGTTGCCTGTTAGAGTCAGCAGGTAAATTAGAAAGAACACAGAGAACAGTTCCACGCCTGTGCTGTTCAGGTTCGGGAAGCCGGCCAGGACAAACTCTGTAGTCCCATCGCTGTGGTTCCCACATAGAGCCATTGTGATCTCTCTCACCTGTAAGACAAAATGAACGTGGTCGTGGTGGAGGCACGCATCCTGAAACCCAAGGTCATTATCTGATTACAAAGCAGGAAAATTTCCCCTAAAAGGAAGCTCGCTCTTAAGAAACTGTCAGGAACCGGTACCTCCACAAGTCTCATTCTCAAATCTTGACGGATGGTTCTCTGTGGTGAAGAGAAAACTCTCTCTGAACGTCTGCATTGGGTGAAAATATGAGGGCATGATTCTGGAAAGAAACAGAGCTGCGCCTGACGCAGCCTTTGAAGTCTTCTGTCTCTACTCACTGGGCTGAGTACACTCGGCTCCTCAGCTGCATTCATTCATTTATTTATTTTTTGTAAGAAGCAAGTAAATAACAGGACACAGGATTCAAAAGAGTTTCCCATGACAACCTAACAAATGAAGTGGATGAGAGTCAAAATCTAGGCCTGGCTTGCCACCACGTTGGAAAGATGATCAAGGAATGGAGCCCTTGTTTGCATTTCAATTACCTAACTAAACGATTAGCAGTAGAAGCTGGGCCATTTTATACACCAATTCTCCCTTTTATGGAGAATTTTCACAATGAACAAAGAATTTAACCAAACTCAGATTTCCACAAAATGCTTGCATTTCTGAAGTAGGTTGTAATATGTGAAGAGAGGATACAATAGTAAAGCACATTAATTCATGCAGTTAGTCTGCTGCCTTCAAGCTCAGTGCTTGTTAATATGAATATAAATTCATGAAGGCTCCTTTCCCTTCTGAACCACAGTCCAAAGCATTTCCAAAACCAGCTCCATTGGACTGTCAGAAACAGAGCTACAAATTCCTGGCTATAATCAATTAAATTGGAAACCGAGTTGATTTAAGTCCTTCCAGTCCCGCCAACTAAAAAATAAATAAAAATAGCCAACATGGTAGTGTTCTGAAGTCTCCATTAAAAAAGATAAGGAAAACAGGAAAGAAAAAACTAATTAAAAACTCTCAGTAGCAAAACATCAGAATTAATTTTAAAGACATTGATTCTTCTCCAGCCGTGCCGTTCTGAACACACCCCAACCATCCAATGCCCAGCCATACCTCAGACTCCTAACCCTCGACTCTCTCCTCCTTCCTCACCTCTGTGTGCGTGGGAAACGCGGGTACCTTCTGTCTAGGACAGAGCAGCTTCGTGACCTTAGGGGCCCACCCAGGGTCAGTCCTCCCTCCAGCTTTTACAGAAATCACATTGTGTGGGTTAGGGCTCCAGCGTTGCCTCTGTTTTCATCGCGTGCCCTGTCCTGTACTCGGTGACTCAGAGACAGGCCACATTGCTGGTGATAAAACAGCAAAGCTGGGGCTTGTGACAGGAAGAGATGCTGCTGCTGTGTGCAGAATGCTAGAGAAGGACATCAAAACTGAGCCTCAGTGGGGGACGCAGTATTCTCAAGAAAGACACACCAGAAATCAACAGTCTCGAAGGAGACTTGAGGGAGAGAGGCATTTCCACAGAAGCAATGCATTTGACCTAAGAACAGAAAGTAAGGATGGCAGTGGGTATCTAAAGCAGACCTATTCTCGGGCCCTCTGTCATTCCCTGTGAAGTCACTTTCTGACCTAAGCCAGTCTGTATCTGAAGTGACTCCCCCGCTCCCAAATGCCATTGATATCTTCATAAGCGTAGGACCCTGAAATATTGATCTTTCCCAGTTTATGAGTCAATATCCCCTCCATCCTTTGGTACTTCAGCATTCACTGTGATACTGACAGTAACCTGGTATCCTCGGAGTTCCAAGGGATGGATGCTGCTCTTGGAAAACAAAGGGAATTGGGTACCGCCTCTCGCCTTGCGCTTCCGCCCTGGGTAACCTCCGGTGCTGATCTGCTGTCTGGTGAGCACAGGGCTTTCTGACCCCGAGGAGGTGCTACACTGTTCCTTCACAGGCTTTCTTTGTTTGATTGCTTGTTTTTTGAGACAGGATCTCACTAAACAGGCCTGCACTTGCTGTGTAAACCAGGCTGGCCTTGAATTCAGAGATGTGTCTGCCTCTGTCTCCTGAGTGATGTGGTTAAAGGCGTAAACCACCATTCCTGGGTATACTTCTACAGCACGACCAATGCTATCGCCCGACTGGCTCAAGGCATGAGAACAACAGCTGTCTCCGCGCTCTAAAGTGTCACTCTGGGGCAGTGGCTGGACGGCAAGGGGTGAACGCAGAGGGTCACTTCTACACTGAGAATACAACACACTTACCAATAGCTGGTTTCATCTCTAGTGGTTGAAAAGCACTATCTTTCCTTGTCTTGCTGATGGATTTCAGGTAGAGAGTCTCCATTTTCTGCTGTTAGATCCCATTCTTCCTGGCTCCTGGTTTTAGACTGAGCGCAGGGAAGAGCCCTAGAACCCTCTGATAGATCTCTGTACTGAAAGGTAGGATCCTCTATGAACCGTTTCCTCAGGAAACAAGACTTGATCCAGACGTGAGGAGCTTACCAAAGGAAAGGGAAGAGGGTGAGGGTGCAAACACAGCCCAAGGGGCTCAGGAGAAGTTTGTACTTTTGAGGCAACTTCCTAGACACCACCTGGTAAATCTGGAAAGGAGACGAGAAATGCTTTCTCAATGAAAGCCGTCAACTGTCCTGCCAGCAGCTGTGAAAGCATCATTAACTGTGGACGTGAGGGGAATCACGGCATCTGGCCCGCATCAACTGCCTCTCTCTTCATGAAACTCGGAAACAAACGTGTAACCCCAGTAACACAGACATCATCTCTTTACCCTCAGGACTTAAAATGATAGTGAGAATCTTTCCCTTGGGTTCTATGGCAGAAAATAATGGGAGACCCAAGGGTGTGAAAAGATAGTAAGACTCTGTACCGTCTCTCTCCTTTGCTTCTCCCTGCCATATCTTTATATCCCTACCAAACATATCACATGTAACCCCACACACCCTAAACACTGCCAAGGATCTCAGACATCTCTGTGTTTCCATCATATGCTCCTTACTGGAGATTCGACTCAGGTTCAAACCTCAGTTCCCTCAGTTGTCCTGCCCTTTCCTCTCCTTCCCATCTTCCTGACCAGTTCTCATGCCTTCCCTCCAGCCTGCTAAATCGTGACTTCTTTGTCTTGGCCTATCTTCTACTCCCTTAGTGTGCCAAGAGTTTGCCTTTGCATTCTGGCACGAGCCTCAATGCTTAAACCCAGCAAGTGTGCTAAGCTGCTCTGAACCCCAGACTGGAAGAGTAGCTGCTCTTCTGAAATAAATGTGATTTGGGTTTTGATTCAGCTTTCTAGGGTTGTTTTGACTGAATGCATCCTTTCTGGACATAACGCTTCTGAGAGCATGTTAGACAACCGTAACTGAGCCAGCCTGGAGGAAGGGAGCAGCCATCAGTAGACTGTGAGGGAAGGAGCTGGAGCGGGCTGGAGGACTGGAGAGCTGCCACACCAGGTCAGAGAAAGCTACAGGGAAGGACACATCTGAATAGACGACCCAAATAGGGTGAGAGCCGTCTAGAGAACTCTGTACAAAACTTTAACTCTTCGCTGAAACAGAACCTAGTGCTCACTTGGGAGGACTGCCATAAATCTGAGGCCAGCTTGGGATATATAATAAGATCCTACCTCAAAAGAAAACTTCTTGGTTGAACTATAATACTTAAAGTTACTGAAAAAAAGAAAAAAGAATGAGGTGAAATATATATATAGGTTTGTTTTTCGAGACAGGGTTTCTCTGTAGCTTTGGTGCCTGTCCTGGAACTAGCTCTTGTAGACCAGGCTGGCCTCGAACTCCCAGAGATCCGCCTGCCTCTGCCTCCCGAGTGCTGGGATTAAAGGCGTGCGCCACCACCGCCCGGCTTGTGAAATATTTTTTTAATTACAGAACTAGTTTTTCAAAATTTAAATTTTTGGCTAGCATACAGAAAAATTGGTTTCTTTGAGATGCTTTCATAATACATATTATTATTATTTTAAAAAATTTATTTATTCATTATGTATACAGTGTTCTGCCTACAGGTCAGAAGAGGGCACCAGACCTCATTACAAGTGGTAGTGAGCCACCATGTGGTTGCTGGAGATTGAACTCAAGACTTCTGGAAGAGCAGCCAGTACTTTTAACAGCTGAACCATCTCTCCTACAGCCCCCAATACTGATGATGATGATGATGATGATGATGATGATGTTAATTTGCCCTCCTTCCCTTCCTCATGTCCCTTCTCAGTTTCTTGTGAGTGAATCCCCTTCCACGTTCCGATTTCATGGCACACACATCCTATTATCCTCTCTTGTTCCCTCTCTTTAGCTCTTTCTATAGTCGCCTCCTATCTCCCTAGCCTACATACATACATAAACAATACGTATTGTACAATGTGTGTATAAATTTAAATCTAGGCCGGGCGATGGTGGCGCACGCCTTTAATCCCAGCACTCGGGAGGCAGAGGCAGGCGGATCTCTGTGAGTTCGAGACCAGCCTGGTCTACAGAGCTAGTTCCAGGACAGGCTCCAAAGCCACAGAGAAACCCTGTCTCGAAAAACCAAAAAAAAAAAAAAAAAAAAAAAAAGTTTAAATCTAGAACACACATATGAAATAAAACTTATTTGTCTTCTGAGTTTGACATCTTTCCATCTTTTTCTATTAATGTCATAATTTCATTCAAATTTTACAGCTGAAGATGACTCCATTGTGTGTATTTACCCAAGTGTCCCTTTTCTGTTTGTCTGTTGATTGCTGTTTGACCCCATTTCTTAGCTGTTATGAATGCAGAAGCAATGAGCACAGGTGTGCAAGGATCTCTGTGGCCTGCTGACTTAGACTCCTTGGGTATGGCTGGATTATATGGAGGTCATTAGTACTTTGGAGAGTCTCCATATTTATTTTCATATAGGCTGTATCAGTTTATAGTCTCACAAAGAGTAAATGAAGATTCCTTTCTTCCTATATCCTGGCTAGCATTTGTTGTCCTTTATCTGGTTGGTGATTCCAACTGGGGTGACATAGAATCTTGAAGCAATTTTAATTTTTTTCATGATGGATAGGGATATTAAACACACTTTGAAATCTTTATTGGCCATTTGTATTTCATTTCCTTGGAGAGCTACCTATTCAATCCATGTATTAATTATTTGATTTTTTGGTATTTAACTTTTGGGTTCTGTATAGTTTGCAAACACTGATCTCCATAGTAAAGATTTTATTTTTTCCATTCAGCAGGCTGGGTCCTCTCTCCAGTGCCTGCATCCTTCGCGGCACTGAAGATCTTATGCAATCTTGTTTGTCAGTTCTTAAGATTATTTCCTGTACAATTAGAATCTTTCCCAGGAAGTCCTTGTCTATTCTTGAAGAGTTTTTTTTTTTGTTGTTTTCTCTAGCAATCTCAAAGTTTCAAGTCTAATCTTAAGGCATTTGATCCATTTTCAATGAGTTTTTCTTCAGGGTTAGGAGGGTGGCTTCATTCTTCTACATGCAGACATGCATACAGACACATGCATGCAGACATGCATGCAGACATGCGATTTTTCTAGAACTATTTGCTGAAGAGACTTTTCGTACCAGAACATGTTTATGATGCCTTTGTTAATGATTAAGTATTAAAATTACTGAGCTACTTGCATGAAAATGGCTTTGGTACTCAGGTAATAATACAGTCAAACCTAGCTGATCATATAAGAGTAGAACATACTAAAAAATGCTTTCTTATTATTGTGATGTTTATATGCTTATGATATTTTAGATCTTATCTTTAAGGTACATGCACATAGTCCAAAAACAAAGCTACAACAATGTATAGGCTAACAGCGCAAGGTATAGCTCACTGTGCTAATGACGTGTACAAACCCACCGTGTAGAAACTATTTCTGCTCCCTCCTGTGTCCACACCCACTCACTCCCCATCATCTAATTAGCCATTTTCACTATTTTTGTGTGGATTCTTCTATTTTTTTGATACATGACAGCAAAAGGCAAAATGTTCCTGTGTTTACTCATGATTTTCAGAGTCTGTGCTGTTTCTTTGCTTTTAAGATATCCTGCAAAATCTCCCTTCTCTGGACACTGAAAAGAGGCAGGGAATATTTTAACTCAGATTATTAATGTGAAAAATCTATTAGTTTATGCCTTTCTGGAACAAAATATCTAACCAAAGCAACTGAAGGAAGAAAAGGATTGTGGCTCCCGTCACGGTCAGGACAGCATGGTGGTTACGTATGCAAGGTCTCACTGTGTAGCCCTGGCCTGAACTTACTATCTTAGAACTCTGCTGCCTCTACTTACCAAGTGTTGGGACTAAAGGCCTGCGCCACCACACCTGGCTCCGCCCCCCCCCCCCCCCCCACCGGTTTAGGACCCTAGACCAAGGAATGATGCCACCCACATTTAGGGTGGTCCTTCCCACATCAATTAACTCAACCTAGAAACTTCTTTGAAAATATGTCTAGAGATTGGTTTTCCAGATGATCAAGCCCCATCCAGTTGACAATCAAGTTTAGCCATCATAATGAATCTATTGTGCTAAATGAGCTGCAATCTTCTTGAAATAAACTTAGGTTCTAATCATTGCTTATTGGGTTTTTTCCCTTCAGTTTTCCTCATTTGTAACAACTATTGCTATAAACTACATAAAAATCAGTTATGAAAATTCACATATCTGGACTTTCCTTCAAAATTAAATGGGAATATAAATAAAACTGGCTTGACCATGAATTAGTGATCTGTAGAACTACATGTTGGTAATACCATGATTCATTATACTAGTCTAGCTATTTTTAGTATGCTCCAAAATTTCACAATAAGAAGCCTTTAGAATGTGAGGTAGTAGAGGCAGGCAGGCAGCACACTTGGTGAAATGCTTGTTTTGCAAGCATGAGACCTGAGCTTAGATCCCCTAGACCTACATAAAAGCTGAGTGTGGTGGCATTTGCCTCGTGTGGGAAGGAAAGGATAGGGGAGATCCTGGAGGCTGCCAACAAGCCTCTGACTGCCAAAATCATACATGAGCTCCTCACAGTCCTGACATCACGCCTTCCCCACCATGAAGGGCTGCACCTTCAGACTGTGAGCCAAAATAATAAACCTTCATTCCTTAAGTTGCTCCAGAGATGGCAGGAAGTAACTAAGGTGTGTTCCACGTACGGATTACCTCAGTTTGAGCTTTTCCCACCTGCTCTGCTCTAGTTACCTCTCTGGGGCTGTGATAAAACTGTGACCAAAGCAACTTCAGAGGGAGTTGTTTGGGCTGACGGGGTGACAAGAGTCTGTCATGGGGGGAGGCACGGCAACATGGCCAGCGTAGCTTCAGGATCAGGAAGCCAAAAATTCCAATGGTAAGGAGGAACCAGAGAGAGGGAACTGGAAATGGCATGAAGCTTTTAATCTCAAAGCCTGTCCTCCAGTGACGTACTTTCTCCAGTAAGGTTCACCACGTATCTTCCCTTCGTATGCCCCTCCCCCGCCCCTGCAACAGAGCCACCACCTGGAGTGTTGAAATACCCAGGCTCACGGGGAAACTTCTCACAGAGACCATCATGGGCTCTAAATGCAGAGAGGGGGATGAGGATGAGTAAGCACATAATAGTGGCAATCCGAGAGATGACTGAGTTTGGAGAAATAAAGTATTTCCTTGGTTAAAAACTAATGTCAGAAATACCTCCCTAAAGATAGAAACTAATTCTGCAGAATTAACCAATCAGTCTCTGGGGAATGTCAAATACCGTGCGGGTTTCACAGATCCCAGGAAATGCAAACTGATAATGAATTCCTGAGGGAATTCAGGTTTATCAGAAGTAACCTGCTTCTGGGTCCAAACAGTGTGGAGGCAAGGTAGAAATTGAAGAAGACAGAATCTCGGTTAGGAAGCAGAGACTACATTAGAATAATGGTGGGAACACAGAAGTCTCCTTTTCATTATGACAGATTCCTTAAAATTAAAATTTCTTTTGTTCCATTAAAGTTTTAACAACATAGAAAGCTAGAAAAAAATGTTTCCACAAAACGATAGGACAGAAGTTTAGCGCTGTGCAGGCTGCTGTAGCAAGCTGCCAGGAACCAGGCAGGCTGGAGGTAGAAGCCGGTGGCAGGGCACTTGACTAGCAAAGATGACTCCAGTCTTGGCCCACAGCACTGTGAAAACAAACAAACATCTATTTTCTCAGTATTGAAGACAGAAGCTGGGAGCCACGGTCGTAGCAGTGAGGTCCTCAGCGTTTAGAGGATTTTTTTCTGGTTTTCTTGCCCTCATCCGAGGAGAGCCTGCTGTCTCAGCTGCCACCTTACACAGGCGCTAATTCCATTGATGAGTGTTCTACCCTGTGCTAGTCAGCTTTCCGTCTCTGCGACAGAAACCTAAGATAAGCAACTTCCGTTATATCCGGTGTGGGTTCACGGGGTTTGTGGATCGAAGGTGCGGGAGGCACTCTGAGGGTGGTCTTAGCCTTCTCCAGCTGCAGGGGACCAGCCTCTGGGAACTGATTCACTGTAGCTTAGTAAAGGGCTTTTTTATTGTTACTCAACTCACACTTTTAGCAAGCCAGTTTCTGTACACCAAGACCTCTAATCTAAGGTCTCCAAAGGGACGATGTCACAAACAAATTCTCAGTTAGGAGACAGCTTGGTTTGCTGAGTTCTTCCCCAACCGAGTTTTGCACAGCCTTGGCACCTTTAAAGGAAACCCATTCAAGATTTATAAATTTCAAATAGAAGGTAACGGATACAAAAGTAGCAGTCACATCAGGCAGACCAAAGCTAGGTGCTAACATTTCCAGATCAAGCCAGCTTCAGAAATCTGCAGGAAGTCCCATAGCAGAAAAAAAAAACCAAAATAAAAAAAAACAAAAAAAAAAAACTTAATTTAGCTCACAAGTTTTTTGTTTATTTGTTTGGTTTTAGACCAGTCTGGCTTCAAGTTCACAGCCTCTGCCTCCTGAGTGCTGCCGTTCAAGGTGAGCATCTCCATGGTGTTAAGGATTAAAGCGAGGAACTTGTACATGCTAGGCTATCGTGATACAACTGCTGTTCTGATATATTCTCCTGTTCACCAGAGATGTGTGATCTCACAGCAAGCCTCCAAGTTAGAGATCTCGCTAACAAGGGGTAGAACCTCCAATTATAACCCAAATAAATCATCCTGATTTTTAAGTTCATTGTTGTGTTAACAAGCTTTCAGGTGCCGCCACAAAATAACTGAAACAAACGTTTTTAAAAAGTTTATTTTGGTTCTTGGTTTCAGAGGTTTTCAGTTCATGGTCAAATAACTCTTATTTTTTAAGGGATATTGAATACCTCACGATTATTTTTTTAATTTAATTAAAATATAGTCACATCATTTTCTCCTTCCTCTCTTTCCTCCTACCCCCATCTCTGCCTTTCCTATTAGCCCCTCCCAAATCCACAGCCTCTTCTTCTTTCACCATTGCTATAGACACACATAAGAGAACCAACACAGAAATGCAACCTGCTGAGCCCACCCACTGTCTGCTTGTGTGCCTTTCCAGGGCCCCAGACCCCCACTGGCCAGGACTCTGTAGGGGATTCTCACTTTGAGGCTGCTTACAGATGCCCTTCCTCCACCCCCACTCCATTCACCAGAGACTCCAATTCTTGGCACAGACCCAGCGTCCCCAACTCTAGATTATTCTTTGTCCTACTGCGGCCTATCTGAGGGAGCCTGTGGACCTGCACCACCTGGAACCGCGGTCAGGCAAGGGTCTGGGGAGTAAAGAACACACAGAGACATGGTCACTCTTTAAGCAAGAATGCCAATTTAATGTATTCCAGGACAGCTTATATAGGGCTCTCCTTGACTGGTGGCCATGCCCTAGCTCTCAGGATTTTCCACTGCTAACTCACCAGAAAACACTTCCTTGTTATCAGGAACTCATGAGGGTCCCGTGCTCAGACCATAGCATAGAAAAACAAATTGTTTACTCCAGCAGGCAAGAGGTCACAGGAAGTTCTGGGTCTGAGGGTCTGCAGCTCCCAACAGCTCCCTCTTTTCTATATAATTAGACCAGGCCTGTCTTAGGTTGCAGAAGCGCAAATTCACATCTTACCTGTCATCAAGAACACTTGCCTTAGCACACAAGGCCTCTGTCTTAGGTTGACTGTGACAGGCTCCTGTCTTACCCATCTCTGGCTCACTGGCCTTCCTATAGCATGTTGACCCAGACTGTGCTCAGAGTAAGCCTGCTCACTTGGACAAGCATTAGCTGCTTAGCAGTGATATTAAATCACTATCTGTTGTTGCTGTTGACACCTGTTATAAAGGCAGAGCAATAAAAAACCCTCCAGCTACGAGAGTCCCTAGGGCGACAGTCCCAAACCAGCTCTTCAGCAAGCCTCGGCCATAAAGAACGCCCTTAGTTAGCGAATCTGTGGAAGTTGGAGGAACACAAGTCTTGTTAGCATTCAAGGAGCTGATGGTAGCACTCAGGTTTCTGACTGGCCGGGGCTGGCACAAATATGATGGAAGGAAGGGGAGCAACTGTAAATCTCTGTAGCATATCCCCCTTTAAATGTAAACAAACATTTATAGACAACATTTGGGAATATGGTGTAGTTCTCTCCAAACTGCTTTCTGCTCTTTGTTGGGGGAAGTAATTTTTGGGGGGTATTCACAGCAACCTTTCGGGGGATCTTGATCCATCAAACAACATTAGTCTGGAATTAATCCACAGGTTCTCATCTTCTGTGGAAACAAATGAAGAACCTCTTTTCTAAAGCAACAAATCCTTAGACCCAAATTCTGAAGTCAAGATACCTTTATGCTGGTTTATCTTAGCAGCCCATACAATAAAATGTCTCTCTGTACTTAGTTCCTTCACAGTCAAAAAAATTGAAAGAAAACATAACAATATACATAATCCAGACTTTCTGTTTACTTTCCATCTTCATGTGGCTTGTTTTTCTGTATTCTTTTACTCTTTTTCTTCTCTCTCCCAAGCCTGTGCACATTTTTTCTTTTAATTCCTGTATCCTGTTTTTTTTTTTTCAGTAATACCTGCAATTCCTTTACATGAGCAGAGTTGGAAGAATCTGCCCCCATTCTTACAATTTACCCTCTCATCTTCTCTTTGTTACTTACCTGTTTGCCAGCCTTCTGGAGGGTGTCCCTTAGAAGTGTCCCTAGTTCCCCATCCCAGTCAGGCCCTACAGGAGCCCCTCCTCCTGTGGGAACTATAGCCCCAAGTTGATACCCTTGCCCCCATTGAGGTGCTGATCTGCAAGGAAAACATAATAAATTCCCTCTGCTCCTGGAGCGGGGAAGGAAGGAATTTTGAGTGCATGGTGACCGTTCCTTGATCCCTGCCAGGGTCAGGTTACAGTCCCTTCTCAGCCCCCTCCTCATTTGGTGCCATGGTATAAAGCCAGCCCCAACAAGACAATAGGAGAAGCTGTTCCCCCTCAACCTGGACACCCTCCGCAGAGACTCTTGGTTCCAGCTCGCGCTGGCCTGGCATCCTCCCACTAAACCTCCTAGGGACCGTGCTTCTTGGTATGGACAGGATCCCTTTACCTCTTTCCCTCAGCCTCTTTCAGCCTCTCCTGTTGACCCAGCTCTATTCCTCTCTTTCAAACACCAGGAGACCTACAAGCTTCCCTAAGATGCAGAGGTCTACAGATGGAGAAAAAGGAGGCAGGAACCAGAGCACCCACTCGTCAGCAATAAGAACGGATACTACCCGTCCACCCAAAATCAATAACTGATATCAGCCCTCCAACCACCTGTCCCATCCCAACCCCAGACACCTAGACACCACCAGAACCCAGAAATCCTCCTACAGAAGACCTGAGAAATTTAATATAGCCAAAGCACAAGACTTCCGAATAGCAAGTCTGAGTATGTTCAAGGACCTTAAAGAGACAATGAATAAATCTGTTAATCAAGTCTACGAGAATAGAATGAAATAATGAAAACAGTTCAAGACATGAAAACAGAAATAGGCTCACTAAAGAAAACCCAAACTGAGATAAAATTGGAAACAGAAAATTTAAGAAGTCAAACAAAAACCTCGGGTAAGCCTCACCAACAGAATACAAGAGATGGAAGAATCACAGATGCTGATGACAAGGTAGAAGAAACGGATACCTGAGCCAAAACGAATGTAAAACCTAAAAAA
Organism: Chionomys nivalis; assembly: GCF_950005125.1. Lineage (NCBI taxonomy): Eukaryota > Metazoa > Chordata > Mammalia > Rodentia > Cricetidae > Chionomys > Chionomys nivalis. The sequence continues at coordinate 74,120,510 of NC_080097.1, forward strand.
CTTCAGGCACAAAATAGCCAAGAAATATGGGACACTATGAAAAGGCAAAATCTAGGAATAATAGGAATAGAGGAAAAAGAAACACAGGCTAAAGGCACAGAAAACAGAAGAAAACTTCCCTAACCTAGAGGAGATGCCTAACGAGGTACAAGACACATAGGAACACCAAGCAGACAGAACCAGAAAAGAAAATTTCTCAACACACAAAAATCAAAACACTAGGGCTGGAGAGATGGCTCAGTGGTTAAGAGCATTGCCTCCTCTTCCAAAGGTCCTGAGTTCAATTCCCAGCAACCACATGGTGGCTCTCAACCATCTGTAATGAGGTCTGATGCCCTCTTCTGGCCTGCAGACATACACACAGACAGAATATTGTATGCATAATAAATAAATAAATAAATATTTAAAAAAAATTAAAAAAATCAAAACACTAAATGTATAGAACAAAATGTTAAAAGCTGCTTTTAGAAAGGAGAATCCACTAGAATAACACCCAGCTTCACAATGGAGACTCTAAAAAGCCAGCAGGGACATGAGAACATAGATGCCAGTCCAGACTACTATATCCCACAAAACTACCAATCACAATAAACAGAAGGGGGAAAATCCACAATAAAACCAAACTAAACAGCATCTATCCACTGATCCAGCTCTGCAGAAGAAAACCTCAATCTGAAGAGATTAACCACACCCAAGAAAACAGAGGAATAAATAATCCCAGGCCTGAAAATCAAAAGGGGGGCACACATCATAACAACCAAATAACAGGGATCAATAAGTAAGAAGGTAGGGAAGAAATCATATGGCCATTCTAGAGGAGGCGGGGCTTAAATACCCTGTAGGCGTGCGGGGGTGGGGAGGATGCTCCTCCACAAGCCAGGTTTGTGCCCAAGTAGAATACGCTTGGAACTGAGATTGGGGAGTTGGCAGCTTCAGGGGAGGAACCACCAGCGCTTTGGGTAGTTTTTATGAAAGGGCAGGTTTCAGGAAAGGAGAGAGAGAGAGAGAGAGAGAGAGAGAGAGAAAGAGAGAGGGAGGAGAGAGAGAGAGAAAGAGAGAGGGAGGAGAGAGAGAGCGCTTGAGTCATAGCAAGTGCACAGCCAAGATCAATCTAAACAGAGAAAACTCAAAACGATTTCATGAAATCAGAAACAAGGATGCCCACTCTTTCCATACCTACTCAACATAGTGCTTAAGTCTTAGCTGGAGCAATAAGACAACTGTAGGGACTAGAGAGATGGCTGCTCTTGCAGAGGACCCAGGCTCTATTCCCAGAACCCACTTGACAGCTCACAACCACCTGTAACCCTCTCTCACCACAGGAAATCTACAGACACCCTCTTCTGGCCTCTGAAGGCGTCAGGCACACATGTGGTGTACAGCTATATATGCAGGCAAAATACCCACCCATAAAACTTAAAAATCAAGAAAACTAAAGGAGATCAAAGTGAGAGAGCTGGGGAGGGGGCGGGGGCAGACCAGATTCTCCTAGTAGCCTGGCAGAAACCTAAACCTTAGTTTCGGTTCACTAAAATGGACAGAGCTAAACAGATAGTCCTCAGAAAAGCCACAGCCTTCTGCCGGCTCAGCGGGTACCCCACAGCCTTCTGCTGGGTACCCCACAGCCTTCTGGGGGCTCAGCGGGTACGCCGCAGCCTTCTGCTGGCTCAGCGGGTACCCCACAGTTTTCTGCTGGCTCGGCGGGTACCCCGCAGCCTTCTGCTGGCTCGGCGGGTACTCCACAGCTTTCTGCTGACTCGGCGGGTACCCCGCAGCCTTCTGCTGGCTCAGCGGGTACCCCACAGGCCTTCTGCTGGCTCGGCGGGTACCCCACAGCCTTCTGCTGACTCAGCAGTCTCCTGATAACTAAAGATAGCTTTCCCTACCCTGCTACTGGAAGGACCATAACGACTAGGACCTTCCACCAATCAGCCCCCAGACTAATCTTTCCTCCACCAATCAGTCTCAGATTAATCCCTCCTCTCTGGGATTCCCCTAACTCCACTTAAAAGGACCTTGTGACTTTCTTTGGGGGTCACCAATTGCCACCCCAACACTGGAATTAATAAAGTGCTCTTGTTATTGCATATGTGGCTGTTGGTCTTCTTAGGGGCTTCTCTCGAACCCTAGCAATGGGGATACAAATCGGAAGGAAGAAGATAAAGTATCTTTATTTGCATAAATATTATTTTTATATTTAAAAGACCCTAAAATCACCACTAGGAATGTCTACATCTGATTGCCACTTTCAATAAAGCAGCAGGATACAAAATTAATACATGAAAATCAATACCCTTTCTATCTACAAATGACAAAGAGGCTGAGAAGAAAAGCGTGGAGACCACAACAGCCTCAAAAATAATACCCTGAGAAAACTCTAGCCAGGCAAATGAAAGGCTTACGTAATAACAACTTCAAGACACTGAAGAAAGAAACTGAAACACATACCACAAGGTGGAAAAAGCTTCCCTACTCATGCATTGGTAGAATATTACCACAGCCTGTAAAATCAGCTCCCAGATCTGCACCCAGGGTTACAGCAAAGAACGCTTCAGAGCAGCGGGGTCTTGGGAGAAATTTCCTATCTGAGGGGAAAAGACTCACGCACACATTCTGAGGGTCGTGGATTTCCAGCTCTTGTTCTCCAGTTCCAATTCACCAGCCCTAATTCTCTCATTCTAATTCTCTCGTTCTAACTCTCTCGTTCTAATTCTCTCGTTCTAACTCTCTCGTTCTAATTCTCTCGCTCCAATTTTCATGGGCTCCTTTGTTCACATAGTTTACATACACACCCAACAGTAGTTTACATACACACCCAACAGTAAACTTTTGGCAATGAAAAAGATTACCAAACCTACATCTGAGGGGGCTGAGTAACCATGGCAACGCCCGGCTTCAATGTTCCCGGTGTACGAGCTGAGACCTGCGGCCAGAGCACATGGTGCCCAGGGAGACAAGATGCTGAGGACTTTGTGCAGGAAGTGGGTCTTTATCAAACATACTTGGTGTAAAGTTTTTTCGTCCCGATAAGCCTCTCTGCCAATGCAATACTCCAAATCAGACTGAATCAAACTGAATTAAAAAAGAAAAAGCCTAGGTTTAATGGGTGCCAGCGCTCCTCAGGGGAAAACGCAGAGAGGAAAAAGGTGAACCAGAATGACCATGTGTTCGTTCTGGGGGGTAGTTTAGCCTGGGGGAGTGGTCTTGACCGTTTGGTGGGCTTTCTCGGAGGTGGAGTATGGACTGCAGCACCTCCCAAGGGAGGGGGCTTGGGGTGGACAGTTCCACCCAAACATTCCAGACACTCCACACTCCCAGGGCTTATGGATGCCAATGGCTGGGGTGAAGCCTCCAATTAAACATCCCAGACTCCTTGGATATAGGGGTGCCAGGGGGCTGGGCTGACACTTCCAACCAAACACTTGGGAAGAGAAACTCATATAGTATTTTAGGTTGGTTTGTACTAATAACCTTGGTCTAGACCCTGAAACCATGTCCTTGTGCATATCTGTGAGATTTTAAACTTATGATCCCTTTAGAGAGATACCCAGTCTAGTTTGAAATTGCTCTGGGTTTTAAAATCAGCTAAATGTATGTAGTTTGTCTTAGACTGGGAAGAAATTGCTGTTTTCTTATGTTAGTCTGGGTAAAGAAACAGAACCGGATTCTAAGAGTCTAACAGTCCTCGTGGAATTGGTTGTGGATCTAGTTATGAAGCATATCCTAGTATATTGCTGTTCATCAAAATTATACAAACTAATGAGAAGTCATCTTCCTGACTATCCACAAATACATGTGATTGAAAGGTAACCACGAGATTACACGTACAAATTACACGAAAACGTTTGGTAGTGGGAAGATTGCCCAGCTGTTTTTGTACATAGGAATTTACAGACAGAAGCAGTCAGTTTCCAGAGTCTGTGGTCCTGTAAGCCTTGTTTGAATGGGGTTCTCCCCTATCAGAGAATAATTTATCTGGTAGGTTGACATCTGAATTACCAATTGCCATTGTGACTGAATATAGCAAAAATGGTCATCCTAGCAGACCAATCTACAGATTCAACGCAATCTACATCAAAATTCCTACAAAGTTCTTCACAGAAATTGAAAAGAAAATGTTTAACTTCATATGGAAATACAGAAAAATCAGGATAGCTAAAACAATCCTGAATAATAAAAGAATTTCTGGAGGTGTCACCATTCCTAATTTCAAGTTGTACTTCAGAGCTATAGTAATAATAAAATAAAATAATAATAAGCATGGTGTTGACATAAACACAGATGCACTGATTGGTGGAACTGAAGACCAAGGCATAAGTTCGTACATCTATGAACACGTGAGCCTTGAGAAAGCCGAAACTACACACTAGAAAAGTCAGCACCAAGCCGGTGGTGGTGGCGCACGCCTTTAATCCCAGCACTTGGGAGGCAGAGGCAGGCGGATCTCTGTGAGTTCGAGACCAGCCTGGTCTACAAGAGCTAGTTCCAGGACAGGCTCCAAAACCACAGAGAAACCCTGTCTCGAAAAACCAAAAACAGAAAAAAAAAAAAAAAAAAAAAAAAAAGTCAGCACCTTCTGCAAATGGAGCTGGTCAAACTGGATGGCTGAAAGCCGAAGAAAGCAAACAGATGGCTGTTTTTACCCCGCATGAAACTCATGTTGAAGGACTTCAACATAAGGCCAGATATCCTGAATCTGATACAGGAGAAAGTGGGAATAGTCTTGAACTCATTGGCACAGGAGAGGACTTCTGAGCAGGACACCAATAGCTCAGGCACTAAGACCAACAATTAATAAGTGGGACTTCATGAAACTGAAAAGCTTCTATATGGCAAAGGATACCATCGACTGTACAAAGCAGCAGGCTACAGAAGGGGGAAATATCTTTACCAGTTATACATCCAACAGAGGGTTAACATCTAAACTGTAAAGAGAACAACAAAACCTGGACTCCAAGAAAACAAGTAACCCAGCTTAAAAATGGGCTAAGAACTAAACAGAGTTCTCAAAGGTGAAACCGAGGAAGACTTAAAGAAATGCTCGATGTGCTCAATCATCAAGAATATGCAAATCAAATCACTTTGAGATTTCATTTTACACCTGTCTGAATAGCTAAGATCAATTAAAAAAAACAGGGACAGCTTATGCTGGTAAGGATGTGGGAAAGGGGACACCCATCCATTGGAGATGGGAGCGCAGACTTGTACAGCCACTGTGGAAACCATATGGCAGTCCCTTAGGAAGCTGGGAAGAGATACACTCTGGGGCATGAATCCAGAGGGTGCCTCATCCTACCTCAGAGACACTCTTTCATCCATGTTTATTGCTGCTCTATTCATAACAGCCAGAAATTGGAAACGGCCTAGCTGAGCATCAACAGTGAACGGCTAAGGGGAAATATGGCATTTTACACAATAGAATAGTATTTGGCTGATAATTAAAACAATCTTTTTTTTTATTTATTTATTATTTATACAATATTCTGTCTGTGCGTATGTCTGCAGGCCAGAAGAGGGCACCAGACCTCATTACAGATGGTTGTGAGCCACCATGTGGTTGCCGGGAATTGAACTCAGGACCTTTGGAAGAGCAGGCAATGCTCTTAACCACTAAGCCATCTCTCCGGCCCCTAATTAAAACAATCTTGAAACTCACAGGTAGATGCATAGGGCTAGGAAAAAAATCATCTGGAGTGGGATACCCAGATTCAAAAGAGACAAATATGGTATGTATTGTTTTGTATGTGGATGTAGCATTAGATAGGAACACTATAGTATATATAACCACAGGGATTAGGTATAGAGCAAAGAAATGGAGGGGAACTCCCAAAGAGGGAGAGAAATAATATATAGTTATGCAGAGACTGGGAAAGACTAGAACAAAGGATTAAATGGGGAGGGGTGAGGGAGAGAATATGGGGAGGGATAGCCAACAGTAAGGACCACTTGAGGGGTTATATGGAATCTAAATGGAATCACCAAACTATAGGGAGACAATGCCCCAACTAGACACCTTTCATAATCAAGTAAAACTTCCAGTGTCAGGAACTGGTTACAACTAGTCGAGTTGTTAGACAAATGGGCCTACTGAAATCTATGTACATCTCAGGCTATTGCCAAGGCAAATTCTCCCCACAACCTGATGGTGAAGACAACACTTACCTATCTCACTGAACCCTACAAACGAGTGTTCTCAGTACTGGAAGGTTCTCTGCAAGGAGAAAACACCAGCCCACCTATAAACCCTATGATTTACAACAGAGACCTGCCTACATGACATATTGGTGTATCAGTGGCTCAAACACTGTGGAGTAACCATTCACGATCTGATTGAATTTAAGGACCACTCCATAAAATGGAGCCCATGCCTGACACCAAGTCACTGCTCAAGTCACTGAGAACCTAAGCCTCGATAAGTCCTGGGTGAAGGGAAGCTAGCCCTCTCAAGTATGTGGCTCTGGCAGGCCTTGCCCCTCTTCCCCATTCCCTCTGCCTTGCTAAAAAACCATTAGATTACTTTTCTAAAGCTAGCTACCAATGTAGTTATTCCTTATTTGGCCACTTCCTTCTCCTGAGGCTGACTATCAGAGTCAAGCAATCAGAAGTCAGCCCCCTTTGGTTCCCCTAATTAACATGCCCGATTAAAATTAAACACCTCATTGTAACACATGGTTCCCCCTTTACCTTTATAAACCGACATTTTCCTACCAGCCACGTCAGCCTCTTCTCTATTCTGAGGCAGTCCTTCCAGGACGAATACCCCTGCCCCCTTTCCCTTGTCCCCTTCTCCCTCACCCTCTATCTCTCTCCTTCACCACCACATCCTAGCTCGTTCTAACACAGACCTCCCCCTTTTTCTCTTCTCAAGAATGAACCTAAGCAAAAACAGCACCCTACAGAATGGGAAAAGATGACCTCATGAAATCTGCAAGTAAATGAATGGAACTAGAAAAAATCTTCTTCAGTGAGGTAACCCAGACCAAGCAAGACAAACATGGGATGTACTCACTCATAAGAGGATATTAGTTGTGCCCATCAAAATCCCAGCAAAAGTCTTTACAGACCTCAAAAGAATGGTACTCAACTTCATATGGAAAAGCAAAAAACCCAGGATAGCCAAAACAATCCTGTACAATAAAAGAACTTCTGGAGGCATCACAATCTCTGACTTCAAACTCTACTACAGAGCTACAGTACTGAAAACAGCCTGGTATTGGCATAAAAATGGACAGGAGGACCAATGGAACCAAATCAAAGACCCGGATATTAATCTACACACCTTTGAACACCTGATTTTTGACAAAGAAGTAAAAAATATTAAATGGAAAAAAGAAAGCATACTTGACAAATGGTGTTGGCATAACTGGATATCAATATGTAGAAGAATGAAAATAGACCCATATCTATCACCATGCACAAAACTCAAGTCCAAATGGATCAAAGACCTCAACATAAAGCCAGCCACACTGAACCTTATAGAAGAGAAAGTGGGAAGTACACTTGAACACATTGGCACAGGGAACCACTTCCTAAATATAACCCTAGCAGCACAGACACTGAGAGAAACAATTAATAAATTGGACCTCCTGAAACTGAAAAGCTTCTGTAAAGCAAAGGACACGGTCAACAAGACAAAATGACATCCTACAGAATGGGAAGAGTTCTTCACTAACCCCACATCAGACAGAGGTCTGATCTTCAAAGAACTCAAGAAATTGGTCATCAAATGTTGAAGGAGCTGTGGGCTGTGTTCCTGCTGCCTGGCTCCCAGCCACCGGCTAGCTTTACCCGAAATAACAACACACAAACTGTATTCTTTTAAACACTGCTTGGCCCATTAGCTCTAGCCCTTACTGGCTAATTCTCATATCCCAATCAACCCATCTCTAATAATCTGTGTAGCACCAGTCTTACTGGGAAAGATTCAGCATGTCTGACCTGGCGGCTTGCTTCATCGCGTCTGCCCTGGAGAGGAGAGGCATGGCGTCTGAGCTCACTTCCCTTCTTCCCAGCATTCTGTTCTGTTTACTCCACCCACATATGCTCTAACCTATCAGGTCAAACAGTGTTTATATGAATACAGTTTGTTTGTTGTTATTTGGGGGCATAAGCTAGCCAGGCGGCCGGGAGCTAGGTGGCAGGAATGCAGCCCACAGCTCCTTCTACAGAATGGCCAATCAAAAGAATAAATAATCCAATAATAAAAAATGGAATACAGACCTAAACAGAGAACTTTCAACAGAAAAATCTAAAATGGCTGAAAGACACTTAAGGAAATGTTCAACATCCTTAGTCATCAGAGAAATGCAAATCAAAACAACTCTGAGATTCCACCCTACACCTGTAAGAATGGCCAAGATCAAAAACACTGATGACAACTTATGCTGGAGAGGTTGTGGGGAAAAGGGAACACTTCTGCATTGTTGGTGGGAATGCAAGCTGATACAGCCCCTTTGGATATCAGTATGGTGATTTCTGAGAAAATTAGGAAACAACCTTCTGCAATACCCAGCAATACCACTTTTGGGTATATATCTAAAGGATGCTCAACTGTGCCACAAGGACATGTGCTCAACTATGTTCATAGAAGCTTTGTTTGCCATTGCCAGAACCTGGAAACAATCTAAATGCCCTTTGACCGAAGAATAGATAAGAAAAAATGTGGTACATTTACACAATGGAGTACTACACAGCAGAAAAAAATAGTGACATCTTGAAATTTGCAGGCAAATGGATCGATCTAGAAAACATCATTTTGAGTGAGGTAACCCAGACCCAGAAAGACAATTATCATATGTACTCACTCATACATGGTTGTTAAATGCAAAGCAAAGAAAACCAGCCCACAAATCACAATCCCAGAGAACCTAGACAACAAAGAGGACCCTAAGAGAGACACGCATGGGAAGTAGAAAAAGACAAGATCTCCTGAGTAAATTGGGAGCATGGGGACCATGTGAGAGGGTTGAAGGGGAGGGAAGAGGCAAGGAGGGAAGCAGAGAAAAATGTAGAGCTTAATAAAAATCGATTTAAAAAAAGAGGATATTAGTTGTAAAGTAAAAGACAACTAGACTAAAATCCACAGCCCAGAGAGGTTAGGTAACAAGGAGAACCCAAAGAGGGACACATGGATTTCCCTGGGAAGGGGAAACAAAAGAGAGCTTATGGGTAAACTGGGGGTGGGGATGGGGAGAGGGATGGGGGGATAGGGGAATGGAAACAAGAGGTAGTAATAAAAGAGATGTCTTGATGGGGAGCCATTTGGGGTTAGGGAAAAACCTTGTGCCAGGGAAACACCCAGGAATCCACAAGGATGACTCCAACCAAGACTCCTACCAATAGTGGGGAGGGTGCCGGATCTGACCTTCTCCTGTAATTGTCGCCAGAGAGCCTTCATCCAGTATCTGCTGGAATCAGATGCAGAGATTCATAGCCACACACTGCCGAGCTCTGGGAGGAAGAATTGTATGACTGGGGTGGGGGCAAGGTCATGACAGGGGAACCCGCAGAGACAGCTGACCTGAGCTAGCAGGAGCTCGTGAACACTGGACCGACAGCAAGGAAGCCTGCATGGGACAAAACTAGGCCCTCTGAATGTGTTTGACAGCTCTGTAGCTTGGTCTGTTTGTGGGGCTCTTCGCAGTGGATCAGGACCTGTTCCTGGCACTTGAGCTGGTTTTTGGGAACCTATTCCCCACAATGGGTTGCCTCACTCAGCACTGATGCAGGTAGGGAAGGACACTTCGCCCACACTGCTGTGAGCATTCCTAGTGAAACTCACTGGCTCATAAGGAAATTTTAAAAAGCCTTAAGGACCCTTGAAAACTTGACCCCTGGCAAGGAATAAGAGCCTTCCCAGCCTCCTACGCCTCAGATCCTTGGGGTAGGTGGCAACAAATTCTCTGGGCAGGTTTGCTGCCCATGCTGGGTGCCCTCAGCAAGGTTCTTGTCTAGCTGCAACCTCTTTCTCCTGGTAGTGGAGAAGGCTAATTCTTGGTGCTAAGAAGGCAGGGGTAGGTGAGAGGCAGAGGAGGTAGTACTGGTCTGGTGCATGGTGCCTCCCTGTACCAACTTCGCCATGTTGGTACCGGTGGTTTTACTACACTTGACGGAAGAGCAAGGATGACCGGCTCTCAGTCAGCGGCTGTCCTAGAGTTAAAGCAGGGACTTGGGAAGCGGTCAGGGGGCCCAGGAAACTGGGAGCTGTTGAGTGAAAAGCAGGGAGCCACGCTAGATGGGACAGCAACTGAGTCCTTGTAGAAGCACCCAGATTCACAGCCTTCTCACAGGTCGCCACTGGTGGGCGCTCTTGCTGGCTTTTGCGCCTAGGTGGAAGTGAACCCCAGTTGAAAGATGCAGAGGCCCAATCAGAGAGTTTGCAGGAGGACAAGGGCCATGCCAGGATCAGGACGGGGGTGGCCTCTGAGAAGATGGAGTGGCTACCTAACAGGAATGTCAGGGATCCAAATGGAACTCTAAAGGGAGTCTCTTCAGGAGGAGCTCAGTTCTCTGATGTTCGTGGGAAAAGAGGGGTCATTTCCTTTTGGGGTAGAATACCCAGGAGCCTTCATTTCTTCTCAGGCAGCAGCTCTCAGTGGTCTCTACATCAAGCCAAGAATCCTACTACTGACGGAAAGCAGTGTCACTGGAAGGTCACTGGAAGGTCAACCGGACCAGGTGTGGCTGGTACCCACCTTTAATTCCAGCACTCAGGAGGCAGCGGCAGGTGGATCTCTGTGAGGTTGGACCTGCCTGTTCTAGGCAATGACTTTCAGAGCTACATAGATTCTATTTCAAAAAACCCAAACCAGGGGCTGGAGAGATGGCTCAGAGGTTGAGAGCATCGCCTGCTCTTCCAAAGGTCCTGAGTCCAATTCCCAGCAACCACATGGTGGCTCACAACCATCTGTAATGGGGTCTGGTGCCCTCTTCTGGCCTGCAGGCATATAGACAGACAGAATATGGTATACAAAATAAATATTTTTTTTTTAAAAAAAAAAACCAACGAACCTAAAAAACAGAAGGCCTGAGTGACACCATCTTCAGAGGGCAAGGAGGCTGGGGCTGAGGCTCCCAGACTGTCTGAAATCCAGGCTCCTATTTTAGGTGCCTTAGGAGAGTCCTGGGCCTGGCCCCAAGCAGGACGGTATCTCCTCACCTGTCTCAAGGTTATATTGGTGCAGTGAAACACCACGAACAAAATGCAAGTCAGGGAGGAAAGGGTTTATTTGGCACACACTTCAGATTTACTGTTCCCCAAAGGGAGTCAGGACAGGAACTCACATGGGGCAGGATCCTGGAGGCAGGAGCGGATGCAGAGGCCATGGAGGGGAGTTGCTTACTGACTTGCTCCCCATGGCTTGCGCAGCCTGCTTTCTTTCTTTAACTAAGGTTTTAAAAATTCATCTATTTATTTTACATCCTGGCCCTCTCCCCCATTTCCCCTCCACACTCCCCAACCTCCTCCTCTTCTGTCTCCACCCAGGAAAGGGCAGGTGGGAAACAAGGGGAGAAGGAAGGAAGTATCTAAACAGAACCAAGAGAGAAAAAGGGAGGACCTAGGGGCCACATAAAACACTCAACTCAGAATCCATTGAGTGGACTTCCAGCTTAGGGTCCCACCTATCCCGAAGGGAGTTGTTTACAATAAAGCCATTGATTTTGCTTTCTCCACGGCTCTATCTTCTGAATTCCCTAGATATTCAACATTTTTGTCCATTCCACAGGATAAGCTCAGCCATCCATCCCCTTGACAACCACTAACATCTATCCCTTTTCCAAGACTGAAAGGGAGACTTGGGAGGCAGAGGCAGGCGGATCTCTGAGAGTTCGAGACCAGTCTGGTCTACAAGAGCTAGTTCCAGGACAGGCTCCAAAACCACAGAGAAACCCTGTCTTGGAAAAAAAAGAAGCAGGAGACTGTGGTGATGTTCATTTGTGTTTTAACAAAGAAAGCCTGAAGATCTGCCTGCAGAGCTGAGCCGGGGGCAAGCAGTGGTGGTACACACCTTTAATCCCAGGATTTAGGAAACAGAGGCAGACTGATCTCTGTGAGTTCAAGGCCACCCTAGGCTGTACAAAATTGATCCAGTCTAAAAGAAAAACAAAGCTCACACAAAGGTGATCCCAACACTTGAAATCACATGCCTTCAATCCCAGCACTAGGGGGGTGGAGACAGGAGTGATTTGGCTGGGCGGAGAGAGGAATATAAGGCAGGAGGAGACAGGAGCTCAGTGCAGTCTGAGGACAGGATCATCCTTTTGGTTTGAACACTGGTAGAGGTAAGAACCCTAGTGGCTGGCCTCTCTGCTTCTCTGATCCTTCAGCTTTCAACCCCTGATAGGTGACTCTGCGTTTTTGTTATTAAGAACAATTAGAATTCATACTGCAGGAGAGAGGAAGGAAAAGTGAAGGAGTCAGACACAGACAAGGAAAGAATAATGGTTGGAAGAAAGATGGGGATGAAGAGAGTAGAAATGGGGGAAAGGAGAAAGGGTGGGGTGGAGGAAGGGACAGAGAGGAGAGGTGGACCGTAAGAGAGAACAGAGAGACAGTTTGATGGAAAGGAGAGAGGAAGGAGGGTGTCTCAGTCAGGGTTTCTGTTGCAGGCAGACATGGTGCTGGCTACATCTTGGTCAGCAGGAAGTGAACTGTGACACCGATCCCAAGCCCTGGAACCTCACAGCCCATCCCCACAGTGACACACTCCGTCCAACAAGGTCACACCCACTCCAACAAAGCCCCATCTCCTAATAGTACCGCTCCCTGTGAGCTTATGAGGGCCATTTTCATTCAAACTCCCACGGAGGGTGAGTGAGGGGGCAGGAGGGAAGTCAACTGATGGAATGAGAGGGGGAGGTCAAAACAGAGGCACCCAAAGATGAAGAGGAGAATAATCAAGAGAAACTCAGAGTATTTTGGGGAGGAGATGGAGAGAGACGCACACACGGGTCTACTTAGAGAGAAAAGGACGTGCGGGTCTTAATCCTGTGTTACTTTCCTTTCTTTTGCTGTGGGAAAACACCATCACCAAGGCAAAAGTAGAATGTATGTGGGCTTACGGCTCCAGAGGGATGGGAGTCCCTTAAGGAGGGGACACTTGGCATGGTGGCAGGAACAGGAAAGTGGCTGATCACGTCCAGAGACTGCGAGCTGGAAGTGGGCACGACTACAAACACTCAAAACCTGCTCCAGGGGCACGCTTCCCCAGCGAGGCTGTACCCCCTCCCCAAACAGTGCCACCAACTGGCAGCCTCGTGTTCGAATCCTGGAGCCTCTTCTGGGCGTTTCTTCTTCAAACCAGCACATGACAGTCTGGGTCAGTCTGGCTAAACTCTTCAGTGACTACCATGCCACCTTTGGATCTAGAAAGAGCAAAATGGCTTTTCAAGGTCCCGTTCGACAATATTTGGAGACAGTTTTGCCACATTTGATTAGAAGGGCACCGTAAGAAACTTCAAATTCTAGCAATGGTAAACCAGGTAAACCAGGCCTCTTGTCTCAGCGCTCAAAGGCCATGTTAAATTACATAGCAAGCTCCAGAACAGCCTGAAAAGAAAGCAAAACAAAGCAAGCCCCTTACTTCAAACCCAACCTAGGACTTTTGGTTCAGGTCTTTGCTGACATCACTTCCTAGGGGGTTGTGTAGGAAAGAGAGGACAGAAGAGGTGCAGATGAGAAAAACTGTTTTTAGTCTTTAAGCCGTACACATACCCGGTCTAGCTGCAAAGAAAACACTGGCAGCGGTGGGATTCGAACCCACGCCTCCGAAGAGACTGGAGCCTAAATCCAGCGCCTTAGACCGCTCGGCCACACTACCAATCTGCTTGCTTCCTTTCGCGGACACTAACTATTATATCATTCCACGCTCTTTAGCCCGCGCTCCGAAACCGGAGTTGTAGGATCTTCCTGTTGTGTTGCTCGCCCACCCTGTTTGTTCGGTTCCGGAGTGAGCCGACTGAACAAGCTATCCTCCGGTGTGCAGTCTCGCAACCCTGCTGCCTGCACCGGAGCAGGGCCGAGGTGGCTTCCCGACCCACGCAGACCCCGCGACCCCTCATTGCCTGGGCGACTCCAAGGGTTTTTCTGGTCTGGGAATTTGAGTTTTTCGGTTTGGAAGGCCGGAGATGAATTCATCTAGAAAGAGGGAGGCCAGCGCAGTTCCCGGGTGCTCAGGAAACCCGCGCGCAGAAGCAGCCAGAGCCCCTGCTTGCAGACTGCGTCTCCTCTGTGCGTCCCTCCCAGAGGAAGCAGCCTGAAGGGCGGCTGCAGATGTGCACTGCGTGGAAGCTGTGCTGGTTGCTGGCTGCAGGAGGAGATGACCCAGCCCAGACCGTGTGAACCAGGACTGGGCTCCAGGCCTCCTGGGTTCTGAGACGTCGGTGTCCTCTCGCCACACACCCCCTCCCATCACTCCCCTTTCTCCTCAAGCTCACAGGTCGCAGGACCAAATGAGTCCTCCGACTTTGGCAAGAGTGGTCACACCGCAGTTGTCACCCGTTAGCTTCTGGCATAGGATGTACCAAACATGGGCCTCCATACTCCCTGAACGGGGAAGAAGTTCCCCGCCTCCTAATCGGAGCTGGTGCAAATCACAGAACATCGCTTTGTTGATCTGACCCATTTGTTTGTGTGTGGCAGTACCTGAGAGTTGAACCCACTACAAAAACAGGTGACTGTCCCAGCAAAACGCCGGGTTTGGGATTGGGGAATGTTTGAACGAATTCTGTCTCTTTAAAAGGAAATTGTGGCTCCCTGGTGATATTCAAATTACATCTTCCGTTTGACTAAACTATACTTGGAGGCAAATTTCCACAAAGAGGCAGTAAGTCTGGAGGCTGTGTATGTCCCTGATCCTTGCTTACCTCTCTGTGGCAAACAGTGCACTTAAAGTTGAGATTGTCTAGGGGTCAGGATCCGGTTCTTTTTCTCCACCTATTAAAGAATTAAAAGGTAGGAAAATCTCAGACGCAGCAGGCAGCAACAGGTAACAGACTGTACTAAAGGTGAAGACGAGATCGAGGGCATTGTGCACACAGACGGATGGGGGGGAACAGAGGGACACACACACACACACACACACACACACACACACATATATATACAGGAGACATTTCCCACAAAATGGGAAGGGGATCCAGAAACTGGTCTGTTTTCCCCTGGAAGGCTAGGAATTTTAAGTTGTTTTGGTGGCATGGGATGGGACCCTTCCTCTTGTTTTATATTGATCTTCCTAAACAAGGGGTGGTACTGCTGATAGACCCGGAACTTCCGTATCAAGACTGGTCTTGGACATATCTGACTGACTGGCTTGGATTGGTCAAACAGAAGGGGAGACATGGTGGGCAGAAGATGACTAAGAAACTAGAAGCTTGCCATCTTTACTCTCTGTCTGTGCCCTCTTCCCTGTCTAGCTATCAGAGATCTGTCTGGCTTCCAGTCGCTCAGGTTCTTAAGACTAGAAAACTGTTACTGTGTCTGAATCTCTTTTTCTACTCAGGCAAAGGAATTTACTGTTGCTGTGTGCACAGGTGTCTTGTTCTTCTGAAAGACGCCAAGAACATGGAAACACCCAGTTCAGAGATTCTACCAGTGGCACTTTTACCATCTTCCTTCAAGAGTACATAACAGAAAAAAAAACATATTTATCTTTTCATTTATGGATACATGTGCGAGCCTGCAAGAATATGTGCATGAAGTGTGCACAGAGGCCAAAAGAGATCGCTGGTTCCCTGAAGTTGGAGTTAGAGCAGTTGTGAGCCACCGTGTGTGTGCTGGGAACTGCACCTGGGTTCTCAGCGAGAGTATCAAGTGCTCTTAACGGATGAGCTTCTCCAGCCCCATAGACTTCTTAGAAGTGCTAACTTAGTGGATGACCTGCGGGATTCAAACTTCTTTATTTTATTTTAAATTTCGGGCATTTGTGATGGCTTGGTGAGTCTATACTTGGCTTGCTTACCCAGCAAGCTGAGTTTTGAACCCCAGAATTCTTGTAAATAAAGATGTAAGGAAAACTGATTCTACTCAGCTGTTCTGACTCCCTCAAACGTATCAGACACAAACACAACAGCAATAATAATAGTAAAAATTCGAGGTGGGGCTGGCAAGATGGGTTGTAGACTAAGGTTTTTAATCCCTGGAATTTACTTGGTGAAAGGTTGGTCTTGACTCCACTCTCCAGCTGGGGCACTCAAAGACCCCATTAAGATGCAAACCCAGATCAATGTTCTAAAGAGAAGCACATTGATTGTAGAGTCAGGTGTAATAGAGGCAGACGCAAAGGCAGGTTGATTTCTGCGAGCTCCAGGCCAGCCAGGACAGTTAATTTCTACTTATTGATTGATCAGGGCAGCGTCTTGCTCTGTGTTTGTCCTTGGCTTGCTTGCCCTGACCTCAGGAGTCTCAGGTCCCCGTCCCTACAGTCAGGTTTACAGGTGGAAACTACTATTCCGTTTAACTTTTATTATTTTATTTTACTTATTTTTGTGATCCTGGACATTGAACCCAAGACGCTGCAGTTCAGGAACGAGCTCCACTGTTCAGCTCTACTCCCAGACATAAATTTAGCCTCAGCACGGCCTTAGTTGGTGGACTCTAAACACAGGCGTGTCCGGTGAAGAGCGCCTGCACCTCCTGTTTATCAAGGTATGATTGAGTGTCTCCTCTGCACTCTGTCCACCGTATTTAAAGCAGCAGACTCTCGCTTCCCTGTCTGTGTCTTTTCTTTCCTCTGAGTCCGCAGCTGCCACTGCCCTGTGCTCGCCGACCCTGGTGTCCCGGCTCTCTGGTTTCTCCTCCCTTCCCTTTACTTTGCATTCCATGCTTGGTGAATTTCTGTTTTCTCTTTCCAAAGGGTCTAACGTCTTTCCTGTCTCCTCACCACCTCAGCTCTTGTACCTTCGAGGAAGGTGGACCAACCATGTTCTAACAATGTATCCTTAAATATTCTGGTCTTTCTTGAACTTTATTTATAATTTTCTTTTGCCCGGAACCGTCTGATACCCCACACCCCCGACCGCACAAATCTCAGCCTCTCCCTGTCCTGAGACTTCGTCCCCCCTCTAAGGCCTCCAAATGGCTTACTTGCAAGTTACACTTGGTACACTTGCTTTTAATTTTGGTTTCATAAAAATTCCCACGGACACTAGGCACCCACGTGGTGCACAAAGAAGTATGAGAAATAAAATAATTATCAGTGAAGTAAAATTACTAATGATAGAGTCTGAACCCTGTCTAGTTTCTAGTGTAGAATGTAGCACAGAATAGGAATTGGGAGCTTCTTGAATGCAGGAATGAGTTAAAAGGCGACCTGGCGCTTGCTTGTGCTGACGCTGAGGGGAAGGATCTCTTAAGAGGCAGAGGGGAAAATTCAGATATGGAAGCGTCCGTTTCAGCCCAGACTTGTGGCAGACTTGTTTCTTTGCGCTGGATTTCTGTTTTGAATTTCACCGTCAGAAGAAGGAAGCCCGAGAGGAGGACTCTGTTGCTGCGGTGGTGGTGGTGGTGACATTTCTTCAAATTTATCAGAGTAGTGAATCCCATCAGAATCCACTACTGTGCCAGTTCCAACAAGCCCAGAGTCTGTAGACTAAATTCCCATACTGTATATGGGATTGGGGTGTATACGGGAATATACCGTGTATGGCAATGGTCTTCCTTCAGGCAGTCGGGCGGCCCAGGAGCCAGCAAAGTTATCCTTTTCTAGGAAAGAATGAGGAGACGTTCCGTGTGGCCCTATAGCTCAGGGGTTAGAGCACTGGTCTTGTAAACCAGGGGTCGCGAGTTCAAATCTCGCTGGGGCCTGTACTCACGAAACATTTTGAAGAATCTTTGCTTATTTTGATTCTCCCTGAGGCGCTCCGTGGACAGTCCGCCACGCGAGACACGCGGGTGTGGAACGGGGAGATGGGAGGCCTGACCCCGGGCGGGCTGTGCGAGGGGGAGGGAAAGAGGGAGTAGGGAGGAAGGGGTTTGTGCGGGGAGGCCGCGGGATCTCCGTACTTCACTGACTCGCGCAGCAAATAAAGCGCCGCCGTTTGGAGGTGAGACGTTGGTCACCAAACCAT
Organism: Chionomys nivalis; assembly: GCF_950005125.1. Taxonomy (NCBI): domain Eukaryota; kingdom Metazoa; phylum Chordata; class Mammalia; order Rodentia; family Cricetidae; genus Chionomys; species Chionomys nivalis. The sequence continues at coordinate 74,138,576 of NC_080097.1, forward strand.
GATAAAAACTCAGAGGCTGTGGTTATGGCTTCCTTTTAAAAGATGCTTCCTCTCCAAGGAGAGGGTTTTTTTGTTTTGTTTTGTTTTGTTTTGTTTTTTTGTTTTTTGTTTTTTGTTGTTTTGGTTTGGTTTGGTTTTTTTTTTTACATTTAGGAGCTGAGGTTGAACTTGGAAAATCTCACGTTGGGTAACCGCGCTACCAAGCCACGCCTCCAGTCCCTGGGTGGAATTCCTAGCTGTCGTGGCATCCCACGCCGTCCCGCCTCGCAGACTGGGTGCGCGGGATGCCGCGGGGTCCGGGTGCCGGGAGCACGTTCTCAGCTCTCTGGCGTCCGCGCACCGCATGCAGGCATGTACCCCCTCTCACCGCGTGCATGCATGCATCCTCTCTCACCTCGTGCATGCATGCGCCCACCTCTCACCGCATGCGAGTATGCACGCTCTTTCACCTCACGCATGCATGCGCCCACCCCGTAAGCGGACACCCACGGAGCGCTGGCTGCGTCTGGAAAGCCGCGGTGTGGCCGGACGCGGGACCCGGCAAGGTGTCTGGACTCCCTGCAGTCCCCAGACACCGAAAACTGTCGCTGAGTCGTCCCCGCGGCGAGGTGGCTGCCTGCCGACTGAAAACTGCTTTCTGAACATGGATCTACGTGCTTCCCTTCGATAGCTCAGCTGGTAGAGCGGAGGACTGTAGTGTCTGTAACAGCCATCCTTAGGTCGCTGGTTCGATTCCGGCTCGAAGGAGTAGCCTGTATTTTGGGCTTCCCACCCCCTAGTTAATTCTAGTCCTCTGTTCCCGCTCCTTCCTAACAATCGTCAGAACTGGCAGCGATCGCTGCTTGGGGACCCCGTGAGAGTGGACTTTTGGCTCCTGGCTCGCGTTTTATTGTTTACTTTTGGTTTCTAGCTGAGCCTAATTTGCTGCCCTATGTCCTAAGTTCAAAACCTACGGACCCGCTTGTGTGCACGTTTTCAGTGCTCTGCTGGCCCGCAAGGACTCTGATTTGAGGAACAAAACCCATAACTGACCGCGGTGATTGCCCCCATAACTGGCAGAGAAGCGCTTTTATTCATTTAGGTATTTGTCGGAGATGAGACTGGAAGAGTATAAAGTTCAGCAAAGGAAATGAGATTGAAAACGCAGTTCCTGTGAGGGTCGGCAGGATTCTCTCCGATTCTCCTCCGGCCTCGCTGGCCGCCCGCAGCGTTTGCGGCTGCAGGCAGCGGTGGTCGCAAGCCTGCAGAACACGTCCTGCGCCAGTCGGACGCTGAGCTCCACCCGGAGCGGGCAGCTCCACCTCGGCTCGCTTCGGGCGCCCGGGAAAACAGGCGTGTGACTTGAAATCTGATCCCATACTGAGCCTGGAGTTGTCGGGGACGTGGATAGAGAACAAGAGGGGATAGATCCAGAATTCATAGGTGGGGGTTGAGACAGACGGGGTGGAAATTAAACAGCACGAAAGAAAATGTTCCCGTAAGAAGGAAAAAAAGAAGAGAAACGCTGGCTCGTCCTGCAGTTCAGCGCCGAAGGATGGACAGAGTGCAAAGTGCTCCGGAGCACCGCGGCTCGTTGGTCTAGGGGTATGATTCTCGCTTTGGGTGCGAGAGGTCCCGGGTTCAAATCCCGGACGAGCCCAATTTTACACCGCCTTTCTTTACATCCTGGAAATAATTCCCCTGTAGTTGACTTTCTCTGACCATCCCGCCAAAAATGACCAGACCGCCGGCAGCTCTAGATTTCTGGGTTCTGCAGCGCCGTCCCCTCCAACTTCCCGGGGTGCGGTCCCCCTCGATCGGTTCTCGGGACGCCTGCCTGTCTGGTTCCTCTGCCCAGCGGGGAGGGGCGTCCTTACAGAGATGGGGTGCGGTCCCAGCCACCGAGCCTGGAACGCCCACCCTCCGCTCCTCTGCACCCGGCTCCAATCTGTTTGCGTGGCCGGGCTACACCGACCTCACCCATATCCGGGACGAGATTACAGGGGAAATTGCAGTTCTCCTATTCTGCATCCCACTAGGAAAAAAAGGTGAGAAACAAAGCCGCCGCCTCCACAGTTCCACGCCCGTGTGGGTTTCTACTCCAAACTATGGAGACAGTTTTTCCAGGAGCGGTTTGTCTAAGGAAACCCCGTCCATCCAGGGGCGGTGTGGGGGTCCTGGGAGGCCCCTTCTCGGGTCTGATTGCGGAGCTGAGATGTGGCGGGCATCAGCTCTCGCCAGAGTTGGCGATCCCCTTTGCACGGCTCCCTTTCCAGCTTGGCAGAGTGTAGAACCCAGGCTGAGAAGGGACCACAGAATCTGCGGAGCGAGGAATGAGTGCCAGGAACCCTTATCTTACTGATCGCGCGTTCGCTCGGATAAGGAAGACCTGAGGGTTCCTAGGTTGGAATCAGATTTGTGGGAAAAGCTGTCAAGGTTGTGCACGCAGAACTTAACATTTGAGGACTGGTGTTTTTCATTTTCTATTTCCTGTCTCCCTCCGGTAACTCACCCTGAAGAGTGTTGCGAAACTTTTGGAGATGAGTGTCAACAGCCTCCTCCGTCCGTGCCTTCTCACTGAACGGCTGGGATTCTCTCGCTCTGATACAGCACATCAAACCGTGGCTGTGCAATATCTTTGTCCTTAACTGGGACTTCTCCAGTAGGCCAGGGTCTTCCCTCTGTGGCGACAGCAATTTTACTGTTCGTTCACGCTCGCTGTAAAGCTCAGTCTCAACAGGCCCTGGCCAACTCCCTGCAACTATTCAAAGTGTGCACCACTCCGAGCTGAGCCAGCGGCTTTAGTTCAAGAAACTCCCCTTGATGAAAGGGAATTCAAACGTTTGGGAGATTTATGGAAATAATCAGTGTTGGTTTCCTTTAACTAATTTTTAGTAATATTTTAAAAGTTAGTTTTGACTTTTCTACAAATCATTCCGTCACAGGAATGTAAAAGGTCTCTTGGTCAATTAACGTCCCTTTCTCTGTTCTTAATTTCCACATCTGTAAAACGAAAGTTGGGAGCATCCCAGGCTTCCCTCTGTTCCCGTCTTGATTGGGTGGGGTGTGCGGTGTCGTAACACGGGTTCGGATACTGTGGACTTGATCTGTAGTTTAACGCGGCGGGAGGGGGGTGTTTAGAAGAAGCGGACTAGCTATGGCCAGGGTCAGAGATGGGCCTGCAAAAGTCATCAGTTCTTCAGGGTCTCAGCTTTGTGGGGTACAGAGCTCCCCACAAGCCTCCCTCTCATCCGGTTCTCTCTGCATCCCACGGAAAGTTTGTGGAGCCGTCCAGTGGTGGCATTGTTAGTTGTGACCCAAACATGGATTAAAAAGTGAACTGACACAGGCTGGGATTTCCCATCATATCTTTATTTGACCAGAGTGCAATCTCTGTAGGGTATTCTGAGAATAACTGGAAGTCGGGAATAGGCCAAAGCCCAGTGCTATGGGGAAGTAAATGTTTAATTTGTGTCTTGTTTGGAGATTCAGGGAAGTCTTCAGGACTTTGTTCCCGTTCTCCCTCAACCAGTGGAGCCCCCACTTCCTCAAGCCCTAGTCCTGTGAGCTTTTCTCTTTTCAGCTACTTCTGTCGTTGATTGTGTTAAGTTAGCGTTGTACAGGAATCGACACAATTTTCTCATACCTTCCCCACCTGGTCCTACAATGAGCCCGAAGAACAGAATTGAACATGCACTCTATCTAAAGGGGGAAATGTCTTGGAGGGAGAATTTCATGCCGCACGCATCCATGGATACTACTGGCTTGGAGAAGAGAGTCAAAAATTCCAGGAAAGGAGTATGGTTTTCAGGAGGTTGAAACTTTGTAGCCTGCCCTGGAACTCGATCTGTAGACCAGGCTGGCCTCGAACTCACAGAGATCCGCCTGCCTCTGCCTCTGTCTTCTAAGTGCTAAGATTATAGGCATGCACCACCACTACCTGGTTGGTTAAAACTTTTTTAATAAATACTTTTTAAAATTGTCAGTTGTTTCATGTGGGTTAAAATTACTGACAAAGATAAAATATTCAGGCCCAGGGATGTGGCTCAGTTGGTAGTCTACCATAGCACGTGCAAGGCCCTGGGTCTGAGCCCTAGCAACACACACACACACACACACACACACACACACTTTATCATTCCTAGGCTATAATACCTTGCATCTTAATAAAATACAAAACTTTTTAAAATACCCATTTCTGTTTCAATATGTGCCAAGTTGGAAAAAAAAAATTGGCCTGGCTTTTGTCAGGGAATTGAGCAGGTTCTCAATCCTTTGAGTGGTCAGGTGAAGGGCTTGTGACTTCAGAGAAGGCATTTGGCTGCTCAGCACACTAACACGGCTCCCAAAAGCTCCCTTTTGGTCTGTCTGTAGGGCAAGGCGGTGTGTGTGTGTGTGTGTGTGTGTGTGTGTGTGTGTGTGTTGCGGGTTAGGGTCGGGAGTCTGCTTTTGTGACTGTTCGCAGGAAAGGGCCTCGCAGATGGTCATCCCTGGCTGTGGGGGTTGGCTGGTACTCCTCCCATCCCCGAGGGACAATGAGGCCATCAGGGTGTTGCAATGCGCTTGGCTGTTCTCTCTGAACAAATGGGTGGTTGATGACCCCAGAACTCAGTTCTTCCACATCTGTTGAAAGAGTGATGTGGGATTAATTTAAAACAGGCACCGCCATACACAGTATGTTTGCACACAGAGCGTGTTGGTCATTCTATTAATAGCTTTCATAATTTTGGTTTTATTTTTCCCAGATATTCTCGGAGACCCCGATAATTACACTCCTGCAAATCCACTCAACACTCCACCACACATTAAACCAAAATGATACTTTCTCTTTGGCCCCTCCTCCGTCCCCTCCCCCCCCCCGTCCCTCCCGTCCCCCGTCCCCGTGTTCCACCGCCCCCCCCCCGCCCCCGCCCGATAGCAGCACTGGTCTAGCCCTGAAGTTCCCCGGGCTGTTGCGTCTCTACTTTGGAAACACTTCACGTTTTGGCAAAGTCTGGCACTTGTCCATGGGCAGGGCAGTGTGCTTGTGGTCAGAAGTGTGCTTGAGCCTTCCTTTCCAGAGACTCTAGCACCCTCAAGTCACCAGGGCAGAGAGAGGGCAGGCTGCATAGCTAGCTGGGTCATCTGATCACAGCCACAGTTGGGTTAGGAGTGTGGGGGGAAGGGAAGGGGAACACAAACCTTCCAGGTCCTCATGCCACCTTCTCAAGCTGTCGTGGGCTGCGTGTCCCTCGGGCTGAGCGCATTCTGGGCAGCTTCTTTATGTTTGTTTGTTTGAGGCAGGGTTTCTCTGTGTAACCCTGGTTGTCCTGGATCTAGTGGTGCTGTAGATGAGGCTGGTCTCGAACTCACAGAGTGCTAGGATTAAAAGCATGAGCTTTTAAAGAAAGATTTTACACTGTAGTTGGGAACAATACTTCATTGGCAAAGGCAAATCAGGCGATTTCAGCAACTTTTTGCAGGCAACAACAGAGCACTCCCAGATCAATGACCACACCCGGGTGGCCTCATCAGCCCCCAGGGTGAGCATCAGTCAGCTTCCCTAGCCAGACATCGCTCTACTTAGCGATCAAGCTTTATTTAATAACTGCTACGAAATCTCGCATCTCTGAACCTTTAAACAGAAGCGCAGGGAGTTTGCACAGCTAGAGGCTCTAGGTCAGTTGATGGGGACTTAGGTGTCGAGTCACGAAGAATACAGAAATGAGTAAGCAAATATTCTTTTCTGGGAAGGTTCTACCTAATGAAGAGACAATGAGATTAACCCTCAAAGGAAAACTGACTGCCTGTTTTCTCAGTCACACCAACCTGAAGTAAAGCCAGAATCATCCCACCCAAGGCCAGGTGTGAGCATGCCTGCAAGTTGGGTCCTGAAGCTGCCCGCGTGTCTCTTTCCCATCTGAGCTTCCTGAGGGGGTTCTGTTCCTGCTACGCAGAGGAATAGCCCCGCTGAGGGAGTCTGGAGATGATGAAGACATGCATCTTCCTCCTGCTAGAGCGAGTTAGTCAGCTCATGGCTCTAGCTCTTGTGCCCAGACTCACTCAAAATATCTCCAACAGGGTTCTCATGTGGGGAAAGGTGTTTTGCTGCTTGCCTGCACCTCTCCTCCCTCATCGTCAACCTGTAGGTGTTTTTTCCCTACTTATTTAGAAATAAATGCAGCTTAAATTACACACAAATATCTATACAAAATGACTGAGCAAAATATAGAAACTGACAAACCTAAACTGTTTCAATCCTGCCCTACACGGAAGATAAGTGTACAGCAATTCTTTACATTTTATATACTTATTTATTTTCTGTGGGGGTATTTTGTCTGCACGTATGTCTGTGTACAAGGCATATGCCATACCTAGGGAGACCAGAAAAATGTATCATTATAGATGGCTGTGAACTGCCACATGGATGCTGAGAACTGGGCCTGGGTCCTCTGAAGAGCCGTCTGTGCCTGTAGCCGAGCCCTCTGTCCAGTCCTGAAGATGAATACATAACAATTCCAGAAAGCTCTCTGCTCCCTCCCTGTGTGCTTTGTGGGCGGAGGAAAGCTGTCGCGTGGGTTATCTACTACTGCTTAGTCATGGTCTTCCTCAGAAGCGGAGCAGAGGGACACACTGCCTTCTTTACATGGTTAGGATCAGGTTGGAAGTCAGGTTCTGTCTCCTGTGGATGGATGACGGGAAGACGAGCCCAGGAAATGCTGGGATGGAGGAGGGGGGCACAGCTGCCTCACTCCTCCTCTGGACTCCTTCCAAAGTTGACCTTAAGGTCAGAGATAACATGTTTTTGCATCATTCCACGGCATATGAAGAATGAGACCTCAGTCCTACCATGGGAAGGGTAAGGACCATGGGCATCAGGAAAGAGGTGGCTTTGGGACAAAGGCCATGCCGAGCAAACATTGTTGTCTCTGAGCAAACATTGGCCTTGCCAGGCGGTTACTGTTTGACCCGGTCATGCCCAGGAAAAGGTGAATGACTCCTTGTTTGTTCCCTAGTGGTGTCCTTGTTTACATCTGTCTGACAAAGCGTGTCCTTAGGAACGATCTCCCCGCCCCCTCACACAGCCCTGTATATAACCAGACCGAGAGCACCTTTGCTTCACACCGCTGGACCTGGTCTCCAGGAGCAAACATCTGGACTCATCTCCAGTTGGAGGAAAGCTGGCCAACTTTTGTAAGATTCTGCCTCCTTCTGCTCTGTTTCTCCTCCCCTGCACTCTAGCCATTCATCTATAAAGAAACCAGTTATCCCTCCCTAGGACTTCTAGGCCCAACCTCATGCTTTAAAAAGAAAATAAGCCGGAGTCTAAATTTAAAATGAAAGCAGCTTTCTTTTGGGATAGTTTGTTTCTGGGCGAAGGTAATGAATGAGACTGAGAGCCAGGAGATGGAGGTGTGGGAGGTGAGGGCGGAGATCGATCAATCGGATGCTCAGCTGTGACAAAATCACCCAAGGCATGGGAGTGTGCTGACCTTCCAGGGCAAGCATGTGGCTTGGCAGGAATAAAGAGAAGAGCCCCAAACTGCTTCTGGCAGTTCCTTTAAAAAAATAATATGGATGCTCTTTGGAAACAAGTGTAATGCGTGCTAAGATCAAAAGACAGTAAATGGGGGAAGGAGGGAGGGAGGATTCAAAGGAAGGTGAGGCATTGTTGCTATGGCTTCCTCTGCAAGCTTTGCTAGGGAGACACAGGTAGTGAGGGCCCAGCTGTGAAAGGGTTGCCCCATAAGGTCAGCCCTGCTCCCTCTCTTGGTACAAAGCCCTGCCAGTGGGGAGAAAAGAGAACATCGGTGCTTGTGAGGACTGCAGGATCAACTTAAGAGAGGGTAAAATGAGTCTGAAGAAGTCCGAATGACGTCACGTGCTGGGTACTAACTCGGCTCGGCCCTTTGGCCTTGCCGGTTTACACCCGCACCCCAGATCATCCAGAGGTCGTTGTTTTCACGCAGTTTCACCTGGCATGAGGAAGTTCAGAGTTAAATACGCGAGTGAGGCAGTTGCAAGGGAGTGGACAGTGCACAGCGGTGCTCCAGGTTCTGTCTCTTCATTAGAGAAATGAAGTTGTACATAGTAAGCCCGAGAACTGTTAGGTGAGTTGGTAAATATTAATGCGCGATTTCTGCAAGTTAGAAACAAGCAAGTCCTTTACCTGGCCACACAGGCCTGCGTGGTTTCAAAGTCTTGAAGGAAGTGTCTTTTTAGGAGGTGACTGGGCTTACACAGACGACCTTCATGGAGATGTGTTTCAGAGATTGGGCCAAGGTTACCCCTTCACCTCTTTCTTCCGTTGGTACCATAGGCCTGGAGAGGGAAGAGAAATTAATCACGGGCCATACTGAGAGCCTGCCGTGCTCTCAGTGCACTATGATTCAAGGCAAAGAATACGGATCCTGCTCAATCATAGGTTATACAGCATCGGGAAATATGGACAGGATCTCATGAGTACCGATGTGCTTTGGAGACAGCCGCCATGAAACCCGAGAGCTGGTCAACATCTGCTTTGTGATATCCTCGGCGTTTGGATCCTCCACATTGTGGACTTTGCTTTGGTGTCCTAACTACCCAAAGCCCGGCAAGATTGCTTGCCGATTCACATTCCCCAGTCTGTACTCTTATAAGGTTTTCAGTACAGGCTGACCGTGGTTGCCGAATGGCAGCATCCCTGTCCACGACTGCCACCTGCTGAGTCATTCAAGTATTGCAGCTCTTGTTATTAGGTGTGTTCGGGTCTGCACGGATCTCACTAGGCAGCCAAACGAGTCCCCGTGCCTACAGGCATGCATGCAGCACCACACGCAGCTCTTCCTAATTTCTGGGGGAAAAACAACCCGCACCCAGGCAAGATAACCCCAAGACCAATGCGAAGAGCTCAGTAAGTGCTTGTCCCGCAGCTGGTAGCTCCGCTAGAGCAGAGGCAGCGAGTGAACGCTGGTTATTCTTCAGGGTGGCTGTCCCTTCGGCACTCGAGCACTTTCCTCAGTGAACAACAAAACCCACTTGCGTTTGATTCTGTTACACATTATAATGTGCGTGCCTAATGGAAGTTTGTTATTTCTATACTGTGAAGTGTGGTGTTCTTTAGCTGTGGTCATCATGAAACGCACAGGGTGGGTTAGCGTCAGGTGCTAATTAGAAAGACAGTTCACCACCACCACCACCACACTCACACACACTCCCCCCCCCCAGGAACAGACTACATACAAGCTGAGTGCCAGGACTGTCGCCTTACACACACACACACACGCGCACACACGCACGCACACACACGCGCACACACGCACACACACACGCACGCACACGCACACACGAGGTAAAAGTAAAAGTGTTCAGGCTTACACATGAGAGAAACACAAAATAAAGCTAATGATTAACTTAATGCCGCTGAAAATGTACCACACTTTCGGGAAAAGAAAAAACAAAACAAAACAAAACAAAAAACCCCTTTTACCTGGGGCTGATCTTCTCCTTCAACAATACATTTCTTCAGGCCTAAAGATGCAACATTCTTTACATTTATTTACAGTCAAGGTCTTGACTATCCCAGGCTGTCCTCGAGCTGGCTATAGGGCCAAAGATGACCTTGAACTTCCAATTCTCCTGCCTCCATCTTCCCAGAACTACATTAACTGGGCATGGCAGTTTTTAATCGAGAGTTTGAGGTCAACCTGGACTACATGGCAAGACCCTGTATCCAAGAAAAAAACCTCAAAACTTTTGTTGTTGTTGTTAAATGTGGGGGTACTCACGGCTGTCTATCGTGGTTCTGTGGTGAGGTGCACATCTGTGCCCATGTTCCTCAGAAGTCATCTATCATGTTTGCTGGGCCCTGAAGCTCAGCAGTCACGGGGCTGGGTCTCGAGGATCCTTAAGTTTTCTGTCACAGCATCCTCAAGCCCAGCATTTACGACTGAACTACTTTCTCCTTATAGTGCTGTTTTCATTTTTTGTTTTTTGTTTTTTCGAGACAGGGTTTCTCTGTTAAACAACCCTGGCTGTCCTGGAACTCACTCTGTAGACCAGGCTAGCCTCAAACTCACAGAGATCCATCTGCCCCTGCCTCCTGAGTGCTGGGATTAAAGGCATGCACCACACTGTCCAGCTCTTACAGTGCTTTTTTAAAAGATTTATTTTTATTGTTTTAAGTGTATGCATGCGTGTCTGTGGGCAGGTATCAGTAAGAGAGTGTATGTTCCCACAGAGGCCAGAAACATTAGATCCCTGGGAGCTGGAGTTGCAGGCAGGCGTGATCTGCCTGTGAGTGTTGGGAACCGAGCTCAGGTCGTCTGAGAGAGCAGGATGCACTCTTCACTGCTGAGCCATCTCTGCAGCCCCACTGTGAGGAGGGTTGTTAGGTCTCAGGATTATCTTTACATTCTTCTTCAAAGACTTACGGGTATTATCAAAAACTGCTTGCCACAAACACCTAATACCTCTTGGTTCTCAGAATTTCAAATTACATTAGAAATAACATCTTTTAAAAGTCCATAAGGGAGCCAAGCTCCAGCAGAAGGCGCCTTTGGCTCTAAGGTGTGTGGTTTGTGATGGTGTATGTGGTACGGGGTGAGCCGAGAGCTCTCCAGAGACCATGGCAGCGCTCTCCTTTGTCCTTTTCAGAGAGATCTTACAGCAGACTGTGAGCCCTTTGGCTTCATGAAGAGATCTCAGTTTGTTTTTTTATGTTTTATTTTGCCACACTGTAAGATCATGTGCCCGTGTGACCCTATTCCAGACACGGGGGACTAGCACCTATTCTCTCGAATCTTCCAAACGACTCTGAAGTGAGACACTCTGGAACACAAGCTTGCATTGTTTCCTCTCTGCAGACATTCCTCCCAGATTCTCTACAAGGGCTGCACGCTTTGTCCCTTCTTCCTGCGCATTGTACAGTAACTCTGCCCTTTGGGAGAAGTAGACCTGCCCCCTCACACCAAGGCATCTGCTCTCAACAGCTTTCCTCACACCTGAATGCCCGGAGCCATCTCAGTGTCTGTGGGGCATTGGCTGCCCCTGTGCTCACATCCCCCAGAAGTCATTCCTCATGGCTCTCAGCTCCTGTGTTACCGTCTACCTCACCTCAGGAGGTCCCGTTGCGTCCCCTGGGTGCCACATCTCTATTCTTTTCTTTCTTTCCGCCACCCCCCAACCCCAGCAGAGTCATCTGTGTTGGCCAAGCTAGCACGGAACTCCAGGGCTTGAGCAATCCTCCTGCCTCGGTCTCCTAAGTAGCTGGGACTACACCGCTGCCCTGTCCTTGGTATATCTTAAGGTCTTTGTGTCCCAGGATCTAGCATGTTTCTGGGCCCAACAGGGAGCCGAGTGATGTTTGTTATCAAGTTAAGTAATGAGTGGCTAAGGATATAAATAGTTTTAAATTATGCTATGACTGACGGTGATCCTAAAAGAAAGAGGAGGATGTAGATCATGGAGCCAACTAGGAAGGGGAAAACAAAGATGGAATTTGAAGCCTGGGGACAACTGATTTGTAATGTCCTCTCGCAGAGAAATGTCTCCACCCTTTTAGTCTAAATTGGCATGTGGTGCCATGACCCCACCATTGCTACTTTTTGTTCTTGGCAGGAATCTCTGTTGGAAGAGATGACAGTGAGTCTGGGCCCCCTGTTGTTGGTCTTCATGCTGGGTCTGGTTGTGACCCCACCAGCTCTGGCTCAGAATGACCCCAGGTATAAAAAGTTCCTTACTCAGCACTATGATGCCAATCCAAGTGGCCGTGACGACAGATACTGTAAAAGCACCATGAGGAACCGAGGCCTGACCTCTCCCTGCAAGGAGTTCAACACTTTTGTTCATGGCAGCAAGGACAGCATCAAGGCTGTCTGCGGAAAAGATGGAGAGCCCTTTGGAAATAACTTAAGAATAAGCACCTCTGAATTCCAGGTCACCAACTGCAAGCATAGAGGAGGGAATACCCGGCCTCCATGCCGGTACCGAGCCTCCAGAGGGTCCAGACGCATTGTTGTTGCCTGTGAAAATGGCTTGCCTGTCCACTTAGACGAGTCTGTCATCAGACAATAGCCAGCAGGCCCCTGGCACAGAGTTGGTTCTACGTTCTTTTGATTCCCTCTTTACCCCAGAACACTGATGGCAACGGTCACTGTCAGAACACAAACTATCTGAAACTTGTGTCTCCTGATTTGTGACGCACAGAAATAAAGATGTCTCTAAAGCCATTAAGAATCTGTCTGGAAGAGTCACTAGTTCCTAGGAAATTTAGTGTTTCCTAATTTTTCTACTCAGCTGCTCTTGATGGGAGGGACAGAAACAGAGATGTTCTTCTTTATCTGCCAATCAGTGGGAGGAGGGACTTCATCTTTCTGTGGCAGTGGGGATGATAATTGTTTACAGACAAGGCAGATGGGAGTTCTCAAAAGAGTTGTCTGTTAACTAATAGGTCACTACACGAGCCCTTGGGGGAAGGCAAGCTCCCCACCCCTCCTCCCTTCTCACACACATACCCAAGGACAAATCACTGTGAGACCGTCAGCACTGAGGGGCAGACAAACCTCATGCTCTTGTCCTCAGCCACCTAATGACGTCCCTTAATTCTCTTAGAAACCTCGGCTCTAACCGAACCAGAATCATGGTTTCACACAGAGTAGAATTTCAGAATCAGCCTGTGTGAAGCAGTTAACCTCCTGGAAAGGTTAACTGTTCTGTCTCATTGAAGGAATCATCAGCCCGCTCATCTCCTGGGTGTGCTTTTAGGTGAATCACCCTTTCTGAAGGATGGTCTCTGAAGGCTGGATTAACTAACCCTGAAGGGGAGAGAACACGTGCTGTGTTCTAATCTTTGGAGCAGAATATCTATTCTACCCAGAGGAGATAGTTCACTGTTTTGACTGGGAGGCCCAGTGAGTGCCAAGGAGAGGTTCACTTTTCTAGTGTAATCAGGGAAACAGGAGGTAGGGTGCCAAGCCAAACATGAGGGAGGGGGCCATCTTCAATGACCTCCAGGACTACTAATAACTGTAGCAACACTATCTCAAATCTATACCTGGAGGCACGGAAGCAGGGCACAGGCATGGCTGTGAACGTGGGGGGTGTTAAAAAGTAATACTTGCATTTCATACCAGTAATTATCACGTAGCAAAGCAGAGGCTTCAGGTAGGATGAAGTCCACACGTGTATCTGTGTACCTCAAACCAGCTCTGAGACACAGCTCTTGGTCTGTACCTGCATTGTTAAGTCTGCTTGACTCTGGAAAAAGACTGTCCCTGTTACTTTGGGGTGTCCACTTAGTTTGCTCTTGAGTCAACCTGCAAGTCAATCTGAGGACTGACCACCAGATGGCAGCATCCGATAGCCATTCCTTAAGCCATTCCTGTCTATTTTTAAGTCTTTAGAATTTCACACAGGTGTTTTTGGTCATTTTCACTGTCCTCTCTGAGCTCTCCCAGGTCCCCCCATCATCCTTCCCACCCAACTTCACAGCCTCCGTTTTTTTTAACTCATTAAGCCAAGCTTGTTCTGTCCAGATGCTCAGAGATTTTGCTTTGCCGTTCTCAGTAGTCCAGTGCCCAGTCTTTACCCTCTTTCCTTCTGTCTTTGCTTTCTTCTCAGGCCCTTTCTAGGTCGTGATGGCTCTGCCCAGGACCCAGTCCTTGCTTCTGCTCTTGGTACTGGCCTTGCTGGGGCTAGGGCTCGTGCAGCCCTCCTACGGCCAGGACCGAATGTACCAGCGGTTCCTGCGGCAGCATGTTGACTCTCAGCAGACCGGAGGCAGTGACAGCTACTGCAACCTGATGATGCAGAGACGGAAGATGACTTCTCACCAGTGCAAACGCTTCAACACCTTCATCCACGAAGACATCTGGAACATTCGTAGCATCTGCAGTACCACCAGTATCCAGTGCAAGAATGGCCAGATGAACTGTCACGAGGGTGTACTGAAGGTCACAGACTGCAGAGAGACAGGGAGCTCTAGGGCTCCCAACTGCAGATACAGGGCCAGTGCCAGCACCAGGCGGGTTGTCATTGCCTGCGAGGGTAACCCAGAGGTCCCGGTGCACTTTGACAGATAGATAGATGCCATCCTGCGGCTGCTACAGCTGTTAACTGCAGTTGGCCTCGGAGGAAGTGACAATAGCAATGAGGGATGCATCGAAGGCCTTGGGCTTTGTTCCCACTGCTCATGCCATATACCCATGTATACCCTATATAACCCATTGTATTGAACGGAGAAGAGGGAAACCTCTCCTCACAGCCTGACTCCCAGAGTATCCTCTGACGCTTGCATCACGCGTATTTAGACAGTATTGCAATGATCACAAAGTGCCTTCTTAGTTTAAGCTGTCTCATTGCAGTGCCCTAACCCCCACCCCATACCTATTCTGCTACTTTATTCAGACTTTTAGAGTTAAAGACTTTGAAGACCATGAAAACATTGGAAATTCTCAGATAAAAATCTAACTGAGGGCTGGAGAGATGACTCAGAGGTTAAGAGCACTGGCTGCTCTTCCAGAGGTCCTGAGTTTAATTCCCAGCAACCACATGGTGGCTCACAACCATCTGTAATGAAATCTGGTGCCTTCTTCTTCTGACCCACAGGCGTACATGCAGACAGAGTATTGTATACATAATAAATAAAAAAATTTAAAAAAGAATTTGAAAATAACATGCCAACAAATTAAAAGATATGAGTTGTTTGATATTAATTATGGTTTGTGGCTACTAAGATTTTTAAAATGCTATATCAAAAAAGACAGTAGATCACCAAGATTTTTTTACTCTCCTTAATTGAAAGATTTTCTGCATTTTCATTATAATAAAGAGGTGTCAGCTGAAGTACTGTGTCATGGCCTTGTGTTCCCCTGATCTCTTTAAGTTCCTGTTGAGTCTGTGAACTCTCATGTCCTGGGTGTCACCACACATCTGGTTAGAGGCAAATGCTCATCAGAGCCATCACGACAGAGACTCTTCCACATGTCGCCTAAGATCATCAGAAAACACAGATATTTACGTTATGATTCATAACAGTAGCAAAATTACAGTTAGAAGTAGGGACAATAATTTAATGGTTGGGAGTTGTATTAAAGGGTCCCAGCGTCAGGAGGCTGAGAAACACTGCTCTCCAGGATCAACAAGTGCACTTAACCCTTACGCCAGCTCTCCAACCCCCGATCTTGTACTACTCAAGCTTTGCCTGTTGTTTGCCACACAACACAGATACACTATTATGAGGATCTGACGCAGTCCCAAGTGAAGTGTCTTGTTGCTGTGAGCACGGACCCTAATGCGTGCGGAGTCACGGCAATGACTTCCCTGAGCCAGGCTCAGAGGAATAACTACGGCTTTCCGTGGTTGGAGCTCCAATGCTGAGAACAGATCAACCCACAGCTCCTTCCGCCTGCCTGCAGCCTGAGACCACGCCCCCTCCAGAGACCCTCTACCGAGATCAGCTAGCCCAATTCCCCCTCATTCTTTGTCTGTACCATTGTTCTTCATCCTGCAGAGGAAACTTCCCACAAACCTAAGTAGTTCAGCTGTACACCCGCTAGCCTTTCAGTTAACACATTATCCACAGTGGTCAGGAAGAAGGCAAGACTCGGGGGGCCTTGGTGTGTGTGTGTGTTTACCTCCCATACTCACGAAGAAGCGATGAAATCAGAGGTGAGTCTCAGAGACAAGCCCGATGACCTGGATGGAAGGAGAGGACCAGACTTTGGAATGGTTTTACTCTGGTTTGCCAGGAAATACACTTATGAGCCAGACAGATTTCCCTCTGACTTTCCTGACAACCGACTCTCCAAATGCAACAGGGTTTACAGACTGGAAGGTTTGAACAAGTTTATTATGCCAGGCATCGTGAACCAAATTTCAGGATCGCTGGTACAGTCGGTGCATCGCCACTGTTCAGAGAGCAGAATTTAGTAATAAACTCCATCCTGTCTTATCCATGGGTTTCCTGTTCTAGCCCCCAATACTCAGATGTGACCGGAAGCTACTTTTGTTAGTTTGTTTCCATTTTCTGTTTTTGAATTCGAATCATAGTTATTGAAGACTTTCTCTTTGACTGTGGGATTAGTTAAACTAGACCATGTCCACCATGGCCTGACTGAGGAGGGCACCAGAGAAAGGGCTTATCAAAGTGGATATGGTCAATCAGACTAAATGGAGCCTCTTGTCTAAGCCTCAGGAGGATGGAGTCCAGTAAAGAAGCGCTCATGCATGCCCTCCTGAACAGCCTGCCTGTTCTTTGGATCTCAGTGAGTTCCAGGACAGTCAGGGCTGCACAGAGAAACCCTGTTGAGAGAGAGAGAGAGAGAGAGAGAGAGAGAGAGAGAGAGAGAGAGAGAGAGAGAGAGACCCTATAAGAAGTTTCCAGAACTAAGGGTCGCCGTAACTTCTGAGCCACAGCAGTAGTTTCACATTTAGACAGGGGTACCGCTCTCCAGTCTGGCTTGCTTTGCTTGCTAACACGGCTGTGTATCCAAGTGGCCCTTGTAACACCAGCTTCACATCAGAGTAGGATTTGTGGGTTTATGTGTAGAAGATATTTTCTACATTTAAAGCGGGTTATTCTTTATTTGATGAACATTGCATTGACTAGGAGGCAGAAGGCGTGTGATCCTGATACGGAGGACACGCACTGGAACAGGCCTTCATTTCATGCTCACACATTCTTAGAATTCACAGAGCAACTTGCTGAAGCCTGTGCTATACTCTAAGACAGATGCCTTCAAAGACTTATGCCTTGGGCTGGGGAAGCATCACCCCAGCGTGCTCGAGGTCTTAGGTGCAACTCCCAGCACCACCAAAAAGAAGAATTCTTCCTTCCTCCCTCCCTCTTTCCCCCCTCCCTCCCTCCTTCCCCCTCCCTCCCCCTCCCTCCTTCCTTCTTTCCTTTTTTCCTTCCTTCCTCCTTCCCTCCCTCCCTCTCTCACTCCCTCCTTCCCTCCTTCCTTCCTTCTTCCCTCTCTCCCTCCTTCCTTCCTCCCTCCCTCTCTCCTTCCTCCCACCCTCTCTCCTTCCTCCCTCCCTCTCTCCCTCCTTCCTTCCTCCCTCCCTCCCTCTCTCCCTCCCTCCTTCCCTCCTCCCTCACTCCCTCCCTCTTTCCTTCCTTCCTTCTTCTGCCACCTCTCAGCAGGTCCTTCCTCTTCTCTGTATCCATTAAGTCACTACTTGCATTTAAGTTTTGGATAGTTTGTGGAAACTTGCTAGAAAGGGCTCCAGACAGCTGTGCACATGATTGCCACTTTGTTTTTCCTCACGTTTATCTCTAAGTTATCTAAACTCAGGTGCTCTCAGTTTCTCCCTGGGGTCACTCGAATAGCTGGAGAAGAGGAGGATGTGTGGGATGTAGTTCGAGCCAATCCCCTGCCCCAGCCTGTCGGTGCAGAATCCTGCAGATTCCAGGATTTCCTTTGTCTCGTGACCAGGTTTCCTTGTTGGTACACAGGCTGGCCTGAAACAACTGGGCCTCCTAAGCTCCCCCACATCCTCCCCACACCTGGCTTTGATAGGCAGACATTTTCATGCCAGGACAAACTGGAAAGAATCCATCAGTGCAGCTGAGCTACTAGCTGTCCTTGCGTTGATAGAAAGCATGTTCTTTTATCTCCACCTGCCTACAGATCGCACTTTTGGCTATGTGACATGGCCAAACTCCCTACACAATATGGTCTAGCCATTCGTAGGCTTTCCCTAGAAAGTCTGTTGGGAAACAAGTTTCAGGGCCAGTTTTCTGGTTGTCTACCCACAGCCCCCGTCTGGAGTCATCGCTCTCCAACACTTTGAAATTCCTTTCCGCCTGGGCATCCTTCTTTGATGTTTGCAGACCATGCTTACGGCTATTCTCAGGGCGAACCCAAGTGTTCCACATGAGAAGACACATGGACAGGCTTGCATAAAAAGATGTTCCTGGCCCTACCAGATGCCACCACCTCCGCAAATTCAGCTATACTTTCTATTGCCATTCCTTTTTTTCTACCACTGTAGACTTCTTGGGATCTCCAGAAAGGACGGAGATTCTGCTCTTCAGATCCCCATCTCTCTGTACCCACCACAATCAGCAACGTGTGTGCTGACGAGGTGAGTGAGAAGGACTGGTGTATAGGAAACTTGATTGAAAGGCCAGGCATCACAGGAAAGAGATTGACTGACATTTTAGGGTTAAGGATGAAAACTGACCCAAATCAGAGAGCACAAGACCTCAAATTCAGCTCCGCATTCACCCCACAGATGTGCCTCCTACCCTGCCCCATCCTCATACAGTCTACCAAAGCGTTTCTGTTGGCTCACAGGCCCATATGTGGCCAAGGCTGTGGATCAGACGAAAGATTCAGTTAGGTACATTCACATAATGAGGGCAGTCTTTCCACACACGGGAGCCTGTCTTCTGTCCAGAGTCACTTCCGTGAAGCTAGTCTTGGCATTTGGAGAATTGAAACAACACTCTCAGACACTCTGTTTCTTTAGACATGCTCAGCAGGTACCTCTGACAAATCTTGGGGTTTGGAAGAAACAAAGGCATCAAGTTCCTGAGAAAAGATGAGAGTTTGTAATGGGGCTGGGTTTCCATTAGGTTTGGGGGGAAGTGCTGTAAGGGGGTCAAGATAGGAGAAGCATCGGGGTGCCATCGATGTGACAGGCAACCTGGGCTATAACTGCAGGGACACAGAACTTTCCTGCTTGGCAGAGACTCTCCTTGTGCCTTCACGCGGGGGTTGGTCTTTAGACTGCCGTGTGCGTGCTGAGGAGTTAGCAAGAGCCCGTTGCGGAGGAGCGAGGGCATTTAAGAGGAACTTCGAGTTTTTAGAATAAATTCCATCTTCTTTTGCAGTTTTATTCTTGGCTCACTCAGTCTGCAACATACTTTTTAAATTTGCAATTAACTTTACTATCTAATGAGGGATATCTCTGGAAAACAAAATCGTGTTACATGAACACAGCCTACAGGTTAGTATTCAGTATTTTCTTCTCTCTTCCCTGTGCCCACGTAGGTGGCCCAGGTGCCTGCTATGGCGTCCTCTCTGAAGGCCTGGGGTGTGCTTGCTCTCCTGCTGTGCCTGCAGCTCAGCCCATGTGCACAGAGCTCCTCCAGGCGGGAGTTCTTGGATCAACATCACCTAAATACAGACAAAGGATTCTTTTTATACAGCTGCGATGCCCTCATGACAGAGAAAGGTCTGAAACCCAAGAGCTTACACATATTTGTTTACATGCCATGGTACAAAGTTGAGCACACATGCATTAGCGGCAATTGGAAATATCGCTACAAAAACTCTTATGTCTGGACTCAGACTCCCGTTAAGGTACTCTATTGCTATTGGGAGAAATTCAAAAAGAAATATACAGAGATAAGAAACTACAACTATGTTCAGTTCCATTGTAATGCAGATGGGTATGTCGATAGCATAGAGGACATGATGTTGATGGAGCCCATCTTAGCCTAGAAAGTCTCCCAGCTCTCTGGGGGAGCAGTTAGCTTTCTCCAGTCAGCCCCTGCTGACAGCACCCGCTGCTGCTCCACCAGTCAGCCCCTGCTGACAGCACCCGCTGCTGCTCCACCAGTCAGCCCCTGCTGAGTGTCTCCCCACCATGCTGATTCTCATTTTACGATCATGCTATGCTGCTCTCTGCCCACAACACCGTTCCTCCCTTGTCTACCTACTCCATTCACATTGCCCTGGCTCGGCTCGCACGGCTTCTGTCGCTGGGACAAAGAGAAATCATTCAGGAGGAACTATTTACCTCCGAGTCTCAGGGCTTTCGGTGTGCAGTCTGCTGTTCTGTTGTCCTTGGGGAAGAGGGAGGCAGAGCATCATGGTGGGAAAATGTGGAGGAGCCCGGGAAGTAGAAAGAGAAGGAGGGGGAGGGTATAGGGACAGGTGACAGTCGCCGCTCCAGCTGGACCCTCAGACCCACTCAGCTATGAGTTCATCAATGGATGGGTGCACCGCCAAAGTAAGCTACAACCTTCATGGCCCAGCAAAGAAGCCGTCAGCACAGGCGCCTGTGGTCGGACACGGGACAGCCAAGTCAAATGCATCTTCTTTGGACTCATGCAGGTTTTTCTTTTTATTTTTTCTGATGTTATCATCTTTATGCCTATCCAAACTGAATGATCCTCCACAAATAAATCGTTATTCCACTGTGTGTCATAGATATGCACAGTATGCATGCAGAGTTTGTATTGTGTGCTAGCATGAGCAGTGTAGTGACCTGCTGTCTGAAGTATGACTAGAACCTTACACTTGGGCTCATTACCTGTGTGCACCTACATGCATGTGGATAGGCCTGTGTGCTAGGGTAAAGACAAGTCTTGATTTGGCTAGTGAACGAAAATCAGGGCAGAGGGGAGCAGAAAACTACCAAGTTGGCTCAAATAATATTGCAATGTCTCTGGCTCATAACAGCTGGTCCAGGAAGTTTGTATGGTTTTTTTATTGTTTTTTTTTCTTTCTTATCCTTTGGTTTAGGATTTTTATTTTGACTTTGATAAAACATACATGAAAAGTATTCCAGTCGTTTGTTCTCCCTGACTGTAGAAGATTCCTAACACAAAACAAATAGTAGGGGCACCAGAGAAAAGGCTCTGTAGGTAAGGACACTTGCCACTCCTCAGAGTACCCAAGCTGTTTCCAGAACCCATATCAGGGGGTTTACAACCGTCTATGACCGACTCTAGGTCATCCAACACCCTTCGCCTCCAAGGGCACCCGCACTTTGTGACATAACCACATGCAGACACATACCTACACATAGTCAAATATAATAATAATAATAAATCTGTTATAAAAAAAACAAGGCAGATATTAGGCTGTTGTTTGTGCACAAGCCATAAACACAGCCTGATCAAAACTAATCTTTCCTGGGATGTTGCAGTGGCTGGTTTCATGTCAAGCTGACACAGGCTAGAGTCACCAGAGAAGAGGGAGCCTCAATTGAGAAATCCCTACGTAAGACCAGGCTGCAGGCAAGCCTTTAGCTCATCTTCTTAATTAGTGATTAGATTGATGTGGGAGGACTTAGTGCATTGTGGGAAGGGCCACCCCTGGGCTGGTGGTCTTGGGTTCTATAAGAAAATAAGTTGAGCAAGCCAGTAAGCAACACAGCTCCATGGCCTCTGCATCAGCTCCTGCCTCCAGGTTCCTGGCCTGTTCTAGTTCCTGTCCTGACTTCCTTCAGTAACGATGAACAGTGGTGTGGAAGTGTAAACCAAATGAAGCCTCAGAGTGTTCCAACGAGCAACCCTGACTAAAACAGAAGTCCCTGTGGCTCAGCGGTGGGTGTGACTCAGCGGTGGGTGTGGCTCAGCGGTGGGTGTGACTCAGCAGTGGGTGTGGCTCAGCAGTGGGTGTGACTCAGCGGTGGGTGTGGCACAGCGGTGGGTGAGACTCGGCGGTGGGTGTGGCTCAACGGTGGGTGTGGCTCAGCAGCAGGTGTTGTCCAGAAGTGGGTGTGGTCCAGCAGTGGGTGTGGTTCAGCGGTGGGTGTGGCTCAGCAGTGGATGTGGCTCAGCAGTGTGTGGCTCTGCAGTGGGTGTGGTTCAGCAGTGGGTGCAGCTCAGCAGTGGGTGTGGCTTGGCAGTGGGTGTGGTTCAGCAGTGGGTGCAGCTCAGCAGTGGGTGTGGCTTGGCAGTGGGTGTGGCTCGGTAGTGGGTGTGGAGTTTTGAGTGAGAGAGTCCCTTCAGTTCACACATTTGAACGTTTAGTCCCCAGTTGTGGTACTGCTTGGTGAGGCGGAAAACCTCCAGATAATGGAGTTTTGCAGGAGGAAGCACACGCTGGAGCAGTCCTCAGAGAGCTGATAACCTCGTCCAAATTCCAATTTGATCATTCTGCCTTCCGAATGTGGTCGGACTTGCGGTCTCTCGGCTTCCTTCTCTAGCTACCTGCAGCCATACTTCCCCACCTTTATGGACTCTCTCTCTAGAACACAGTCACAATAAAGTCCCTCCTCCGTAAGTTGTTTCTGGCTGTGGTCTATTATCACAGCCACAGAAAAATGGCTAATCCAGCAGGTAAGGAAGAAACAGTGCCCTCAGGCCTAGTGACCTGACTGATCCCTGGAAACTATCCCAAAGATGGAAGGAACTCATGATACAACACTGTCCTCCGGTTTTTGCACACATCATGTCACGCCATGCATACAACACACTCACACATACATGTCACATACACACACAAGAATAATAATACATTTTAATGACTTAAATTTTTATGATGTATGTGTGTGGGGTGCCTGTGGAGGCCAGAAGGTGCTGGATCCCCAGAAGCTGGAGTTTCTGGTGGTGGTAAGGCACTGGATGTAGATGTTGTAAACCAGACTCAGGTCTTCTGCGAGAGAAGCGTCTTAACCACTGATGCATCTCTCTAGTCCCAGAGAAAAATAACAAAACAAAACAAACACTCAAAACTCTTCCTCCGTCAACCACAGACAGATAGCATCTGCTGATTCTTTCTTTAGAATGTTTGTCTTTAGGGCCTGGGGAGAAGGGACTCGGGAGTACTTGGTGCCCAAGTGTGAAGGCTCAAATTCAGATCTCCAGGATCTGAAAATTTGTGTTATGTTGACATAAAAATCCCAGACACAGCAGACAACCATAGGCAAAAACAAACTTTATTAAAAGGGGAGGGGCACAAAAAGAAAAGTTTCCTGAAGAGCAGAGAAGGGACCGGTCCATTTTCCTATGGAGGTCTGGGATTCTAAGTGGCTTTGGTGACCTTCTAAGGCTCATCCTCCATTATGGTTCTATTTAATGTCGACTTGCCAGGAATTAGAATCACCTGAACACAGAGCCTGTCTGGAGGAAGTGTGCTGACCGCCCTGATGGACGTGGAAGACTCTTCCCAATTGGGTGTGGCACCTTTTGGTAGCAGCTGAGATAAAAGAGAAGTGGCCAAAAGCAGCTCTTGCTATCTGCTTGACTGGCCTGTCCTCTCCCCCCTGGGTTAATTTGCCCAGTAGCTGTGGCTGTTGCTTCCTTCACGGCTATAGGAATCAGATTTTCCAGGCTTTCCTAGTGGCCTAGGGACCAGCTGCTCCCCAGGAATCTTCTGAACTTTCAGCACCAGATTGGGATTGCTGAGGTCTTGTGGACTGAGAGATTGTTGGTTGTTACTCTTTCCCATCTCAGTGAGAGACACCGCCATGGACTGCTCTGCATGCCTGAGGACTGAGTAATGGCTGGGTTCTCAGCTCTCGTGTGTGTGTGTGTGTGTGTGTGTGTGTGTGTGTGTGTCCCGCTGCTTCTGTTCCTCTAGAGAACTGTTACTAACAACTTCAGGGGCATTCTTAGGGCCCACCTTGAATGGATCTGTCCCATCTGGCCCAGTCAGACACAAGGTCCCAGCTTGTGGGAGGAAAAGGTCGTTTGGGGGACTTTACAGAGAAGTGAGGACGAAGTTGGACACTTGCCATCTTTGCTATCTATCAGGGGTATATTTCCTTATCTGTCTTACAAGGATCTATCTGCCCAGCCCCTACTCTGTCATATGGTTCGTATTTTTTCTGGTTTTCCTTTCTTTTCTTTCTTCATTTTTTCTTTCCCTTTGTCCTTCGTCCTTTCCTTTCCTTTCACCTCCTGGTACGTAGAGCCTTGATGCCCCAACTTCTGAGGAATGAAACTGGCTCCACAGTATCCGAGGGCACATCGGCATCCCTTTCTTCTCGGAGCATCCCCTTTGCTCCTTCCTGTCTAACAATCTAGCACTGACCATTGAGCCCACTGTGGTTTCCCGCTGCTGGTGGTTCATTCTCCCCAGTCGGATCCACGAACTGAGAGATTAGCAAAGACAGTAGCAGGTTTCCCTTTTCCACCTGTTAGAAGTCAGCGCAGGGTCCAGAGGATGGCACTACCAATCCAACAAAAGCATCTTGACAAGGCAAAGCTTGAAGTATAAGGGCAAGCAGCTCACAGGAGCAGAACAAACCCACAGAGTAAGAAACTCGGGAGCTTTCATCTTAATGCAGGAGAACCGTGTCCTTTCCCCTGGCTGAGCCCAACCTCAGCCTTTCACGGTTTCTCAGTTTGAAAAGAACTGGCACAAAGGAAGCGAAAGGAAGAATGGGCGGGCATCTCAAGATCCAAGAATGCAGCCTGGCCTCTGTGTAAACAAAAGTTTTACCAGGTAGGGGACAGAAACAAAACCTTTACAGTGTTTAACAGAAAGACTAATATTTAATGTTCCTTGCATACTGAGAACACTCGGTATTGAAGGAGCTGACTGTGGAGTGTCAAGGTGGGTTTACTGCAGCAGAGTGACCCCCGTGGAAACAGCTCTCACGCTTTGGGGAGGTCTGGGGAAAGAGACTTACCTCGACACTCCCACAACTAGACGCTCCTGGACTTGAGGAAGGTTGTCTGAGTTCCAACAGCAAAAACGTAACCAATGCTCTAACCCCAGGTGGGAAGAACCCAGCACAAAACACGAGCAACATGAAAATCCATGACAACATATTTCCTCCAAAAAATCTCTAACACCCAGTAACCTTTAAGAAGAACAACTTAAGTGAAAATCCAAACCAAAAAAACAAAAGAACAATTTAAAATATGCTCATAGAAGACACAAACTCCTGAGGGAATTCTTTTGTTCTCCAACATCATGCTTTTATTAATTATTGGGAATTTCATACAATTCACTTCAATCACACTTGTTTCCCATTCCTAGGAGGTTCACCTTCCCAAAATTGTGCCCCACAAAAGAAAAACCAAGTCCAATCTATGTTATCCATATACTCACTGGAGCATGCTCAACCTCCAGTGACCAGCCCTTAAAGAGAATTGTGTGTGTGTGTGTGTGTGTGTGTGTGTGTGTGTGTGCAGAATCCATCAGCTGTGAAGAGCCACACTTCAGCATCTTTACCACAGATTTTAAGGACTCTCTTCAGTAGCTTCGTGTCTGGACTGCTTCTTTTGGATGGGTATTGTGATATCAATACCCATCCAATATCATTCATTTTCAGTTGTGAGTCTGCAGTCATCAATACCACTGTACAAGATGCTTCCTTACCCATAGAACCTGGCGGGAGCATGGCTCACAGACATCAACATGGTGTCTGGCAGCTGTACAGATCATTAGACATCAGTGTGGTTTCCGGTGGCAACACAGATCACCAACATCAACATGTCTCTGGCTGGCTGCAGCATGGATCACGGAAGTCTTTTGAGACGACTTAGCCCGGAAAATGAACCTTTCTTTGTCTTGGATATCTTGTTGCTGTTCAGAGTCAGGATCTTGTGGTTGAGCAGTGTGCCCAGGGGCAGGACCTGGGAAAGATCCAGGCTCTGTACACCATCCTGCCCTTGGCGCCTGCAGTAGTGACAGCTTCATGCATGGGCCAGTCTGCTGTCCTAGCAGGAGCCCACAGAGTGAGGTAGGCCCGTGGTGGCCCGAGCCTCCTGGCTGTCTGAGTGTTGTGTCTAGGGGGGTCGCACAAAGATGAGAACACCACCAAGTTTAATAAATCAGAAACAAACTTAAAAAAAAAAAAAACACCACTGGGCACAGAAGCTTATCAGCGAGCTGAGACCACAGCCAGAGATAGTGTTTGTTAGGCTGTGGCAAAAGGCCGGTTTCTGAATCCACTTTTTTTTTTTTTTTATCGAGTAAGGAATTTAATTACATAACACAGAAATATACAAATAGCAAAATCCAGGAAACTGACAGTCTTCAATACAGAGTTTTCCCGTAAAGAGCAGCACAATAGAGGAACCCCATTGGCAGTGGTGTGACGAGCTTGCCCCAAAGAAGGAACAACATGAGAAAGCTGTCTTTAATGAAAAAAAATGAAATTTTATGCCCTGGCAATGCTGAAGCACGCATAGGCAGCCTGTATATGGCGGTTCTGTTGAACTTGTTCATATTAGGTTTCATGGTCTAAGTTGATGAGAACCACTGACCAGGTTTCTTCCTCAAGATGGCACCAGATCAGGAGATAACTGCAATAAATACAGACCCTCATTTTGTATGAAAGATTGGTGAAATGAACCCACTTTTTATAGTAGGGGCACCAAGCATTAGCTCTGAACAAAGGAATTTTTATGAACTTGCCCTGACCCGTGGGTCAGTCAACATAGAGCCTAAGGAGGGATGTGTTTTAACATCAATGGGAAACTAGGCAGCTATCATAAAATATGTTTTAGAGGAGATTACAGCGAAAGTCACTAATTGCAAGAAAACAGATGTCTTTAGCAGTTAGTCAGAAAAGGGACTGCTATTAATACTAGAAGGTTAATAAATTAGAATTAATTGGTTCTTAGACTGAGAACTTAGAGGACAGCAGAAAGTTCTTCACACTATCTCAAGGTAAAACTCAGACACAGACCGCCATACTTTACAACCTCCATTACCAGAGCTCATTAGTCAAATCCGTGTTTCTACCTTGTCCACTGTCTCTCCTGGTTCCTACAGGCAGTGTTTACTGGAGCCCCATGTCTCCCCTTTGATGGTGCCTGTTTCCCATAACAGAGACAGTGCCTAACCCAGAGGTCAGCATCTCTGTCTCCTAAAGGTTAACTCAGTTCACATCCGTTTTTATCAGGGATGGCCAGGACACTACTCTCAATTGCAGGGAGAAGCACTGGCCTTGTAAATAGAACAGCCAGTTGTAAAATGAAGTGACCTAAGCTGATGGAGGCTTCTTCCCAAGCATCTGAGAAAATAGCTCACTGTGGATGACTGATCCTTGATCTGCTGAGAAAGCTGCCGACAGTCTGTTCTCCTTCTCCTAGACTTATAACTTTATATTTCTTTATTTCTAAAGTCTTACTTTTGGAATCTACATTTTTTTCTTCTTCTTGGACTGTTCACTGAGGACTGGCTCTCCTCTGCAAGAACATGCTCCTTTCCCCTGAACGAATTCTAAGAGAAGACAGATTATCTGAATGACATAAAGAAGTCACATTTGGGATATGACAATATAATTCAGTAAAGAGACAAAAACACTGAACAAAATCCAAACAGAAATGATTATGAAATGAAAATACTAAGTCAAAGAGAGCTTCGGTGGATGAGAGACGGGAGCACAGGCCTGCCACTGTCTTGATGACGTTCATTTTCTCTGACACTTGAAGAGTGGAAAGGCGGGAGAGGGAATCTCTGGAGCAACAAGTAAGAGCAGAGGAATTCTCAAACAGAGAAGACGCTTTTACCAGGGTGAGGAAACTCGGGGGAGCACACAACAAGCACATGGAGGCAGAGACCCATGGCAAAGCAGAGGGAGGATTTAGGAATCTGAAATCAGCTTTTGAGGGCCCTTCCTTCCCTAATCTAGGAGTTGGTCAGTTTGAATAAAGACAAGGTAGCTGAAGGGAATGCAACTTTGGGGTAAACTGTCCTAGCCAGCCCTTCTCAGGGCAAGTCTCTCAGTTCCCCATCTTTAGACCCTCTCGCTCTGTCCTAGCAAGGACAGGGAAGGTGAGAGCAGGCTCCCTGTTCCTAGATGTCTGTGAGGAGACAAGATGAGGTGTGTGGTCTGTATCTAAACAGGACTCCTAGGGGAAACAGCCTGTGAAACACCCAACTCACAGTCCAGTTAGAGGACTCCCGGCTCTAGGCCTCTTCCATCCTGAAGGAGCTGTTTGCAGTAAAGCTATTACCATTACTTTATCTGAGGATGAACCTTTTGCCGTTCCCTCATGTTCAATTCTTCGTCTGCCTCATAGACCGAGCTTGATGATCTCCAGCACCCCTGGGACAGGAAACTCTGTTGTAGGATATTATTTCAAGGTGTGTTACTTGTTTATGCTCTGGAACATTTGTTTCATAATGTAAAGATGTGTTTGATTAAATAAAATTCACCTGCAGTCATGAGCTGCACCAGCTGACAGGAAGTGGTAGGGAGGTCAGGTGGAGAAGGGTTTTTAAGGAGGGATGAGGAGAAGCAGAATGGTTCTGAAGAGACCAAGGAGAGGAGGTGAGCGCTTGCTATTCAGCCTCTCTGAGGAGCAGAATTTCACCTCAGCCTTTGAATCTTGCATTTCTGAGAGGGACAGAGATTTAGATAAGTTCCCTTTGAAGCTTTGAAAATATCGGTGCCTGAGGGAACAGAAGTCCCTTCCTGCCTCTGGCTCTTGTTGCACAACCTGAGCAGGTGAGCTTCAGTTCCTGAGAGGACCGCAGTGGCTTAAAAAGCAGCAACAATTTAAGAAAAGAACAACAAACTGTTAGCAACTCAGTGAATCATAGGGAAGACAGTACAGCAAGGCTTAAGACAGAGTAAAAGAATTGGGTCATTTAGTCAAACTAAATGCCACACATTTAAAGAACAGCAATGTAGTTCAGACAGACCTCCTGTTCTCACCTCTTCTCCACGACCACACCGCTTCTGACATGTATGAAGGGACACACGGAGCCTCTGGGGCAGCGTGAACAGTGGGACTAGAAGGGAAAGATTTTCGCACCAAAGGTGTAGAAAATGCTTTCCATAATGCATAGAAGAAAATTTCCCAAAGCAAGGGGGAAAGGCATACCCATCCACATAGAAGAAACACACAGAACACCAGCTAGAACCAGAAAACACAATTCCCATATTGTATCATTTCATGTTATATCATAGCTGAGACACTGAATGCTCAGAGCAAAGAGTATTTTATAAATTGTAGAAAGACAAAATCCTATCTAATGGCAATCTATGGGGACTCATGGTTGGTCAAGGGGCGAAGAACAGGTGGATATTAAGTGCTCAGCTTTGAAGGGCCGCCTGTATCATCCTCTCCAGGGCTCAGAAACCATCAAGACAGAGTGCGGAGGAAAGAATGTAACCGCTGGACGATGACGATGGTGACGGCCCTATAATGCTGTCTTATAGACGTTCACAACACCCATGGCTGCTTGCTAGGGACTGCACAAGACTAAGACCATAAACTTCAGTCATAGGTAGGGGAGAGGCTCATGAGACCCCTCCAAGGGGAGTTCGTTGTATTGATGGTTTTCTGGAGAAGTCACTGTCTTCAGTGATGCAGCCTTTTTGAGTTGCTGTACTCCAGCAGAAAGAGCTTTATAGCCATGCCCACATGAGCAGCCCTGAATACATGAAGGTGCATGGTGGTAGGAAGGAGAAAATGGTGGGAGAGTGAGGAGAATAAGACGCACGCACACACGCACACACACACACACGCACACACACGCACACACACGCACGCACACACGCACGCACACACGCACACACACACGCACACACGCACGCACACATGCACACACACGCACACATGCACACACGCACGCACGCACGCACACACACGCGCACACACACACGCGCGCACACACACACACGCACACACACTAGTGAGGTGGTTCCACAGATAAAGGAGCCTGCCAACAAGCCAGGATTATCTGAGTTAATTCCAGGGGGCTACAAAGTAGAAGGGGAAACCAACTCTTGCAAATCAATCCCTGATCTCCACACATTCACCACGGCACAAGTTCATGTGTGTCTGACTGCACATATTTAGATATTAAATAAATTATAAGTTTAAAAAAGAGGGGGTGGGGGCATGCGTGTGATCAGAATGTAGTGTGTGTGTATGTGTGTTTATGACATTGTCAAAGAAGAAGCTAATTTTCAAAGCTATTTTTAAAGGTGTGTGTGAGGTTGGGAGATACATGAATGTGATTGCAGGTGACCAAAGAGGCCAAGGATGTCAGGCTCTCCCTGGAGAGGGAGTTACAGGAGGTTGGAAGCTTCCTGATTCGGTGTTAAGAACTGAGCTCATCTTCAGCAGAGCAGGTCCACACTCCTGACCTCTGAGCCATATCTCCAGTCTCTTTAAAGCATTTTAAAACACGCTTTCTGTTACTGTTGTTTGTTTGCTTGTTTGTTTGTTTTGTTTTGAGTCACTGTTCCAGGTAACCAGGGCTGGCTCTTGTCAGTATCCATAGCGCTAGATTGGCAGGAGTGAGCCACCATGCCTAGCTGTACAGCAACCTTTGAATTAATTACAGCTGCGGATGTCATTGGTTACCCAGGGAGAATCCATTTAATGGAGGAATGGTTTACCGTAGCTCGCAGTTTAAGTCCACCACAGCTTGAGTCAGTATGCCAGGGAGGCATAAGGTCAGGAGCAGGCTAGTTACAACCGTCTCAGTCAGTGTTGGGTCCACGGGGGTCGCACAAAGATGGGGACAGATCACCGAAGTCTAATAAACCAAATAAATCTCCATGGGGCACAAAAAGCTTATCAGCTAGCTGAGACCACGGCCTGAGATGGATCTGTAAGGCTGTGGCAAAGGCCGCTTTCTGAACTCCTCCTTTATAGCAAGCGTTAGGCAATAACAAAAGATTTTTTACAATCTCAAGGTAAAACTCAGATAAAAATTGCCCTTCTTTGCAATTTCCATTAACAGAGTTTTTCAGTTAAACTAGTGTTTGTATTTAGTCCACTGTTCTTCCCTGGCCTTCCCTGACAGTGTTTGCCAGGGCTCTGCACCTCCCCTGACACGGCCAGTTTCGCACAGCAGGGAAGGGTGTGGGACAATAGAAAACCACAAAGTCAGACGTCACCTATATCCATCATTTAAAAGTTAGCTCACGTCAATTTCTGGCCTTGAGTGGCTGGGGATGGGGTATCTAAAAGCTGATCCTCAGTTTGCAGAGGGCAGCTTCAGTCTTGCAGACAGAGCTATGGGTTGCAAAGAGGAGTAACCCACTGTTAATAGTTAGTCCTTAAGCTGCTGAGAAAGCTGCTGACAGCTCTCATTCTCCTGGGCTTACAACTTATATTTCTTTATCTCTATATTATTTTTTTTCAGGTTTTAAAACTTTTTATTTGCATATTAAAAAATTGTGCATTCCAATAATTAAAATCATTTGAACAAAAAAAATGGCACTCTGATTAAACTGCAGTTTACATCCTGTAGGACACCTTGGACCATCTTGAATTTTACTCTATATTTCACCGCCTCCCACCCAACTTTTTCCTTCGCCAACATGCAAGTTCTTTTCCCTCCCTGCCAGCCAGCCAGATGGGTGGGAGAAGCAGGGGAGGCCTTCCTGGTCAGTAGTTCTGAATCTGATGTGAAAGGGGCAGCACAGTCATTTAAACTTGATCCAACCTCTTTGCATCTTACAAAGTTAAACAGCTAAAAGAAGTAAAATAAGAAGGCAATGCTTGTGGAATGTACAGTACAGATTGGCGGCGCTCGTCTCATTACGATTCGCCAGCTTGCTTCTCCTGTTCAATCGTTTCTTTTGAAGGCAGAGGATTTTTCTCTTGCGTTTCTGTCTTCTTCAATTTCGACTTACCGAATTTCTCGATCTCAGCCATATCGGGTTTGTCAGACATGGTTGCCGGAAGGAGCCGAGCGAGGAGCGCGAACAAAGGGAGTCCGATCTGCTCAGAGGCTGCTGCCGATTGTATCTCTATATTCTTATTTCTATGTTTTTATATTCTTATTCTTGGACTCTTCAGTCAGGAGGCGTAGAGCCAACAAGAAGTGGAGCTGTGTATAAAACCTCCAGCCCCACGTCCTCTAGCAAATCTCTACCTCCTAAGGGCTCCGTACCTCTCCCACCGGCTGGGGCCGAAGTGTTCAGACACTCGGGTCTGTGGGGAAGCGCTCAAACCACAGCCCTCTGTGGT
The DNA here is from genome assembly GCF_950005125.1 of Chionomys nivalis. Lineage (NCBI taxonomy): Eukaryota > Metazoa > Chordata > Mammalia > Rodentia > Cricetidae > Chionomys > Chionomys nivalis. The sequence continues at coordinate 74,170,098 of NC_080097.1, forward strand.
TATCAAAGAGAGATCCACACACCTGCATCTCAGCACTTAGGAGGGGGAAGCAGGAAGATGCTGAATCCCAGGCAAACAAACAAAAAACACTTCTCTGAATAAAAGTGTACTAGTGTAACAATACTTATCTGGGAAAATGCAGAATTGATTAGAAAGAAATAAGGGCAGAGGCAGGGAGTCCCAGTGGAAGGCTTCCCTGAGACGATGAGGTGCAGTGATCCTGTCGTTCACGTCAGGGGTGAGAGGAAAGAGATTCAAATCCAAGTGCCCTACACTTCCTCTTCTTCACGCTTTCGGGTCTCCTCACACACAATTCTGCTTTTAAAGGTCCTTCCCGCTCTGTTCACCTGACTCAAAACGCAGCTCAACTTGGACAGTTGAGTGTCTCTTGTTCCCTTGGGTGTGAGTAGCCATCTATTGGTTCATGCATGGTTGTTTATTTACCTGTCTTTGGAGACTGTAAGCTCCTACACGTGAGTGGCCTAGCATCTGGCCCTAGAGACGTATATACAAACAAGTGATTTTTCATGTACTTGCAGGAACTCATGTTGCCAAGTATACGGCAACTATTATAAATATACAAAGTATATTTTTTGTTAAGAAACTGAAATTAAAGAGCTTCAGAATCAGTGTAGCTCCAGTCAAAAAGGAAGTCCTAACCCTTACCAAATGATCAGGTCCTTAAAACTGAGTTTTGAGCAGACTTGTTTATTGAGCTGAGTTTATTCTTCCTCTTCACTGACATCAAAACTCTGAAGTGCTTACTCGGAGGTGGAGCCCAAGTCCTACAGGACTTCTGCAAAATCTAAACTTCCTCTTTCATGGTCTTAAGAACCCTTCTTGCCCCACCTTTGCAGCTGTGACTGACTTGAAGCAAAAAAGCTCGCAACCTTGGACCGATCAACTACCCGTGTTCTCAGGAGGAACCCAGCAAAACCACCTGGTAAGAGAGGCTCTTCATGCTTCCTGGCCCTGTCAGGCGGGGAGCTGGCCGGGAAATTGCTGCTTGCAGAGGGAAGCTAAACATGAAAGGAGGGAAGTACTGTGTGTATGAACACAGGCCAGAGAGGAGGAGGAGATGTGCCTGCCACTTAGGGAGCACACTCGTCTTCTGTCTTCCTCACTGGGTTTCAGAGTTTTCATAGAATTATGAAACTGGTTTTCTTTAGTTTTTAAGAGTTATGAAATCTTAAAAAGAAGAGAAAATACAGCAAACTGGTTTGCTCTTACTGTTTCTTCTCTTACCACAAACTTTCTTCTTCCTACACAGAAAAACATGGTGGTAGATCTTCGCAGGAGCTTTTCTCTCCTGTTGCTGCTGGGGCTGTGGGAGCCCATGTGTCTCCTCAGCGGCGCTCACCCTAAGGGTCTCACCAAGGCCCGCTGGTTTGAGATTCAGCACATCCAGACAAGTCCTCAGCAGTGTCACACAGCCATGTCTGTCGTCAACAATTACACCAGGCACTGTAAGCCGAAAAACACCTTTCTGCACGACTCCTTCCAGAACGTGACTGTCGCCTGTGGCTCTCCCAACATCACCTGCAAGAACAGTCAGAATAACTGCCACCAGAGCGCGGGGCCTGTCAACATGACGGACTGCGCGCTCACTGGAGGGACCTTCCCCAACTGCCGCTACAGCGGTGCTGTGAAGTTCAAGTTCTTCATTGTGGCCTGTGAACTCCCCAAGAACCCCCCCTACCAGCTGGTCCCTGTGCACTTAGATGCCATTGTCTAAGGCTCGGGACACTTTCCTTCTGTTAGACACAGGTTCTCTTACGCTTCATTCCACTGTTTCTTTTGTTCCTATGAAAAAAGGAAGGCCTTGGAGAATTAGAAAGCCTCAGCTGTCAGAGCAGAGTCAAGACAAAAAGAAATAGGGAGCGTGGGTTAAGATGGGGTTCAGGAATTGAGCAGTTCACCAGCCCCCCACCCAAAAAGGAGAGACAGGATTATTTTTTGCACTGGGGTTGCCTCTGTTGGGGAGGAATATAGAAAATAGATAAAGAAGGTCTGAGCAGCTGAACAATTTATCCTGCAATTGTTTGGGTCAAGCTTCATTGTGCTGTGCTTATAGAAATAAAGTCATTTTCTTTTTCATGTAATAAATTTTGCTGGTTTGTTGTTTGTTTTGTTTTGGTGGTGGTGGTTTGGGGTTTATTTGTTTGTTTAACAGGGTCTGATTTGGTCAGGCTGGATCCATCACCACTCTGTAGTCAGGGATGGTTATCAACCCTTTTATTAAATTTAAAAATAACTTCAACAATTACAGTCAATCCCACTCCTGTGGTCCCACGCTCACTCAGTCCCTTCTTCCTTCCTCCCTGTGAGGGTTGTGTTCCCACACCAGGAGCCTGAAGTCAGGAAACGCCAGGGAGGCAGGCGCTAGAGGTCGCAGGCACACACGGGCTGCTCACAAGCCACGTGGCAGGAGGCACGCAGACCTAAAGATGCACACAGCCACGCGGGTGAAGGTGGACGCTCTAGATGCAGACCTTTGACCTGAAGGCCGTATTTATACCATAGTCTTAGTTCTGTTGCTGTGAAGAGACACCAGGACCTTGGCAATTTTTTTAAAATAATTATTTTCTGTAGAATGGGTAAAACTTTTTTAAAGGTGTTATTTATCATGTATCAATTTATTTATTATGTATACAGTGTTCTGCCTGCATGTATGTCTACACACCAGAAGAGGGCACCAACTTTCATTGTAGATGGTTGTGAGCCACCATGTTGTTTCCGGGCATTGAACTCAGGACCTCTGGAGGAGCAGCCAACAGCCAGTGCTCCTAACCTCTGAGCCATCTCTCCACCGGGCTAGTCTATGGGAAGCCTGTGGAGTTTTTTGATTTAATTTTATTTTGTTTTACTTTATTTTATGCTACTTTTTTTTTTTTTGAGATAGGGTCTCTATGTGGTCCTGTCTGCCCTGGAATTCTCTATGTAAACCAGGCTGGCCTCAGTCCCACAGAGATCTACCTGCCTCTCCCTTCCAAATGCTGGCATCAAAGCTGTGTGGCACTATATGGACCTGAAGCTTTTGCTTGATTGAAAATTGATGTGGACGAGCTGAGCTCCCCGTGGGCAAGGCCACCCCTGGCTGGGTTTCCTGGATGTTATCAGCAGGCAGGCTGAGTAAGCTGTGAGGAGAAAGCCAGTGTACAACACCATCCATGAGCGCCATATCAGTTTCTGCCCGCAGGTTCCTACCCTGACTTCCCTGGATAAGTGACTACAAGCTATAAATAAAATAAACCCTCTCCTTCCCAAATTGCATTTGATCATAGTGTTTTTTATCATTGCAACCACACAAAGGTGGCACACCGTCAAAAACAGTTATGTAACAGAGCATCATTGTTTACTCTGAGGTTCTCCAGACACCCATGTATACCAATTCGTCTTAATAATAAAAGCCCAGAATCAGATATCAGGGTAAATGCTGAAAGATCAGAGAAGAAAAGGAGCCAGTCACTAGAGAAACTTCTTAAGTCTACCGAATCCTCAGACCGAACAGGCAAGATCCTGTCGTCCTCAGGCTGAATGGGTCCGAGATCCTGTCCTCAGCCACCTTATATTTCTGTCTCCACCTCCCAAGTGCTGGGGTCGAAGGCATGACATCCCAAGCTCTGGGACCACCACTGCCTGGCCTCTATGGTTAACTAGTGGCTAGCCTCACCCTCCGATCTTCAGACAAGCTTTATTTGTTAGAGCACAGACAAAATATCACCACACCCTGTTTTGCATTGCTTTATAGCCCCCAGATATCCATTGTCTGCCTTGGTTTAGCTGGTTTATTCCAGATTTCCATATCAGCTTCGTGGTGTCTATATACAGACTGGCCCCCTAGAGCCCTTGGTGTGAGAAATCAGTGCCTCTGAGCCTCTGTGGTGACCCTGGACAGCCCCAGCATGCTGTGTGGTAGGGAAAACACATCTGGACTGGACTGGTTGTGCTGGGAAAGATTTGAGTAAAGGCCCTCCTAGGAATGCAGGCAATCCTAAAGTAGACGCCGCCAGGCTCTGGAGGTGGGAAGCAGGGCATCTTGTGCTGGAAACAATGGGCCTCAATGGGCAGAGCAGCCCCCCAACTAAGCTTCCTTCCTAGCCCTGAGCCTTTAGTTTTATTAAACGTATTGTTTGGAGCCGGAGAGACAGCTCAGTGGTGAAGAGCCCTGGCTGCTCTGGAGGACCCAGGTTTAATTCCCAGCACAAGCATGGCAATCATCCGCAACTCCAGCTCCAGGGATCTGTCACCCTTTCTGGTCTCCAAGTGTGCCAGATGTGTCCATGGTGCACAAACACACATGCAGGCAACACACCTATGCACATAAAATACACACATGCAGGCAACACACCTATGCACATCATAAAATACATTTAAAAATAGGGTTTTGTTTTCTTTCATTGATTTAGATGCTGATTTTTATTAATTTCTTCTGTTTGTTTTGGATTAAATTTGATCCCATTCCCCAGTACCCCTCCTTGTACCTCAGGGTGGCCTAGAACTCACTATAGAGCTAGAACTGGGCTTGAATTTGTGATCCACTTGGCAAGTGCTGGGGTTGCAGGTGCCTCGTTGCTCACTCTTCTGTTTTCCCAGCTCTGGGAAGAACACAGCCAAGCCTTGTCAGGAGTCCCTGTGCATAGGGGTTACAAATATGGCCGACAGGTACGCCTACTGTGCTCGTCACTTTTCTGGTGGCTGTGACCCAGTACCTAATAAGAAGCAATGAATGCAGGAGAGTTCCAGAGGGCACAGCCTATGGCGCAAGGAAGGCATGGCAGCGAGTGCAGGAGACCACACTGGGTGTGCAGGGTGTGCAGTCAGGAAGCAGGGTGGAGAACGCTGGGCACCATTGGCCTTCACCTTTCTGGTCAGACTGTGGATGTCACTGGCCATCAGTGGGACGCCTCTCACCTCACCTAACACAAACTAGAAACACGCCCAGGGCCTTTTGGGATGAGCCCAGGCCCTGCCAGGTTGACAATGACTATTGACTGTCACTGTCTTTTTGGTGTCTTGGATTTTGATTTTTTTTCTATTTTGACAACAGTGATTTTTCCAACTTAGATAATATGAGGTGGTTTGTTTGTTTTTGTTTTAATTTGTTTTTTTTTTCCCTAGAGAATATATAGGGGAAGGAAAACCATGATCAGAATATATATTTAAAATCTTTTTTTTTTTTTTTTTTTTTTTTTTTTTTTTTTTTTTTGGTTTTTCGAGACAGGGTTTCTCTGTAGCTTTGGAGCCTGTCCTGGAACTAACTCTTGTAGACCAGGCTGGTCTTGAACTCACAGAGATCCACCTGCCTCTGCCTCCCAAGTGCTGGGATTAAAGGCGTGCGCCACCACCGCCCGGCTAAAATCTATTTTCAATTTAAAAAACTAGATAAAATAAGTCTGTTAGATGAAGCAGAGGTCTCCCCCCCCCCCAATACTTTTGTTTTCATGGACATTTAAATAAAAAATTCTCTGGATTTATCTTCTATTCATCCATCTGATGTGGGAGAGGAATAGTTACCAGATACAGTCTTCTGAGCTAATGTTCTGGGGTAAAGGAGGGTCAGCAACATCGTGTGGAACCTCTGGAGGGTCATAGGTTCCCAAACCCTCAGATAAAGTTACTAACCATCGCTGAGTCCTGGAATCCCCCATCCTCCTCATCCAATCTCTTTGGTGATAACTAGTTTTGGGGACGCACGGATTTGTTTGTTAGCAAAGGTGGGGCAGGCTACCCTCCTTCTCCATGCCTGTCTTCTACAGATAGTTCTATGTGGCCTGTTAGCAGGTAGTTTTGTGGGATAGTCTCTATGCAAATTTGACTGTTAGAACAAAGAGGGAATGTAATTGCTCCAAGGCCTCATGGTGTAGGGGAGTGAAGCAAGGTCATCCCATGGCCCCTGCAGAAGTTACACTGCTGAGGTGTTTGGGGAAGGGAAGAATCATGGCTTCACAAGGTTTTTATAGATAGGACAGTGACTTTTCGAAAAGACAAGTCTTCCCACAGCTCTGCAAAATGGGTACCCAATAAGTGTATACTCGTGGCTCTCCCTTTATGAATCTGTCCACTGTGCATTCACTGTAGAGTCTTGTGGGCTCCAAAAACAAGGCAGTGGGAATCATAACATTGTTGCTCCACAATTCTAGAATCTGGAAATCCAAGGTCACAGTGCTGGCAGGGTTAATTTCTTCTGGGGGGTCTCACCTTGGCTTTCAAATGATCAACTTCTATCTATCCTTCCTGCATGCATGTGATAGGTGCCTGGCTGTGTGTCTAACCTTCAGGTTGTATCTATGTTCATCAACTATTTCTAACCTAATCACTTTTTTATTTAATTTCTTTTATTATTTTAAAAGAAAACAAACTACCTTTCTTCATTATACATACCAATCCCCATTCCCACTCCCTCCCCTCCTCCCAAGCCCTCCACCTATCCCCACACCACCCCCCATGCACTCCTCAGAGAGGGTAACCTAGTCACCTTTTTAAAAGGCTCTATCCAAACTCAGTCATATTCTGAGGTTCTGCGGGCTAAGGTTTCAGCCTGTGAGTTTTCAGAGAGCGCGATTTAGCCTACAATAAAGGGTGTTGTGGAAGAGTGAATCTAACTGGCCCCCACACTCACAGGGAGTGGCACTGTCGGGCGTAGGTGTGCCACTGTGCCAGCCTACAAGGTCACTCACTGTCACAGCCACTTCCGGTTGCCTTCTGATCTGGATGTCTGCCTGCACACGGCCATGCTCCACTGTACAGACCTATCCCCTTGTGTTAGGAAGCTGTGGTACACACGGGGAACCATGAGCACAGGGAGCTTTAGTTGGCTGAGTTGGGGCCAGCTCAAACTTTCTAACACTGTAGACGCAGGGCAGGTATGAAAGGAAGGAAACTGACTTTTCAGAATAAGCCCTTCCCAACTTGTAAGGAAACCCTAGGAAGTGAGACACGAGCCGCCACACAACCACCACACATCTGCCACACATATGCCACGCAGCCGCCACGCAGCCCCCACGCAGCCTCCACACAGCCCCCACGCAGCCACTACACAGCCTCCACACTAGTAGAGTGTGCCCCATGCATTCAGAGGAGCAAGCTCTCTGTTCAGTTATGAAGACGATCGTGGCTAGATTAGCATGTGACATAAAACTGTTCTAAAAGATAAAGCCTACCTCTTTAATTCTTATATGTCTAATTATGTGTATGTGTCTACATGAGTTTATGTGTACCACATACATGCAAATATCTTCAGAGGCCGGGAGAGAGCCCCAGAGCCCCTGGGAATGGTGTTACAGGTGGTTGTGAGCTGCCATGTGGGTGATGAGAAATAAACTGGGGGCCTCTGGGAGGGCAGTAAGTGCTCTCAACCACTCACCCATCACTCTGTCTAGCCCTGCTTTTTCTCCTTTAAGACAAGGAGCTGGGGGTGGTGGCACAAACCTTTAAGCCCAGCACTCAGGAGGCAGAGACAGGCTTATTCCTGAGAGTTTGAGGCCAGACTGGTCTACAGAGTGAGTTCCAGGACAGCCAGGACCATTTCACAAAGAAACCCTGTCCCAAATTGCCCCTCCCCCACAGGAATGAAAAAGAATTGGGAAGATAATCACAGAAGAAGTTCCTTCCAGCAATAGCTAGGGCAACACGGCTCAAGGTGGAAGAAGGAGGATCAAGAGTTCAAAGCCACCAGGGGGTCAGCAGTGGCACACATCTTCAACCCTGGCACTGGGGAGGCACAGGCAGGTGGATCTCTGAGTTCAAGACCAGCCTGGTCTACAGAGTGAGCTCCAGGACAGGCAGTGATACACAGAGAAACCCTGCCTCAAAAAACAAACAAACAAAAAACAAAAACAAAAAAAGCTTAAAACCATCATTGGTTAAAAAAAAGAAAAGAAAAGAAAAGAAAACACAAATATGTTTAAAATCGTTGACTGATCTGCAAAGCAACTGTTCCATTTGTTCCAGAAGTGGCCAGCACTACAGAAATACCCTTCACCCTGCTTCCACTCAGAATCCCACATGGCCAAGACGGTGTCACCTTCACGAGTGTTTCCCAAAAGCATCATTGGACTCTGACTCCCAGAGTAGTTGCTGAGGCTGAAGCCCCCACGTCTTCCGCTCGCCCCATCAGGACTGCATCAGTCCAAGGAAGCAGGAGAAAAGGCAAGAGCAGGAGCTGCCTTTCCTTCACACCGAGAAAGAAAGTGTGGAGTGAACCATGACTAGAGGAAGTTCACAAAAAGGCAGAAGCAAAAGCGATGTTCTTTTTACTCTCTTAGCAGAAGGCCTCCTTCAGCTAGATGTGGCAAGACTGTATTGGCATGGGGCTAACAGACTTGGCTACTGGGTACCGAGACAGATGTTAGACCTACTATATAGAAAAGTAGGAGAAGGATGAACACTCCGTAGGAGAGGCAGAACATTCTAGTTTTGGTAATATGATTAAAGCTTCCAGGAGTGGGGAAGGTCTGGACCCATGGGATGGCTTGCCTGCTGTCCTTAGTCCATTGTGAACTGCCCAAAAAAAAAAAAAAAAACCACCTCTGGCTGAGCAATATATAATGAGCAGAATTTTATTTGCTTCATGATTCTGAAGTCAAGGAAGTGCCAGGTTGAAGGGACACATTCTGGCGAGGGCTACCTTGCTTTCTTGGTTCCATGCAGGAGCACAGCGCAGCAGAGGAAAGCACGTTTGGTCATGTGGAAGCCCTAACAGGGACTATTTCTTTCTGGGAAAAAATGAGAACGGGAGGGGCAGGTACTGGCTTGATGAGGTGGGGAGACAGGGACATCTGACTGCTTTGGCCTAGGTGAAGCCCTACACAGAAGCATCGAAGTGGACCGGCACAAAGGGGTTCCCTTCGCAGGCTATGATGATGTGCTTCTGCAGCTGATTGGTCTGGTAGTCGCAATTGGGGTACTTGGAGTTGCCCTTCAGACGGCAGTCAGTGATGTGCAGGGCGGAGTGGCTCTTGTAGCAGTTAGAATTCCCGTTCTTGCAGGTGACATTTTCCTGGGAGCAGACAGCGTGGACAGCTGCCTGGGGTTCGTGCACAAAGGTGTTTACAGGCTTGCAGTATCCCTGGGTCATATTCCGGCGCTTCATCATCTGGTTGCAGTAGGTGGCACTGCTGGAGGAGCCGGTTGAGTCCATGTGCTGCCGCTCAAACTTCTGGGCAGAAGTTTCCTTGCCCAGCGAAGACTGGACCCATCCAAACACCAGGACAAGCAATGGGAGCAGGATGAGGGACTTCTGCAGAGCCATTGTAGCGTTGCTGCTCTGAGGACCTTGACAAGAAAAGGAAGAGAGAAAAGAACACTCTCAGAAGAGTTGCAGCCTCCACCTTGGCCTCCCCAGGACACTCCCCTCACCTCAGCCACTTTGGGTGAGCCTGGAAGATTACCCTTTCTGAGAGATCATGCAAATACCAACACTGTTTTATTTCATTACTTACTGAAGAAAAGTCATTCTTTTCTCTAGGTGGTGGGCTGTGTCACCTAAATTCTTGGCAGTATTCTGAATACTGGAGTTTCTTTTGTATAAAACACATTTGAAATAGAACACATTTGTACACGTGTTCAAATGGCTGGTCAGAAGGTCTTTCTGAATATGTAGTGAGCTAAATTGTATTCCCGAGTCACCCTGACACCCAGGACTGTGGTTGATAGCCTTACAGTACAGGAGAACTTGGTCCAGGGCCTGAGGGATTGAGTTGTATTTTAGAGACACATACTTCCTTCCCCACCCTGGGTACTCTGTCCTTCCCACCCCATGAGTTAGTTCTTACACCTATCTATGCCCTGCCTTCCCCCTGATTCCCTCTAGTTTTTTGCCTGGTCCAGCTTTTCTGAATTGGTATCAGTCAAAAGTGACTGGCCTCAACTCTCTCAGTTCTAACTGTTAACGCAGAAATAGTCTCTGGGCCACTTACCTAAACTTTGAGTTTGAAGTTCGGGACAAATTGGAAGCTAGTTTCTGCAGCCACTCAGTCCCTGTGGTGTGGAGCTTAAATGGGTTACAAAGGGGTTGGCTTCCAAGAAAAACAGGAGAAGTAAATCTTGGCTAATTTTACCTGACTGATAAAAACAAGGGCATTGTAAGCTTGGATGGGAAAAGCCCCAGGGCTGCCAAGGAAATAGAGAACGCAGTTTGAACCTCAGGTGCTGATTCCCAAGGGGCAGCAGGGCAAGCCACTGGGACAATGGCACGCACGCTTTGCAGTCCTTCACAGAGCCCTTGTAACCTGTGAGCATGTGTTTGTGCCAATTTCAACCTGGAGATTTGAAAGGCCACATAGCCATCCTGGGAATCACCGAGAGGGAAGCCCCTCGCCATACTGAATGGAGCCAGATTGATGGTAGCCAGGATTCCAGGCCTCCCAACAGTGCTTTTCTTGGGGGAGAAAGAAGGAATAAGCTGTCTGCAGGTGAAGGGTTCTGGTGTTGGTAGAGCTGTAAGGAGGCTGGTGTTGGTGGAGGTTGTGGCAATCTCACCAAGCCAGGCTCAGACACTCATCCTCAGTAGATCAGTCAAAGAGACAAACAATAGCAAAAAGCAGAGAAAGGTAATGTGGCCAATGTGGCATATTGGGAAAAGGAATAAATGGAGTCCGGTGACCCCAAGTCCATCTACAGGGTCTTCACACAAACTTTTTAGGCTTACATGGAAGACGAGAGGTATCCACAGATAAGCAGTCCAGATCAAAGTGCGGCCCCTCTCATCCCTGACTTATCACTGTCCTGCAAGGTGGCCTGACAAGTTATCTCTCTCAAGGAGACAACGCTCGCTCGCTCTGGCTACCACACGACCCCACCCGACATTCTCTTTTGCCAGCATGAGACTGCTGGGGAGATTATTTTTCTTGTCATCATTTGTTTGAACAGGTTCAGTTTTTTATTAAACATGCTAACAAAAGAGGCATAGTTAAAAAGACCAAAGCCCACGCTTCTTCTTCCTTCCTTCCTTCCTTCCTTCTCTGCTTCCACTTTCTTCTCAGCAACGGCAGCAACAGTAGAAGGGGCCGAGCAGCCCCCATGCCGCAGGTAAGTCTTCCAATGTTGATCCTGGACAGGGCCTTTGCGAACAATCTGGGCCAGAAAGGTTCAACGTTGACACAGCTGTTCCCCGTCCATCACCTCGGCTCCCAGATGTCGACAACAGTGCAGACTGCCAGCATGGTGCTAGTCACCGGAAGAACGAGAGCCTCACTCCAAAGCTGCTTTAGCTTCCTCAAAGCCAATCACCTTGGCAGCAGCTGAGGAAAACTTGGGAAAGTTCTAATTTGTTGGGGTTTGTACAGATAGCTAGAGTTATCTGAAAGGAGGGAACCTCAGTTGAGAAGACTGGAGGGCATTTTGTTTATAATGATCCAGCCCCTGAACTGGCGGTCCGGGTTCTATAAGAAAGAAGGCTGAGCAAGCCATGGTGAATGAAGAGTCCAAGAATAAGAACATAGAAATAAAGGTTTTAGAAATAGGAATGTAGGAATATAGAAAATTGTAAGCCCAAATACATTTTGGGAGGAAAAAAAATAAGCTGGCAGCCACTGTTAGCCTCGAGGGTAGACACCCTGGCAGCCTCTCCTGCCTCCCAGCTTCGCAGCTAGGCAGTCCCTGGGGACAAAGGTGAGCTTCTACTTTTGCCTCTGTGGGACCCTCTGCTTCTTTCACTATCCCCCTGCGTGACTCTACTCTTTGCTTTGAATTCTTTCAGGGACAATGAAAAGCATCTGTGTCAGCCACAGGCTTCGGCAAACATCCTAAGTTAACACTCTAATGTCCTATAACCGGAAGTTGTACAACTTACAAAGTAATGTGACTTTAAGCCTGACCTCAAGGCTACAAAAGCTCTTTGACCCACACCTGGCGCTTGGTTTTGCGATAAGACGAGGCCCCAAACCAGCCCCCATGGCCACAGCTACGGAAGCCTGATCTCTGGCTGTGGTCACAGCTATAGCTGAGAAGCTTTGTGTGCCCACGGTAATTTCTTTTCTTTTTCTGTTTGCTTCTGGTTTAATAGATTTTTTGGATTGTGGCCCCATCGTTTGCATGACCCTCCCAGATCCAACAATGCACAAGCCAATAAGCAGCTCCCCTCCATGGCCTCCACATCAGCTCCTGTCTCCTGGTCCCTGCCCTGCTTAAGTTCCGGACCTGACTTCTTGTCATGATGAACTGTGATGTGGACCTGGTGTTTCACCGAAGCAGCAGGAGCCCTCACTGAGACAGGGTCCATTGTCTCACCAGTCTGGTGGCCGATGAGAGGGTCACAACTGTCTTTCTTTGGAATATCTTCCAGATAGTTACAGGAGGTTTGGAAAAGAGAGGGAAGACTGTCTGAGCAGGGAGAGACTTCCGGGGGCAAGCTCTGTCACTTCTGGCCACTTCCCGCTGTCTTCCACCATGATCTGGGATATTCAATATTCCGTTCCTACAGAGCAGAAATAAAGCTAACCAAGCTCCCCTCCTCTCCTAGGCGGGCGTGTTCTGCCTGTAAACAAAAGGTTTCTTCGAAGGCTTCTAAGGTGTACAGATCAAAGAGTTCGGAGTACCAAGGCGTGGGAGATGATTCCCTTCGCCTGGACCTGGTGTCGTGCGATGGGACGCTTTAAAAGCCCTACCCAGCCTCACTTTGGGACTGAGTTCTTTGGGGCAGGGAAGCAGCCTGCTTTCTATTCTGACCTTGGACTTTTGCATGCCTGCTTCAGCCTCTGAGTGACCCTACCACACCTCATTCACGTGGGGCTAAAGCTGGAGACCAGGGCTTCATGCGTGCAAGGCAAACACTATCAACTACACTCCCAGTCCCAGAAGAAAAATTTCTTCAATAAAGAAACTTAAGATTGTTTTTCATGTGTTGCCCAAATAAGTCAGCATCCCTAGGATCTAGGGGCCGCTGTAGTGGGAATGATGAAGATCTGATGAGGCTCTAGGAGCCGCTGTAGTGGGAATGACGAAGATCTGATGAGGCACGAGCCTGGTTTTCGTGTTCTGGTAGCTTATGCACTTCTGCCTACATAAGCCAAGGGATCACCAGACTAAAGTGAAGTACACACGACTTAATTTGGTTGCAAAGTAGATTTTTCAAATTAGAAAATCAAATTAGGCCAGTACTCAGATCTGCCTCCCCATTGGTGGGTGGGGAATGAGAGCGGGGAAGATGCTCGGTGATGGGATAGCCAAGGGGAAGAACTTTTGTCCCAGGGCAGAGAGCATCGTCACTCTCCACAGGTAGCAGGCTTCTTTTGGCACCAGATGTATAAACCGAGGATTTCAGCACCGTATTATAAACTGAGGACGTGGCTGCTCCGAGGTCTGGTTGAGGGGAGGTTTTGGTGGTAGCTGTGTGAGAGAGAACAGCCAAAGGCATCAGCAAGAGTCCAGAAGAAGTAGTAGACCAAACTGGGCCAGAAGGAGTGGGTGAGAGAGGAAGAGACAGAGACAACTGAGAAAAAGGGCAGAAGAGAGAGAGTGGCACAGTTACATGAGAAGGAAGTGGAGCCACGAACTGGAGACGTAGGGTAGTGGGGGGGCGAGGGGAACAGGTGGCTGTGATGCCGAGTGACCTGGAGGTCAGCTTGCACTGATACACTTGAGTGACCCTGGAGGTCAGCTTGCACTGATACACTTGAGTGACCCTGGAGGTCAGCTTGCACTGATACACTTGAGTGACCCTGGAGGTCAATTTGCACTTTGATACGCTAATAAGCACACAGATAGCCATTTGTCCCTTCTGACAGTGATGAGGAAATTACTTCTTTGGTAGAGGGAAATGGGTCCCAGAACTGGGGGAGTAGAGCTTCCATTGAACCTGACATTCTGGATTTTGAGCCATACCCATTTTTTAAAAGTGTGTGTTTGTGTGCGCGTGTGATGTGTGAGTGTGCATGAGGGCACGAGAGAAGATGCCGGAAACTAGGCTCCTTTGTAGTAGAAAGTGTTCGTAAGTGCTGAGTGACTTCTCCAGCTACAAGAGGGTGAAAACCTGACATCTATCTGACTTTGTGTGTTTTGTTCATTGAGATAGAATTTCACTATGTAGACCAGAGATTCATCTGCCTGTTTCTGAGTGCTGAGACTAAACCATGCACAACCATATCTGGCCTGCTTTGATGATGATGATGATGATGATGATTGTATTAAAAGGGTACAGTAAAGAGAGCACTGTAATGGTCACTCTATTGGGGGAAGTTTCTTTTTTATGGATAAGACAGAGAAAATATACAGAGACATCTGGAAGAATCCCAAAACACACAGGATATGGCTGGGACTAGGGAAGTGAGACAGCAGCGATCAGCACAAGAAAGAACAGTAGAGAACAGTGTGCTAAAGGGAGGAAGAGTGGCTGGGTGGAGGGAAACCCCTCTGCTGGAGCATGGGCTGTGATGTGCAGCCATAAGTATTTGTCAATGGAAAACCACATGGCCCTTCTGCCAGGGGCAAGGGAAGTGACTCCTTTCGGCACACAGAACTTATTTCACAAGTGCCTTCAGAGTGTTGGCTTTTATCTCCTTCTATAGCCCAGCTTGAACTCATTTCTGGATATACGCACTGCCTGAGGTCTAGCAATGATGATCTTTACTGTTTGTGTGTCTGTGCACTCCAGAGGGTAAATCTCTGAAGGTGATCAGAAGTCACTATAAAATACCCACATTTAGCCCTGGTTTGAAGAGACAAGGATGAACAAAGTACATAAGACCCTTCACTTAAAATCCTCCCCGGTGCTCAAAGGCAGCTGTTCAGCTATCAAGCTGAATCAAGTGGGTATTTCTGAAGGAGTTCGAACACACCATCTCAAATAAACCACTCTGTCATGCTCATCATTACTGTGAATTAAAGGCACCTGAAAACCAGCAAGTAAAGAAAGGCATCTGACCTTCCCCAAGAGCAGGCGGGAAATTCTGTGTTGGGATAGAAGGAGAAATTCTTACAGTCAGAGATGCCAGCTGAGGATGAGAAAAGTCTACAAGGCCAACCCTGTTAAGGCAGCTCTTATCTTCTCATCCCCTTTCCCACGTAGCTGACTCAGCTCCAACCCCTTTGTTTGCTTCTCACAGTGTACCTGTGCTTGCTCTTGCTGAGACTAACGATGATGATCTTTACTGTTTGTGTGTATGTGCCCTTGAGAGGATAAATCTCTGAAGATAATCAGAAGCCACTATAAAATAGCCACATTTAGTCCCTGATTTTGAAAAGCAAGGAAAATGTTGTGTGTGATGCACCTCGGGTGTGTGGGTTCACGCAGGTCGGTGGAATGAAGACTCATAGACACTTGTGGAGAATGGATTTAGCCTTTGCAGCCACAGGGGTCCTTACCTCAGTGGGGTGGACTGAAGAACTTTCCCTTAGCCCTTTGGCATTTTTATTTTTCCCTATGTTTACACTTTCGCTAGTAGATTTCCATATCACAAAACAACTGAATGAAACTCCAGAAAATACAATGTCAAGTGCAAATACCTGATTCATGAGGTACCACAATTTTCTGGTTTCCTCAACCAAGTTTTGCATAGGCTTTGTATCCATGGGAAACTCTCAGACAAGATTCACACAGGGCAACAAAAGGTACCTGTAACACAAAAGATGGATTAGGGTGTCATCTCCTGAGCCAGGCCTGGTGTGGTCCAGCGGGGGTTCATGGCTAGCAGGTGTAGCTTGCTCTCCCTCTGTGCCAGGCCAGCAGGACACTGTGCCACAGACAGTGTGTGCATAACCCTTCACTCAGGTCCCTGGTGCTCAAAGATGATCTGGTCCATACTCAAACTCTCTGTCAAGTAGAACTCTCTCTCTCTCCTTCTCTCCCCTCCCTCTCCCCTCTCTTTCTCTCTCTCTCTTTCTCTCTCTGTGTATGCTTATCTGACATTTACTGCAGCAACTGAGAAACAAAACTGTTTCCTCTTCTGTGTTACGCAAATGTCTCCATGAAACTCAGATGGGCTTGATAGAACAATCTTAAATCAACACTGGTGCAAACAGACAAAGCACTTTTTGTCATAGTCTGCACAGGAGGAACATGGCCAAGAATTCATCCTTTGGACACCTTCTGACACCACTGCAGCTCCTGCCTTCCAGAGAAACACAAATATGTTTTAAGTGTGGTATGTTTATTTCAGGACAATTTGAAGAATTCTCTTTCCAAAAAGCTACAACTTTTACAGCCCCTAAAAGAAAATTATACTGTCTTTACTATGCATAAATGTCCAGACAAAACTCTGCAAGGCCTGCAGGAACCCATAAGCTCCTTTGTACAAAGACGGTTCCTTTTTTTTTTTCTCAAACAAGTCACAACAATGCTTGGAGACAACATGCTATTCCCTCTTGGGGGCATACATTTAGAAATTTCACCTCTAATACTGGACTCTACCTTATGGCATGCAGACATGTCAAAATACTACATGTAATACACCTATCCTGTCACTAACGGTTAAGGCCACCTTTGCCATGACATCGTTCTAAACATCCTCATCATGATTTTCAGCCTGGGAGATTTTGTCTGAGAAAAATCAGAGAAAAACTGCTCTTGAATGTCACTGGAACAGCCTTGATCAGATTTATTACGAACAAACACGGAGGTGAATTCTCCAAGCACTCAACCCTTAGATTCATGTTTCACAGCAAAGAAGTGATTCAGAATTCCACGTGGTTGGAGGGCCATGGCTTTGCCATTGCTGATACTGTTTGTGGTACTCAGATAAAAACAAACAAACAAGGGTGCTCAGAAGTCAGTAACACTGCTGGTCTCAAGAGGGCCAGGCTGGGGTTCTAGTCCCGAAACCTTCATGGCAGCTCACACTGCCCGTAGCCAGCCCCACAAAATCCAGCACCTTCTTGTGGCCTTGAAGACCCTGCACACATGTGGTGTACAAACATAAATGCAGGTAAAACACCCAGACACATAAAAATGGGTGAATAATAAACAAACCTTAAAGGAAGAGCTGTTTGTCCAGGCAGGGGGTGCTTGCCCATAACTAGCATTGGGAGACAGGAGGAGAAGACTTGCCAACTTTAGTTACATCATGAATTTGAGACCAACAATGGCAACAAACAACATGTAACCTGTCTCAAATTAAAAAAAAAAAAGCCATTTGTATCTCTAGTGCTGGTCATGATGGCCAGTGAGGCTGGGGCTTTTGATTCTGAAGCATCTCGGAAAGACTATTGGTTCGTCTTGTTTGGGTGACGGCAGTCATTATCTAGAATCCAAATATGTCTATGCAAACACTGTCCTGTGATGAGAATGACACCACAGGAAGATGAAGACTTTTCGATACGGTTCGCTATCAGGATGACCGAACAACCTGAGCAACGGCACAAGGAGTTGAGGGGCGTCTCCATCTTAAAGTCCCTCTGCACTGAGAATCACTGCTCCTCCTCCATCCCTCACTGTCCTAACAGTGAAAGAATTTGGGGTACATACAAGAGCTGATTCCCAGTTATGTGTAAGAACTGACGAGTCTAAAGCATCTAGGGTTGTATAAGGAGAAAGAAAGGGAAGGCATCTAGGGGTGTGAGGAGTAAGGGAGGGGATGCAGGGGTGTGAGGAGTAAGGGAGGGAATGCAGGGGTGTGAGGAGTAAGGGAGAGATTGCAGGGGTGTGAGGAGTAAGGGAGGGATTGCAGGGGTGTGAGGAGTAAGGGAGGGATTGCAGGGGTGTGAGGAGTAAGGGAGGGATTGCTGGGGTGTGAGGGGTAAGGGAGGGGATTACAGGGGTGTGAGGAGTAAGGGAGGGGATTGCAGGGATGTGAGGGGTAAGGCAACAACTTCAGCAAAGCTGGGCTTTCTCTTGAGGACTCAGCTTCTCCTTTCTGAGGTTCTTTCCCATGTCTGCTGTACCCTCCCTACACCCTCCCCTCTCCCCTTTTCTCTCTCCTCTCTCACTCTCTCTTTGCAAAAATTCAGATGGTTTACAGCACAGTCAACCTGAATCTTCATTCTGACTCTTCCTTCCAAGAGTAGAATAGCATGCTTATGTCCTATTGACAGACTTGATCCACTGAGAAGAATATAGATTGGCCATTTTCTGTGAAAGAGAGAAGCATTTCTGTATCTCCCAAAGCTCTCCGAGGAGACATGATGAGTCTGAGTGAGGCAGGAGGAATGAGGGGGACAGCACACTTGTAGGCAGGTCAGAAGCAAGGGGTGGATCCCAGTGGTTCTGACAAGCAGACAACCTACTTCAGCAACATGGAGGTTGTCATTCTTCTCGATTACTCCCGTTTTAAAGGACTTCCCACGTCTCCTCTTGCCCCTCTCCACCCCTGCATGAGCTATAAGAAAAGGTGGTTGAGATGGCCAAGTCCTTGGCTGAGGTCAAGCAGGCACAGCCTACTTTCCAGATGGTTGCCCTGTGCCTGTGAGTCCAGCAGGTGCGGACAGCAGCCTGGTCTCCAGAACACACAGGACCTATCTCTTAGCCCCGCCTCTCACATGTCAGCTTTCTTCAGTCCCAGGCTGGAGGCTCCAAGGGCTGTGAAAGGCTGGTTTCTGCTCTGCTGCCAGGCCTGTCTAGCTCTGGGGCTGCCTTGGTCACCAGTCTCCTCCTGTGCAGCGGGAAGACATTTCATCACTTGAGTTCAGAGGTCAATGTTTGTCTTTAGCGTGCTGCGCTTGTTTTGTAAGACAGTCACGACATTTCTAGACTGGGTTACATTTTCTATTTGTCAGCAGCATCCATCCAGTCTCATGCAGAAACTTGATATTTTTAAATGTGCAGTGCCCAGGATCAGTGCTTGTCCTTTTAACCCTTTTCTGTCCAAATTCCCCTGTCTTTGTCACTAAAATTCAATCTAGTTGCATGGGTGTTATTTCCAGGAAAGTCCCCAGCTTCCCCCCGTCTGCGTTTGTTTCCTTAGGAAACCTGGGTTTATCTCTAGTTTCCATGGAGGTCTAGTTGTACAGTGCATGGAATTCTCAACCTTAGTGAGTCTAACATTTTGAATTTAGTTGCTTCTCAGGAGAGATACGAGGTGGCTCCAGGCTGCCGGCACCTCCCCATCCTGCTTTCTCAGAGACGGCTTCTTTCACACGGAAATCTTTGGAGGTGGCTGTGCAGCTTGGGACAGAATCACTGCCACCTTTTCTGGATGGAAATGTGGGCGTAGATGGGGAAAATTTCCCTACGGTGAGTGAAAGAGACCTGGGAACAACCAGGTTGAAACAGAGAGCCACGTCTTTTTCTTCTGGCATGCTGGATAATATGTTCTCGATTTAGGAAAACTTAGGACCCATAAAAGTGGGAAAGGACAAGTGGTGAATGCGCCTTGTCCTTGGGACTGAAGAAAGCTGACATGTGAGAGGCGGGGCTAGGAGATAGGTCCTGTGTGTTCTGGAGACCAGGCTGCTGTCCGCACCTGCTGGACTCACAGGCACAGGGCAACCATCTGGAAAGTAGGCTGTGCCTGCTTGACCTCAGCCAAGGACTTGGCCATCTCAACCACCTTTTCTCATAGCTCATGCAGGGGTGGAGAGGGGCAAGAGGAGACGTGGGAAGTCCTTTAAAATGGGAGTAATCGAGAAGAATGACAACCTCCATGTTGCTGAAGTAGGTTGTCTGCTTCTGTCAGGACCTCTGGGATCCACCCCTTGCTTCTGACCTGCCTACAAGTGTGCTGTCCCCCTCATTCCTCCTGCCTCACTCAGACTCATCATGTCTCCTCAGAGAGCTTTGGGAGATAAAGAAATGCTTCTCTCTCTTTCACAGAAAACATACATGCAGGCAAAACACAGAAGGGGGAAGGAAAGAAAGAAGGAAGTAGGAAGAGAGGGAGGGGGGAGGGAGGGAGGGAGGGAGGGAGGGAGGGAGGGAGGGAGGGAGGGAGGGAGGCAAACAGCCCCTGGGAAGACAGCTTCTGCCCGCATATCACTTTGCTTCCAAGAGCCTCCACGTGGTGGCTCCATCAGGAAGCTGGGCTGTGAGGATGGTTGGCCGACCTTGAGGCCCACACCTTCCGAGTCCTGCTGGCCTTGGATTCAGCACTAGGGCGTTGACAGGGAACTCAGTGGGGCTTCTTTTCTTGCAAAAGGAATGGAAGACACCGTCAAGGGAGAAACCATGACGTGAGGGAGTCTATGCAGAGTTCAACCTGTCTAGTTTGGAGGACGGGTCTCACGGCAACCCACGTATCAACCACTAACTTGGCCTACTGTGGGACCTCGGTTGGACTCATTTTCTCATTTCCTCCCTGATGGTGATTCTCACCTCTTTAAAAAGGCCAGTCCTTGCTGCTGCTATGTGATCTACTTCTTCTGTCTGAGTCAAATCTCAAAACCTTTCTCTCTCTCCCCCACCTCCTGTTAAAATATAGGTTTGAGCCGGGCAGTGGTGGCACACGACTCAAGTTCCAGCACTCAAGTGAGTTCAAGGCCAGCTTGGTCTACAGAGCAAGTTCCAGGATAGGCTCCAAAGCTACACAGACAAACCCTGTCTTGAAAAACCAAAGGCAAAAACAAAACAAAACAGATTTTCAGTCACAATAAGAGAGACCAACCACCATTCTGAATGGAGTTTCTGGACGGGGCAGAACTCTGCTCTTGCTGAGGGAAGCTCTGCTCTTGCTGAGGGGGGAACTGTGCTCTTGCTGAGGGGTGCGCTTGATTTTTATTCTAAGCCAGGTGGTGACTGTCAGGACAGGAAGGCAGCTGCAGATCATCCTCCTGTCGCTGGTTTTCAAAGCATCGTCTGCACAGAGGAAATGAAGGGTAGAGGAAGGAGCCAGCAACTTTTGTTGTTTAAGTTCTGAGAATGCAGCTGGGCCTTTGGGTAAACAAAGGTTTTACTGGATTTGAGGATGGGGAACATCTGCATTAACGTCTTTAAAGCTGAGGGAGATTCAAAAACATTTTTTCTTTTTTAATTTCTTGTCATCAACACATTTTACAGTGTTTGGTGGAAAGACGAATGGTTGATGTCTCTCACACTCCCTCCCTCTGCCCCTCCTTCCTTCCTTCCCTGTCTCTTTCTTCTTCCTGTGTTTATTTCTAATCCCCCAGGCAGGAAAGCAGAGCTCAGCAGGGTTCTGGGTTTCTCAGCAGAGCAGAACAGGGTGTCCCACATAGACCAAACTGGCTCATGTGGCCTTTGTCAGAGGGTCCTGTAGTGACCTGCAAGCCACGTGTTCTCTCTGTACCTGAGTATTGTCTTCTGCAAGCCCGTGCAACCCTTCAGCTACCCCACGCTATGCTGTCTTCAGAGACAAACCGAACAGAGACAACCTCTAAGATTATTCTCAAACATTGTTTGAAAGGAAGATGTTTGGTGTCACTTTTGTGTTAGGTTTGGAGTTATTCTTGTTTGTTTGGGTGTCTGTTTGCTGTTTGGGGCATACTAGGTGAGCCCCTATCACAGAGCTACACTGCCAGCCCCAAGGTTTTCCTCCACCGCTCTTCCTCTCAGCTATGGTGCTTGTACTTCAGCGGTAGCCTGAAGTGAGAAGACAAAGGAAGGGGGCAAGTCGTGAGAAGGCAAGGAAATAACAGACAAAGACACGTTAGTAAGGGCTAGCCTTTGAGCAGGCCTCCAGGCACTGTTGGGAACATTTGACCTGAGTGAATGTGTGTTTACTGACCTTGTTAGTAAAGGACAGAGGATGTACGAGGAGAGAGTGCTGGCTGGAGCAGGGTGCCGAGCGTGCTCCCTGGGCTGGGTGTCTCCTGGGCTCTGAGCTGAGGTCAAATCACTGATGGTCTTCACATTCTGCACAGGGCTTCTGGAGACCCCTGTTGCGTGTTACAGCTCCAGGATGGAGGTCCTGTGTGAGGTGTGCCCTGCCACCACGGGTCGGGTCGTGACCCAGGCCCCAGCCCTGTGCAGTCCCTGCAGTCACTTGTGTTTAGTTCCCTTGGATTCCGGTTGACTCATCCATGTGACTGCTTGCTGCACACTTTTGACTCAAGGGCTCGTCCTCACAGCCTTGGGGCTCTACTGGCGAGGCTTCGGTGTCTGATACTGCGACCGACACTTGGTCCAGGTCCCCAGGTGCTGTGTGTGGAGAAACTGAGCTCACGTCTAATTCCAGTTCAACAGGGGTCTTTTAAAATGGTTTCTCACAAGAACTCCAATGTTGTGGAATAAATATTTGTTTAATTATATAAAGGTATATTGTTTTTGTTCATGACGCATTTGTTTAACTATGTAAAGATGGTTGCTATTTCACCTTGCCTACCTAAGGCAGCTGATTGGTCTAATAAAAAGCTGAATGACCAATAGACTGGCAGAAAAGAGACAGGCAGGGCTGGCAGGCAAAGATAAAAGGGGAGCCAGACAGCTCGGGGAGGTACAGCCAACCAGGACACGGGCAGCCAGACATGAAGCGAGCAGGATGGACGGTACGTAGCCGAGGTCAACGAGCCCTAGGGCAGCACTTGGGTTAATAGAAGTGGGCTAACTTAAGTCTAAACAGCTAGCTAGAGATAAGCCTAAGCGAAGGCCAGGCATCCGTAATTAGCACTAAGTCTCCATGTCATGACTTGGGAGCTGGCGGCCCAAGAACACCTGCTACACTCAAGTAGGTGCTGGACAGAGAGGGTTCTCCCAGCGTCTTTCCTACTCCCGCCCGTGTTGCCACGGCACCCTGGTATCTCCTCTCTGCCTCTCTATCGTGTAAAATGTTCATTACTCTAAGTTCAGTGCAGATTTCCCTGTCGTAAGCTATGGCTTCCCTTTCCTGGAAGCAGAGAGCTCCCCACACCGATCCAATGGGCGCTGGAATTTCCTGCTTTGCAGATTTCCCCGTATTACTTGGCTATGAGGCATCAACTACCTACCTGATAACCGTCACCCAGTGTCCCCTGCTTTATTCCCTAGAGATTGACGTAGAAAGGGCCTGCGTGTCCTCCATCATCTTCCCTCTTGAATTTCTTGATTTTGATGGCTAATGGTCACTAAAGTAAGAGAATGAAATTTTGAGTCAGGCATACTGGCTGTGGTGTGTAGGAGGATATTGTGTCTGCAGTTTGCTTCAACTGTCTCGAAAAAAATGAAAACTCTTAGAAGTTACAAATGTATATAAACATACAATATTTTGCAAAAATAGAAAAGTCATATTTATAAATATCTCAGTTGAGAAGTGTAAACAGAGAACGATTTTTCCTTTGAGACAGGTCACAGGAAGCCCTAGAGGTCTTAAACTCACTGTGAAGGTGAGTAGCCTTCTCTCTTGGGTAATGCATCATCAGGACAGTCCAGAACAAAGGGGCGTGAGCAAGAAGAACTTGATGCCTGTAACACAACTGGGGTGATACCTGGTGCTTGCCTCTCTGAGGGCTATAGCAAATGAAAGCAGAAGAGAAGTAACACACTAGTTCCAGGATAAGCATTAACACTAACTCCTGCTCAGTCTTGTTTGCTTGAGACAGTCTCACTGTGTAGACCAGGCTGGCCTGGAACTCACAGAGTGAGTGCTGGGATTAAAACCGTGTGCCACCGTCCCAGGGCAACACTGACTATTTAGACATAAACTGAAATCGATAACAAACCACAGTCAGCACAGACTCTGCGTGAATCGTGCTGGATTGATCCTATCTCCTGCCGTGACAAGGAACAATTAGGAAAAGGAGGGAATATTTTCCATTCCTACTGCAGCAAAGCAGTTGACAAAACCCGGGTTTTGGACTGGAGCTGTAACTCAGTTGATAGGGTGCTCACCCAGCATACACAGACCCTGGGTCCAATCCCTAGCACCACTTGAACTGGGCGTGGTGGCACATGCTTGTAATCACAGTATTGGGAGGTAAAGCCAGGGGGATCAAAAGTTCAAGTCATTCTCTGATCTGCAGCAATTTCAAGGCCAGTTTGGGCTACGTGAGAGACCCTGCCTCAAAAAATCCAGCCAGGTTTCTAAGACTACTTCCATTTGAAGGACCTGAAAACCCTCCTGTTCTGTGAATTGTTGGTTGAGGGCAATCTGGATCTCCTGTGTTGTCAGCACTAGCTGAGATATTGGCGCCAAGGTTTTTTCTGAAACTGCTATAGTCTCCAAGATAGAAATTCTACCTGGAGGCTTATAAACAAGGTCCAAGCAAGAGTAACATGATTTCACCAACCAGTGGCCCAGACAGGGAAAGACTCTGAAAAGACATGATGACGCATTACCCAAGACAGCCACTATTGTGTAGCTTGCTTCTGGAGATGAGACTATCGGTTAAACGTATTTAAACAGTTTTGAATTTTTTCTGACATGTTGACCCATCAACTTGCTTTGAGCATCAAGCAGACACCTTGGGCTGCATAGCTAATGCCCTTGTGTTTTGAAAAGCAATTGCTACCAAAGAAATTGTCAACGAATGTCAGTTATAGCCTTTGCCGAGGTGTCTGGGCTCTCGGTCAGTGCGATAGATTACTGAAGAGGTACAGCATCAGCAGCAATTCCAAGGTTAAATATAAAAGGAACTGGATGGACAGCACTCTGGTCTTGTGTTTGAGACCCTCAAAGGGAAGTACTGGAAACAGGAGTTCAAGGAGAACAGGCAGAAGTGGCATCTTTTTAAGATTAATATGCACAGGCAACTCAGTAAGTGTCCTTCCCAACAACAAACAAGCGCATCAAAGAACACCTGATTAAAAGATGGCTCCTCACCAGGCTTCGTCTTTAATCCCAGCACCCAGGAGGCAGAGGCAGGCAGATCTCTGAGTTCAAGGTCAGTCTAGTCTATCCAGTGAGCTCCAGGCCAGGGCAGCAAGCAAGCAAGGAAGGAAGCAAACAAATAAACAAACAAACTACTTCTCAAGCTGACTGATCATCTTCCACTGTAATTCTGGATCAAGAGGAAAGTGTTATGCCTGCCTCACGTGGAATCCCCAAACAGAATCACCACAGAGTGTATCTGTTTATTCTAGCTAGCTTGAACAGCAATCCAACATACCGCTGCGGCCCATGGGGGAAACAGCCTTAGGGTGAGGGAGACTTCAAGCAGGGTGGCACAAGCCTTGGCATCTGGGGATTGGGTAAAAGCATACCACTTTCAAAATCATTGGTTGGGGTATAGGGGGATTTCAAAACAGTGACTGTCAGCAGATAAGAATTTCAAAAGGGCAGCTAATCAGATACCTACAAGGACGTTTGAAGCAAGCAGCTATTGTCTGGACACCCTGGTGGGTCACTTTGGCCAGGGCAGACAGTTTCCTGAGAATGTTTATGACTTTGCTGGGCTGCGTTCACCCCCTAGTTAGATCCTGTGTAAAATGGAGTTCTTTCTCAAAATGGAGTTTGTTCTGCTTCTTCAGAAAGATTTCTGAAAAGGGAGGTAAGGTTTGAGTCAGAGGCTCAGTATCTAGAAGCAGATTGGTTTTCTTAACCTCCACATGACAGGGAATCAAAACTTCACTGGCAGAGATTTGGAAGTCGGGAGCTGCAGCAGACAGCCTAGTCCTCTGGGCGCTCGGTTCTGAAGGTGCGCGTGACATGGGGTTGACCCCTCTGTCTACTTTGCTTTGCTCTTAGTCCTTCTCCAGATGCCAGCTGTGGAATACTGCAGTGTTCAAAAGCTGTGTCCGTGGGGTTTGCTGCCTCAGAAGTGTTTGCCCTGAGGGAAAGAGGGTCCGCATTAGTAAATGTCCTGAAGGCCTCAGCTAGCTTGTTGACAAGGGACAGGATTTTCACCTCAAAGGTTTGTAGCACAGCTGTTGGTTTTTAAATACTGTCTCACTATACAAGAAGGGCTTCTGTCATCATAGCCTGCCTGTGGGTTCCTGTTGAGGTATTATAGCCCTGAACAATGGTTTCTGATCTGAAGGAGTCTATATTCTGGGCAGCTGTCCCTGGTCAACTAAGCACAGCCTGCCCCAGGGTTATACTCGCTCAAGTGCCCAACACTTCTGGGCTTACTCATTCCAAGCCAGGGTTTAAAACAATTGCCAACATTGTCTCTCCAGGGACCATGCCCCACTATAACTTCCCCAAGTCTAGGATGCAAATGCTATGGCTATATCTAAGGCTACTTCTTCCTCTTCCTTGGTAGAATAACCTTTATCATGACCTTTATCATGACCTTTATCATGACCGTTTATCACAGGGATAAATGTTTTCCCCTTGGGGACAAAAAACTAAGTATGGGCTAAAAGAAAACAGAGTGACTCCCTGTGTCACACTACAGCTCCACCATGAGATTTTTCTTTTTCTTTTCTTTTTTTCTTCTTAAATTTGATTTTATTTTGCAGGGGAGCTTCCAAGGGCAGAGGGCAGATACCAAGGGACAGGAAGATGAATAGGATCAAGATGCATGATGTAAAAGTCACAGAGAATAAATAAAAAGCTTTTCTAAAGTTATTGGCCGTTCCAGGAACAGTCCATGCCTGTATTGTACCAGTTGGCACCTTTTACCTGCTAGGCTGATAGTGTGGAACTCAGCGTCCACGCTAAGCGGGGGGCGGGGCTATTGGCAGCCTGCAGAGACAGCATCTCTGGCACTGTGAATAACAGCCAGGAAGGAGTTTCTAGCTCAGTCCCAGTTTTTCTTTCTCCATGTCCTATAACCAAAGTCTGTGGCCTCTTCAGCAATGAGATCTTACCATCTGGTTCTGGCATGCAACCAAGGCAGGAGTAATAGCTTTTATTGTTTAGCGGGGAGGCATCTGGGGCATCTCTGGCCAGCAATTCATAAGGAGTTAACCCACCCCTAACACTGAGATGATCAATTAAAAACTACATGGCTTTCGGATATCTTTCCAAATATGTAAGACCCTCAGAAGTTACCATTAAATCATCCATGTAATGAAGCCTTTTAGTGGAAAGAGGATAAAAAAAAAATCTTTGAAAGCCCCTGCCATCTCTTCCAGGCCAGTGTTAGCTGATCTCAGCTCACATTACCTACAAAATATTATATGATGAACTAGAAGTGAAGAGTTCAAAGGCTCCAGAAAATGGTGCCCCCACCCCCATGATCAGGGCATGCTGTTCTCACATGTTACATTAGCACACCGTAACCATGGCAGGTTATTACTGTATGTTAATGAGAATGAAAAATGCTGGGAATAATGGTGCATGTTTATAATCCCAGCAGAAGGATGTCACATTCCTGGCCAGTCTGAGGTTTTTAGCAAGACCCTGCCACAAAAACAAAATAAAGAAAGGTGTCCTACAAAACCAAGCACATTGCCCTGTGATGAAGCAGTGGAACTCTTTGGTGTTCACTCAGGTAAGTGGAAGGTGTGTCTACAGGCTTACGTCTGCATAGGACCTGCACGGAAGTGTTTGCTGCAGTCTGCACAAGTGGCCAAAGTGCCCACGCCAACCCCTAAGGGAGGAGAGTTATTTTGCCCATGATTTCAGAGACTCTCTCCACAGTCTTTGCCCCTGTTGGTTCTAGGCCCACAGTCAACAAAAGACAGTAGTAGGAGCAGGTAGATGAGGTGGCTAGGACTTCATGAATGACAGGAAGCAGATCACAGCAGAATGGGGTCGGAAAAGCTATAGGACCCAAGAGCACACCTTCTCCTCCACTTCTGCCTTCCCACCACCAGATTATGAGTCCATCAGGGAGTATTCCATCCAGTAGGTCAGAGCCTCAGCCTAAGAGTTTCTGGAAATGCCCTCACAGACACCTTTTACTAATCTCTTCAGTATTCCTCAATCTGATTAAGTTGACAGTCAAGATTAGCCAACACAAGCTACTTTATTTATAACAGTCGACATTTGCAAGAAATCAAGATATTCTTAAGAAATTAACTGTGGGACATCAGCATAAAACGATATGATTCACCAAGTTATGAAAATGATCCATCAAGTTATGAAAATGACCCACCAAGTTATGAAAATGATCCACCAAGTTATGAAAACATGGAATTTTTAAATGCACATCACTGAGTGAAAAAAAAGCCCATCTGAAAAAGCAAAGTGATGTATAATTTCAACTCTATGATGTTCTGGGGAAAGGCAATACTAAGGCAATATTAAACACATCAGCTTGTGGAGAAGGAGGAAAACAGGGAGGATTTCTAAAGCCGCGAGCTGGCTGCAAACAATACAATGATTGACAGCGTCACACATTCACCAGAATCACATGGCACACCGAGAGTGAGCCCTGCCTTAGATGGCAAAGGCACCAAAAGCCCATCAGTTGTAACAAATGTCCCACTCCGGTGGGGTGTGCTGATATGGGGAAAGCTGTATCGGCACTTTCTTCTCAGTTTAGCACTGAATCTAAAACCACTGAATAAAACAAAGAGCCCAGGCTGGAGAGGGGGCACGGAGGTTAAGCAGCGACCCACGTTCGGTTTCCAGCATCCACGCGGCAGTTCAGAATCATCTGTAACTCCAGTCCCAGGGGATCTGATGCCCTCGTCTGGCCTGTGTGGGTACCAGGTACATGCAGGTAAAATATTCATATACATAAAATAAAAATCAATAAATCTTTTTTTAAAGGCTACTTAAAAGGGGAGGGGAGCGTCTTTTGGTGAGATAGGTGGGTGGTTTTGTTTCTCCATTTCGTTTTTATTGCTCGCGACCAAGTTTATCCCCGTGACCTTCTCCCGCTCCCCAGTCTCTTCTCACCTCCAGTTCTTATACTTTCCACAGCACTGGAGGTGAAGATGTAGAAGCCCCATTTAGGGCTGAGGGGTTGTTGGTTTGCTTTGGTTTGCAACAACTGTGTAGTCCTGGTTTACCTAGAACTTGCTCTGTGAACCAACTTAAGGCTGGTCTCAAACTCACAGCAATCCTCCAGCCTCTGCTTCCCAAGTGCTGAGGTTATGAGCATATCCCACCATAAATAACTAAGTCTCCCTTTTTAAAACTTCTTTGCCAATGGGATACAAAGATGGCTCATCAGTTAAGGTCACTGCCCACTCTTCCAGAGGACCCCGGTTCCAGGGTATCCAACACCGTCTTCTGTGAGCATTGCCGGACATGCAGCCCAAACAACTAGACACATGAAATAAAAATAAGTCTTAAACAAACAAACAAACAAAACCTTCTTTACCGAAAGACTATGGAAATAGTCCCGGTTAAAGAGACACTGACCTGACTTAGAGGGGAAATATACCATAATATACCCTTGTTGGGCCAACTGACAAATTAGAACAAAACAATAAATTCAGAACAATATTGCATCGGTGTTGCAGCTGAATTTGCCTTTTGACTGCTCTTCTGAGTGACTTTTCGCTGTTCCCACAGTGTAGAGTGTTTTTCCCCTGCCATCCAATCCCTGGCCACTGCTGGTATTACCAACACACTTAGAACCTTCCAGAACAGCTGCCCAGGCATTTCAGCCTCATGACCTAATCCTCCTCTGAACGGGCAGAGCCTGCCTCCAGGTGTCTGTCTGCTTCCCAGCTTTGCACTCACAGGCCCTCTATACAAGGTATCACAGATCAACTACGGTGTAGTAGTACAAAGATAAAGAAATCATGACTTCATCCTTCAAGAGAATTATGGTTTTATTGTAGAGAGTCTGGCTATAAAAAAAAAAGAAGATTTTAAATATGCAGGAACAAGAGGGCACAGGACCTGTTCCAAAGCTGAGTTGCTGGCTTTTAAATGGAGGCCTGAAATACGAGCATACAGGGAGGAACCCTGGGTGGAGACTCCCTATGATACTCATCCGAGAGCAGATCACACAGAAGGCTGCTGCAGACCCTCCTGTGGGTCTTTTGTGTGACAACCATGCTCCTCACTTTTTCCTGTTCCTTCATCTGGAATGTCCCCAGAAAGGGAGGAAGTGAGGGGTGATCTCAGGAGATTCAAGGCTTTGCTGAAAATAGACGGTACTAGTTGGAGTGGTTTCAGTGTTTGCCAAGAGCAGAGAACTAAGAAGGATACTTTGATATGATTAGGGGTATGTGCACCGTCTGTGAGACTGGAACAAGCTGTCACAAGCCTGGGAAGGTCATCGAAGGGTCACAGAGCCAGAGTGTGGGTTGTGTGCTCTCCAATCAGTTCTGGAGAGGGCTTGACCCAGCCACTTTCCAATGCTTCAATGATCACTTCAAAAGACGCACAGAGGCCTTTAGTCCGTGAAGAGAAACTAAGTTTTTGTGCTTAGCCTGGGGAAACAAATTGAAGAAGAACTTTCTCCAGGTCGCTGTGCTGTGAAGGCAAATGATACCACCTCTCCCTTGGCATCTAGCAAGGAGCTTGTGACCTGCAGGCCTCACAAACTCTGCTTGAAACTGAGTGCCCTACCCAGTGTGTCACAAGGGTTACACCCACGCCAGAGGGAAGGTATGAAAAGGTACGGAATACTCAGCCTCAGAGCAAGTTATAAATGGTTCAAGAGCAGTTCTCAAGTGCGTGAGGTTATGGGGGAAACAGTCCCAAGGCCCCAGCATCTGGAGTGAGGAATGAAGTAGGCAGAATTTCCTGAGGGGGTGTGCACGCTCCTGCATGATGTGTCACAGATATCTGGGAACAGTACAGCGGATGGATTTCCTAACACTGAGCTCACAGCAACCATTCCTTCTCCTCACCAGAGCATTTCAGCGGACCCTGCGTCCTCCCTCCCCCCCCTCCTCCTTTCTTTTCTTCCTTCCCTTCCTGTGAATCATAATGATAATATCTGTATGTGACCCTCAAAGGGCTTGCAACCCATATGTTTAAGACGACCGCTCTAAAGCACCTGGTGGCATCAAGGGTTGCAGCGAGTCTTTGCTGTCCCACCAGCCAGCTCCCAAATAGTGGCATGGAAATGTACTATTAATTATGAAAGTTCGGCCTTAGCTTAGGCTTGTCCCACTAGCGCTTATAATTTTAATTAACCTGCTATTAATCTATGTTTTGCCATGTAGTTTTTTTTTTTTTACCTTTCTTTCTTTCTGTATGTGTGACTTTCTCCATGTCTAGTTGGCATCTCCTCCGCACCTCAATTGTCTTCTCCTGTTCTCTCTCTTTGGGTGTGACAGCATGCCTGCATTTAGGAGATGGATACAGGATCAAGAGTTCAAGGCCACCCTCAGTCTACAGGTCAGCCTGGGTTAGATGAGAGCTTGTCTTGGAAAATAATTAAAATTAAAAACACAAAGAACTTGGAAATTCCTACTTAAAAGGAGGGGGATGTGAACCTAACGAGAGAGAGAGAGAGAGAGAGAGAGAGAGAGAGAGAGAGAGAGAGAGAGAGAGAGAGAGAGAGAGAGAGAGAGAGAGGATTCTCGCCACATTCTAACTGGTTCTCAAGGCTTTTGAAATTGCCGTCCTAAAGCTTCCCTAACCACAGCGGCTGTACACCCGAGTGAATCAGCATCAAATGCTCCATCATGCCTCAGGGCTGCAGGACTTACCAGGATGCCTCACTCACCTGGGAATGCATTCCCAGGATGCCTCACTCACTTGGAAACGCATTCCCAGGATGCCTCACTCACTTCGGAACGGGTTCCCAGGATGCCTCGCTCACTTCGGAACCCGGTTCCCAGGATGCCTCACTCACCTGGGAACGCCTTCCCAGGATGCCTCACTCACTTCGGACTCCTGTTGTGTCCTCCCCCGCGAATTAGGGTAGAGCGTTAAATGCAGAGACCAGGCACAGAATAACAGAAAAAAGGAAAGGCAGGACTAACTGGGTTGACCAAAGAGAGGCTCTCCTGGAGACCAGTCCAAGGCGAAATGCCGACTGATGCAGGCTGATGTGGGGAATTCTGGAAGAGCCAACTGCTCTACTTAGTTCTTTTGTCAGTTTCACACAAATTAGAGTTATTTCAGAAGAAAAACCTTGGTTGTGAGAATGCCTTCATCCAATGAC
This sequence comes from Chionomys nivalis, assembly GCF_950005125.1. Lineage (NCBI taxonomy): Eukaryota > Metazoa > Chordata > Mammalia > Rodentia > Cricetidae > Chionomys > Chionomys nivalis. The sequence goes on from NC_080097.1 coordinate 74,201,745, forward strand.
ATGTAAGTAAGTTGTGGGGCATTTTCTTAATCGGTGATTGGTGTACGGGTACCCAACTCGCTGTGGGAAATGCTAACAGTTTGGGTGATATACCCGGGGTGAGGGTCTTTCAGCATCTGTCCAAATTAAATAGAAACATCCCATATTTTCATATTCCCAACTCCCGCCTTTAGCAATGGGTAGAGGGCTGGCTCTCTGGAATGTTACTACTCAGAAGGCATGGCCCTTACTCCAAACCCCAAACCCCCACCCCTACTCCCCACTTCTTTGAAACTGAAGGAGAGACATTCATTCATCACCATGAAACCAGCCCCTTCCCAACCTCATGTCCTAAACAAGGCCAGTTCTGGGAGATACAGGAGATATACACGGACCGTTCTCCTGAGGACCTCTCAATTAAACTGGGGGACACAGGAGAATATACACAGACCGTTCTCCTGAGGACCTCTCAATTAAACTGGGGGACACAGGAGAATATACACAGACCGTTCTCCTGAGGACTTCTTAATTAAACTGAAGCTGCCACTCAGCAAAGGAAACTAGAGAAACTTCTAGGATAACAAGCATACCCTACAGCTTATGTATTTCTGCCCTTTAACCTTCTTAAAGCTCAACTCTTTATGTGTCATGGGGTAAAGCTGTAGCGAGTCCTTTTCTGTCCTGCCAACAGCTCCTAAATAATGACATGAAGACTTATTAACTATGAAAGCTTGGCTTTAGTTTAGGCTTGTTTTTAACTAGCTCATAAATTAACTAATTTCTATTCATCTGCATACTATCACATACCACCCATCCTGCTTCCTCTGTCTCCTCAAGTCTTTCTCTTGCACACTAGATTCCCCCTCCTACTTCCTCTCTCTGCCTGGAAGTCCTGCCTAGACCTTCTGCCTAGCTATTGGCTGTTCAGCTTTTGATTGCACCAATCACAGCAATCCACCTTCGCATAGTGTGCAACTATCCCACTGTAGTAGGGAGCTGTGGGCCTCTTCCCACAGCCCAGCTCCCGCATGGTTAGCTTTATACCCAAAATAACAACACACGCATTGTATTCTTTTAAACACTGCTTGACCCATTTCTATTCATGTGTGTAGCACCCAAAGATGTGCTTACCGGGAAGATTCTAGCCTACGTCCATCCTGGGTCGGAGCTTTATCGCGTTTGCTGGGGCGAGGGGAGCATAGCGTCTGCTCCAGAGAGCAGAGCTGAGTCTGAGCTCACTTCCTCTTCCTCCCAGCATTCTATTCTGTTTACTCCACCCACCTATGTTTTAACCTATGAGGGCCAAGCAGTTTCTTTATTACTTAACCAATGAAATCAACAGACTGATATGACACTCCCACATCACTTCCCCTTTTTCTGTTTAAACAAAAAAAGGAAGGCTTTAACTTTAACATAGCAAAATTACATATGACAAAACAGTTTATCTATTTTATCTTTTATCATAACAATGGAAAACTATAACTATAACTATCTATCTATTCTTCAACTCCATCAAAGACTCCAGAAGAATACAATATTACCTAAGCAAACAAAAAGTAAGCAATTTTCAAAACTCTAGAAATGACAGAGACATCTCGCTGCCTGGACAGTCACCCAAAGTTTCTCTGTACCGATGGGGCATCCATCTTCGGCCTACAGGTCCATGGTATCCAGCAGACATTTCCATGAAGCAGGAAATTTCAAAGGTAGTTCAGTCACTATCTGCTGTGTCCTGCAGAATGTCTCGCAGACTCTTTCATAAATCAGAAACCCCGAAAGACCATCTCACCTTTAGGCAAGTTCAGCAGTCCTCTCTCTGCGGGTTCTTTGTGTCCAGTTTATGCAATAGTCCAGGCAAGAGCAGTTTCTTGCCCAAATGGCTATCAAACTCCATAAGGTGCCTCTTCGATGCCCATCTTCTTTCTTCTTGAAGTAGATTGGTGCTGGCAGGAGCAGACGTGTCTCATTGTCATGAAAAACCTTAAGTTATTAAAACATTTAAAATGCCATATTCTATAATCTTTGAAAGATATGAAGAATGCCTATCTAAAATATATCTATGTACATCTAGAAAATCTAACATAACTACAAGCTTGACTATTATTAATAATTATCCATTAACAACCTACATATATTACATTTTTAAATGAACTACACAATCACAATACCTTAATCAAGATCAGAAATACATATACATATAACAAAATTGACCTTAAATCTAAATCACTAAAGCAAAATCCATATCAATGCAAATTATTCATACCTATATCATAACCCCCTTTAAATGTAAAAGAACATTTATAAACAATATATGGGAACATGGGCGCAGTTTTTTCTCTCCAAACTGCTTCCTGCTGAATGGGGGCGCTGTTAATCAAGTCTTTCATGGTATAACCTGTCTGCTAGGTTCCTCTCAGTCAGCAGTTGAGTGAAGTAATTTTTTGAAGGTGTTCACAGCAACCCTTCAGGAGGACGTGGTCCATCATACCATATTGTGATAGAAGAAATCCACAGCATCTCATCCTCTGTGAAAACAAAAGAAGAAACTCCTTTCCAAAGCATCATGTCCTTAGATTCAAATTTTAAAGTCAAGGTATTTTGAAAATATTTATCTTGGATTAGTTCAGCAGCATTTATAAACAAATATCTTTTAGCATCTGTTGCTCCTTCCTCAGCATTCAAACAATTCAAAGAGAGCATAATAGCATATAGTATCAAGATTCTCTGTGTATTTTCCATCTTTGTGCAGCTTTATTTTAACTCTATTTTGTTTACTTTTACTTTTACTTTTATTTTTTCTGTATATCTTCGTCCTGGAATAACTCTTTAGACCAGGCTGTCCTTGAACTCTCAGAGATCTGTCTGTCTCTGCCTCCCAGGCAGTGGGATTAAAGGCGTGTGCTACCACACCTTGAAGTCTCAGAGGTCAATCTCCCTCTGCCTCCAAAGTGTTGGTATTAAAGGTGTGTACTACCACACCCAACTACTCTCTTTCTTCCTTATTTTACTTTTAAGAACTTTAATTTTCAGCCTGTATATATTTTTAAACACACTGTAAATCATTTAAAGTTTTCTTTGTCTTTGAATCTCTCTTTACTGTATATCTCTCTTTTTCTGACCACATGAGTCTTTAATTTACCAAGCAGTATCAGTAGGATGAAAGCCGTGGCTTTGACAGCTGGATCCAGCCATTCCTTAGCTTTCTAGCCTCATGGCTGAGGTACCGGCTGTAGCCATGTTTATCACCACAACTCTATGGCGTTTCAAGGTCCTTGCCAGCAAACAAGCTATAACACTCAAATGCTCTCTCTGTAGCTGACCTCCTGCCTCAGAGTCAGAGTTTGCCCTGGTAGGATGGCCCACAAAGCCAGCATTTTAAAACAGCACAACTTTTTTCCTGCTACGGCTGAAAACCGAAAAGCATGCCTTCAGCTTTTCACCAACACTGTTTTAAGTATTTCATGGCAGGACCTCTTAAATGAGCTGCAGGATTTTGCAGCTGAAGCTGAGTCAGGAAGCCTCTCTTAGATGAGAGCACTTGCTTGCCTCTAGCAAGCAGAGCAGACCCGAGAAATTGTTGCTACCAAGAAAATATGTTTTACTCTATTCTTTCCCAAGCTTTCTCAAGCTTTCTGTAGATTCAGTGCCCCATGTCTGGGCGCCATCTGTAGTAGGGAGCTGCGGGCCTCTTCCCACAGCCCGGCTCCCGCATGGTTAGCTTTATACCCAAAATAACAACACACGCATTGTATTCTTTTAAACACTGCTTGGCCCATTTCTATTCATGTGTGTAGCACCCCAAGATGTGCTTACCGGGAAGATTCTAGCCTACGTCCATCCTGGGTCGGAGCTTTATCGCGTCTGCTGGGGCGAGGGGAGCATAGCGTCTGCTCCAGAGAGCAGAGCTGAGTCTGAGCTCACTTCCTCTTCCTCCCAGCATTCTATTCTGTTTACTCCACCCACCTATGTTTTAACCTATGAGGGCCAAGCAGTTTCTTTATTACTTAACCAATGAAATCAACAGATTGATATGACACTCCCACATCATCCCACACCGTGAAAGTGTGTGTATCTGGAAGCCAGCTTAGCTCCTTGCTTAAAAGCGACTCATCTCACACCCACGTTTTCACAGCCACAATGGAATCGTCATCCAATTTTTGGAGAAGTGTGGCTTTATCATTCAGTCAGGAAGCTGGTGGAGCAAGGCATTTTGGGAAAAACCTCCAGTCTTTCACTTGTTCATAATTGCTTAACAAACTGCCTTGTCCCTAGGTACTACTGTACCTACTTTCCTGAGTTGCCCGTTGGTGGTTCACCATGAATCCCATAGCTTAAAACGTTTCTCCATGACACCAGCACTATTATCACACACAGCTCATGATAGTAATGCCAGCCTGTGTCTTTTCTTTTTTTTTAAAGATTTTATTATATGCATGTAGGTGTTGTGACCTATGTATATCTGTGTACCAAGTACATGCAGTGCCCTCGGGGGCTAGAAAAAGGCAACAGATACTCCGGAACTGAAGTATAGATGATTTCAAACCACACATGGGGGGCTGGAGAGATGGCTCAGTGGTTAAGAGCATTGCCTGCTCTTCCAAAGGTCCTGAGTTCAATTCCCATCAACCACATGGTGGCTCACAACCATCTGTAAAGAGGTCTGGTGCCCTCTTCTGGCCTTCGGGCATACACACAGACAGAATATTGTATACATAATAAATAAATAAATATTTAAAAAAAACACACACACATGGGTGCTGGGGATGGAGCTCGGGTCCCCAGAAGAGCAACCAGAGCTCTTAACCACTGAGCTGTCTCTCCAGCTCACTGTTCTTCCCAAGAAGAAATAATAGAAACCCAAGGAAGAGCTAATGATATTGGCTCTTGTAGAAAATATTGATTCTAAAATAGAGGCTCCCTAGATGTTGGATTTACCAGGAAGCCATCCAAAAGCAATGAAGAGAAAATTGCTGCTATTTAAAGGTAGAGTCTGGGGAGAAAGAAGTAGATTTCATCAATTAAACAAGCAAAAAATCCTCTGAGAAAACCTTGGAATTCCTAATAGTACTGGAGGAGCCCAAAATTCTATATGATATTGTTTCAGGAAGAAGGGGCACGTAGAGCTATAAAAGACCACGGGATGTCTGGCTTAAGAAGTTCACAGTTTAGAGAGTATTAATTTTTTAATTAGAGAAACAACACACATTCAGTGTAGACACATTGGAAAATCAAAAAGTAAATCACATTTTTAATCTCACTTATTTGTTTTGTATGTATGAGTATTTTACTTGCATGTCTGTGCACCGCATGCTTCCCTCAAGGCCAGAAGAGGATGTCAGATCCCCTAGAGCTGGAATAACAGGCAGCTGTTAGCTAGTGGTGTGGGTACTGGCAACCAAACTCAGGTCTTCTGTACGAGCCATAGCTATTTGTAACTACTGATACATCTCTGCAGCCTAAATAAACATTTTTAATTTTGAAAATGCACAGATGAAGTCACAAAACAATCCCACACCAGTTAAGAATTAGGGATAATAAAAAGGGTTATTTATTTAAGGGGAAAAACTTACAGATCACCATCTCAAACAACAGTCCTCTTGTTGCAAACAGGAAACAGAGAGTCTAGCAGCCGGAACGGGAGCAGGAAACAAGAGAGAGAGCACACGGTTCCCACTGCTTTTTAAAGTATAAGAGACCACACCCCAGTGGGCTGGCATCTTAAAGGCTATTGGCTGAAGGAGCAGAATGTGCTCCCACAGCACTTCCCCTTTTTGTTTAAATAAGAGAGTTCCAAACCCAATACAAAACTATATACACTCGATTTGCATTTCCCTGATCGCTAAGGAAGTTGAGCATGACCATAAGTGTCTTTTGGCCATTTGAACTTCTTCTGTTGAGAATTCTCTGTTCACTTCAGTGCCCCATTTTATAATTGGGTTGATTAGCCTTTTACGGTCTAGTTTCTTGAGTTCTTTATATATTTTGGAGATCAGACCTTTGTTAGTTGCGGGGTTGGTGAAGATCTTCTCCCAGTCAGTGGGATCCCTTTTTGTCTTAGTGACAGTGTCCTTTGCTTTATAGAAGCTTCTCAGTCTCAGGAGGTCCCATTTATTCAATGTTGCCCTTAATGTCTGTGTTGCTGGGGTTATACATAGGAAGTGATCTCCTGTGCCCATGTGTTGTAGAGTACTTCCCACTTTCTCTTCTATCAGGTTCAGTGTGTTCAGACTGATATTGAGGAAAAAAAAAAACACTATATACACTCTCAACAGATATCAAGTATAATTAGAATTACAACCAGCAAAAACAATATTAAGCAAGGAATACATGCTAAATGTTTTAATAAACATTCTATCCTAAGGAGACTAAGTCTTGTATAGGAAAAGGCTTGGCTAGATCATAAGAGGACGGTAACTGTGACTATCTAATCTTCAACCCTATCGAAGGCCTGAGAAGGAAGGTAATATTACTTGAGCAGACAGGAAGTCTAATCAAGTAGCTTCCAAAGCGAGCAATATATGACAGACAATTAGCTACCTGAGCAATCACCCAAAGTCTCATTTTGCAATGTTGAAGCAACCAACTTTGGCTAAGACCTAGTGTAACTGACAGACCATTTTCAGAGGCAGGAAATTTTTCAAAACCATTTTACCCTGTCTTGGCAAGATTTGACAGTTCTGTTTATCCATTTCTGGATACCATGTACCTTGTTAGTGGTTGAGGCATTGTGAGTTCCTTGCCCAAAGGCCAGTTTTGCCAAGAAGAAAACAAGCTCCAAGTGTAGTGTCTTTGGTGCTCCACATTCTCTTGGGAATAGGTTGGTGCTGTCAGAAGCAGTCATGTCTCTTGTCAACAGAACCTAAATTATTTAAATGTCATGAAGTGGTTGAAGAATACCAATCTAGACAGAATACAATCTCTATGTATCTAAAGAACCTAATTGATCTGACTGTATTACAACAAACATGAACAGCTATTGACCTAATACCTGTATCTTGACCTTAATACCTGTATCTTGATCAGAGGTAGGAGTACTATATAATGTAATATGAAAATATAGCCTAAAAGTTGTACCAATATACAAAATGTCCTAAACCGAGGTAGAAACATGCATCTATACAATCTGACAAAATAACTTCGCATATATGTACAAATAATGTAAACAAAAGTAACAAATATAATTTGAACTTGTATCAATATATAAAAACTATACCAATGTCTATCATATGACAAAAGCATTTGTCCAACTATGTTCATAGCAGCATTGTTTGTAATAGCCAGAACCTGGAAGCAACCTAGATGCCCTTCAATGGAAGAATGGATGAAGAAAGTGTGGAATATATACACATTAGAGTACTACTCTGCGGTAAAAAACAATGACTTCTCGAATTTTGCATGCAAATGGATGGAAATAGAAAATACGATCCTGAGTGAGGTAACCCAGACCCAAAAAGAAGAACACGGGATGTACTCACTCATAATTGGTTTCTAGCCATGGATAGGGGCCACTGAGTCTATAATTTGTGATCCTAAAGAAGCTAAACAAGAGGGTAAACCCAAGGAAAAACATATAGATATCCTCCCAGCTATGGGAAATAGACATGACTGATGGGCAAAAAATTGGAATCTTGGGGGTGGGGTGGGATGGGGATGAGGGGTGATGGGGAGAGAAAAGTGTGAAGGAGAAGATGAGGGGAACTGGGGGAATCGGGGTGATTGGGGATAAAGGAAGGTTGGATAGGGGAGCAGGGAAACTCATACCTCCTTAGGTAAGGGAGCCACCTAAGGGTTGGCAAGAGACTTGAACTTGGAATGGCTACCAGATGCCCAGGGCAATGTCCCCAGTTAGTTCATTGGGGCACCTGAGGATAGGGAACCTGAAATGAACCTATCCTATAATCATACTGATGAATATCTTGCATATCGCCATAGAACCTTCATCTAGCGATGGATGGAGATAGAGCCAGAGACCCACACTGGAGCACCGGACTGAGCTCCCAAGGTTATAATGAGGAGCAGGAGGAGAGAGAACATGAACAAGGAAGTCAGGACCATGAGGGGTGCACCCAACCACTGAGACAGTGGGGCCAATCTATTGGGAGCTCACCAAGGCCAGCTGGACTGCTACTGAAAAAACATGGGATAAAACCGGACTCTCTGAATGTGGCGGACAATGAGAGCTGACGAAAGGCCAAGGATAATGGCACAGGAACTTTCATCTGGCGATAGATCGAGAGAGAGACAGAGACCCAATTTGGAGCAACGGTCTGAGCTCTTAAGGTCCAAATGAGGAGCAGAGGGAGGGAGAACATGAGCAAGGAAATCAGGACCATGAGGCGTGCACCCACCCACTGTGACAGTGGAACTGATCTATTGGGAGCTCTCCAAGGCCAGCTGGACTGGGACTGAATAAGCATGGGTTGAAACTGGACTCTCTGAACATGGCGGACAATGAAGGCTGATGAGAAGCCAGGGACAATGGCACTAGGTTTCGATCCTAATACATGAACTGGCTTTGTGGGAGCTTAGCCTGTTTGGATGCTCACCTTCCTGGGCCTGGATGGAAGTGGGAGGACCTTGGTCTTCCTGTAGGGCAGGGAATTTGGACTGCTCTTCAGTATCGAGAGGGAGGGGGAATGGACTGGGGGGAGGAGAAGAGGAGTGGGGATGGGGGAGGGGAGTGGGGGGAGGGGGCAATGTGTGGGAGGAGGGAGAGGGAAATGGGAAACAGGGAGCAGGTGGAAATTTTAATTAAAAAAGAATAAAAAAAACTATACCAATGTAAATTATCCATGAATAATAGCTCACAAGTATTCACTCTATTACCCACTATTACTATCGCGCCCTTTTCTTTGAACATAGTTTTCACCCCAACCCTCTATCTAGGTCAGGTAATATTCAACAGCCCCTAAACAGTGTTCCCAACCCTATGGACAAACTTTTTTGGGATGGGGGGTCTCGTCTTCTAGAATTGCTTCCCCCTGTCATGGGGGCGATGTTCTCTTGATGAGATCCTGCAAAAATTAAGTGGTGGTTAAGTTTCAAAATCACTGTCTAGTACAGTTGCAAACAATTTCCAATCAGTCAATAGGTTTTTTTTTTTTTTTCAAAGTTCTCATTTGGAGTTCTGGCCAGAACATGAGAAGGTGCACCATTTCAGCAGCTGGTACCCAAAACGGTCTTATAGTAGCACTGTCTGCATCACGATGTCATCTCAACTAGGTAGAGTGTTTGCTGTGGGGCCCCATCTTCTTCCTGGAAACTTCAAAGATTACTGCAGAAAAAGGATCTGTAGGAAAATCTATTGTTCATCATGGAAAACTTAAATATCATTCATATAAACATACGTACAATGAAGAATATGATATAGACAAAATAGGAATGAAGAAAGTAAATTTTTTCCTAAAGTCTTCCTTCTGTCCCATACCATATAGCCCCTGATATGAGACAGAAACTCTGAATGTTCTTTTTAACCACAAGCTTGGATTTAGAGAAGTACAGAGCCATTGTCCAACTCCAAAACCAGCTAAATATATAATATATTAATAGATAGATAGATAGATAGATAGATAGATAGATAGATAGATAGATAGATAGATGTGTGTGCACACGTGTGTGTGTGTGAGTGTTAAATGTAAGTGTATCCAGTACCTTCATATATAATCCATATTCCATTGTCTAGATGCTCCTTAGTGGATAGTTTTTTTTCATTCTGTCAGCATTCAAACATCCAGGGTCTCTTGAATTTTTGATGACGTGTAATTTTCCCACAAAGATAAGAGCAGAATCCTGTCCCAACCCTATATGGCTTTCCTTACCACCTGCATGGCTGTCACCACTGTGGATGGGCTGTCATTTCTCTGTTTCTGTAGGTTTCTCCTTTTCAAAATGAATCTTTATTAATTTTGATGGTATCCATAATTTTTCTTCTCCTGTGGAAACAAGAGCAAAACCCCTTCCCCAATGCAGCACATCCTGGTTTCCATTGTGAGGTCAGCACATCTTTGAAATAAACCAGTTGAGTTTCTTGATCATTTCTTCAAGAGCGTGCTGGTCTTAAGTTTTGTAAACACACTCACACAATGAGTATTTTTGCACAATGTTTTTGGGACGATGTCTTCAAAGTGAACACTGCGAAGCATAATTACACTGTTTCTTTGAGCCCCGAGAGAAAGAGAAGAATTGTTGACGACCCAGGTCACTGTGGTAACGCACAATGCCTAGCGGGAGTCCAGCAGAAAACCCTGGGCAGCTGCACCATCAGTGGACTGATGCACCCATATCCCAGCATCTCCAAAGTGCGACGTTGGAATGCGTTTTCTCAGTTTGAGACTCTCAGTCTCTGCACTGACTGCAGCCTCCTCATACAGAAATGAGGAAGAAAAACTTGCAGATGGAAATTGTTAAAGCCCTAGCTGGGCAGGAGGCATTTAAGGGCACTTGCTGCAGCCGGGCGGTGGTGCACACCTTTAATCCCAGCACTCGGAAGGCAGAGGCAGGTGGATCTCTGTGAGTTTGAGGCCAGCTCTGGTCTACAGAGCAAGTTCCAGGACAGGCTCCAAAGCTACAGAAAAACCCTGTCTTGAAAAGGAGCAAACAAAAGCACTTGCTGTACATAATCATGAGTTCAGAGTTCAGAGTTCACATCCAGCACCCGAATAACAAGTCAGGTGTCTCCTGCACACCTGTAGTCTCTGCACCGAGCAGCCGGGAGACAGGAGGACCCTTGGGTTTGCTGGTTTCCAGTCGAGTGGAGAGAATATGTATCTCAGGTTCAAGAAAACTTACTTCAGAAGGGCAGGCAAACAACTACAAACACTTGCATGCCAAAACACACACACACACAGAGACACGCATGAAAATTAATCTGTTTAAAAAGCAGTAGCTGATCTGCAGCAATAGCCTGGCACTGAGCCACTGATTAAATGTTGCATTAATTGTGTACAATAAATATTTCTCTCAGTATTGCCTGTATTTTGAAATCTTGAACTTTAGAGTTTCTTTTTTTAAAAAAGGTGTATTTATTGTTTTCACATTTTCTGCATATGAGTGTGATGCCTGCCTGTATGTCTGCCTTGTGTGCATGACTGACTGTTGCCCTGGAGTCCAGAAAAGGGTGTTAGAGGCTCTGGAGCTGGAGGTCCAGCTGCGTGTGAACCTCTGTGGGAATGCTGGGAAGGGAACCTGGGTTTGTGCAAGAGCAGCAAGTGCTCTTAACCTCTGAGCTGTCTCTCAGACAGGTCTTGGCCAGAATGTCCTCCCAAGTCCTTGAAAGTGGTTTGAGATCTGTGGCAACCCTTTCTTCAGCACTTCAGCCAATCCAAGCAAGTCTTCAACCCTGAGGAGTGATTTTCCTAGCCTCGTGCTTTTTCTGGACGCCCAACTTGAGAATGAACCACTTCAGAAACATGGAAATCCATTAAGTACAGCATCGCATTTGTCTCCCTGTGGCGAAAACATTGTCTCAAGCCTGTGTTCAATCCCTAGGGAAAAATAGAATTGCTTATTAATTCATTTTAAACTGACCATACATCTCACATGACTTTCAGAGACGCAACCTAAGAGATACTGAGATTCCAAAACATTTAAAAGACATAAAGTCCAAACTGAAGAAAGATTCTTTGGTAAGAAGTAGGCCAGGGTTTAGAAACAGGTGGAGAGCACGGGGTTCCAGAAGAAGTGGAAACATCACACAAACACAGCCCACTAACAGACATCTACGATGTAATAAAGCAAGGCAATTTGAAAGTTTCCAAATAGAAAGGGGTAACAAATGAATACGCACTCACAATCCACGACTTTCCCATTAATAAGGGGGTACACACTTGCCCATGGTGTCACTTCCCAGGCACAGCAATGAAGGCTGTTTTGTCTGGTATCCCCCAGAGAAGGCTACTAGGACAACGTTTTTGTCACGCCTTTGTTAGCCCACCTGTGACCACACTGGGTGTTCAGGAGCCCAGTGTAGTCCTGAGCCTCTCTCAGGGTCAGGTTTTAAGCATTAAAACCATGTCCTGGTTTGACTTACTTTAGTTAACAAGAACAGTTAGTTAGAAGTGAAAGAAACAACAGAAGCCAAAAAACAAGGTTGGAACATTTAGAGACTTTCCCAGAACTATGAACTTTGATGGATTAGGCCTTTGCTTTAGTTTTGGGAAGAGGTGTTGTCTTCATGCTGACTTGGCCTGATGGCACTTCCATCATGGAGTCTGTTGTGCTAAGTTCTGGGGGCTACCAAGTTTTGAGAGCCTGTTACATAGTGAACCTTTCATCCTGTGTGAAGACAACAACAAGAAAAAATCATCTTAGATCACTAACATGTTTAACTTACATTCCGGTTACCTTTAACATGACCAGCACTGTGCTGCCGTGTATACATTGTAGGATATTCTGCTGTTACACACCTTGCCCCAGGGACATTGGTGGAGTACATTGTTTCAAACACTGGGGACTAAATCTACAAAGCAATTCTTGACTGAGGATGTCACCTGTTAGCCACCAGCAGGGACCATGATAATGGTGTGGCTACACTATGGATCCTATAACCGGGAGCACGGCTCAGGGATGCAGCTCCACTGGCCCCTCCTTAGCTCTCCAGCATCATGCGGGCCTGGCTCTGATGCTCCACGCCTGCCACCCCAGGATTCAGGAGGCGAACCCCAGAAACTCTGAAGTTCCAGGTCATTCTCAGCTGTCCTTGGTTACACAGCGACTTCCAGGCCAGCCTGGGCTACCTTGAAGTGAGAGAGAACCAACGAGTGGGTGCCTCCCAAATTGGTTCTGAGCTGTATTTTTTCACTAAGAAAGCCCTTCCTCTTGCAACTGCCAGGTAGCCCAGGAAAGCCCACTTTCCTCGCCAAAATCACTAAGGACACTAAAGGAATGAATCATCTTATCTTCGGCACCAAAAGAGTGGGACTCCCACATGTGCATGTATCTGTAGATAGCACGAAGACA